>NW_026593454.1:0-7185 GCF_907164565.1 Psammomys obesus | reverse complement strand
TGTTTGGTCCTTGTGGAGCTCCTATCCTTTCCTCATCAGACTAACTCCCCTTCTTTCTTATGATTCCCTGTACTCTGCCAAAGGTTTGGTCATGAGTCTTTGCTTTGAAAACACTGCTAGTTAGAGTTTTTCAAATGCGCTCAGTAGACTCCTGTCAATGTTTAATGTGCATCCCATCTGTCTTTCAAAACGAGGATTGATAATCTTACCCCATGTCCACTCTCTTGATTATCTTTTTTAGGTGTATAGATTTCATTATGTTTATCATATCTTATAAGTCTATATAAGTGAGTATATACCGTGTTTGTCTTTCTCCTTCTGGGATAGTTCACTCAGGATGATCTTTTCTAGGTCCCACCATTTGCCTGCAAATTTCATGATTTCCTTCTTTTTGATTGCTGAGTAGTATTCCATTGTGTAAAAATACCACAATTTCTGTACCCATTCCTCCGTTGATGGACATCTGGGTTGTTTCCAGGTTCTGGCTATTACAAATAAAGCTGCTATAAACATGGTTGAGCAAATATCTCTTTTGTGTACTTGAGCAAACTTTGGGTATATACCTAGCAGTGGTATAGCTGGGTCCTGAGGAAGCACTATTCCTAATTGTCTTAGAAAGCGCCAGATAGATTTCCAGAGTGGTTGTACAAGTTTACATTCCCACCAGCAGTGGAGGAGGGTTCCCCTTTGTCCACAGCCTCTCCAGCATGTGTTGTCCCTTGAGTTTTTCATCTTGGCCATTCTGATGGGTGTAAGGTGATATCTCAGGGTCGTTTTGATTTGCATTTCTCTGATGGCTAATGAGGATGAGCATTTCTTTAAGTGTTTCTCTGCCATTCGATATTCCTCTGTCGAGAATTCTCTGTTTAGCTCTGTTCCCCATTTTTTAATTGGATTACTTGGTTTGCTGCTTTTCAGCTTCTTTTGTTCTTTGTATATACTCGATATTAGTCCTCTGTCAGATAAAGGGTTAGTGAAGATTCTTTCCCAATCTGTAGGCAGGCGTTTTGTTTTGATGACAGTGTCCTTTGCTTTATAGAAGCTTTTCATTTTCATGAGGTCCCATTTATTGATTGTTGCTCTTAGAGCCTGTGCTGTTGGTGTTCTGTTCAGGAAGTTGTCTCCTGTGCCAATGAGTTCTAGGCTGTGCCCCACTTTTTCTTCTAACAGATTTAGAGTATCTGGTTTATGTTGAGGTCTTTGATCCACTTGGACTTTAGTTTTGTGCAGGGTGATAAATATAGATCTATTTTCATTTTTCTGCATGTGGACATCCAGTTGGACCAGCACCATTTGTTGAAGATGCTGTCTTTTTTCCATTGAATGGTTTTGGCTTCTTTGTCAAAAATCGAGTATTCATAGGTGTGTGGGTTTATTTCTGGGTCTTCTATGCGGTTCCATTGATCCTCCTTTCTGTATTTATGCCAATACCATGCAGTTTTTATTACTATTGCTCTGTAGTACAACTTGAGATCGGGGATGGAGATACCTCCAGATGATCTGTTGTTGTACAGGATTGTTTTGGAGATTCTGGGTTTTTTGTTTCTCCATATGAAGCTGAGAATCTTTTTTTCAAAGTCTGTAAAGAATTGAGTTGGTATTTTGATGGGAATTGCATTGAATCTGTAGATTGCTTTTGGCAGGATGGCCATTTTCACAATGTTAATCCTACCAATCCATGAGCACGGGAGATCTTTCCATCTTCTGAGATCTTCTTCAATTTCTTTCTTCAGAGACTTGAAGTTTTTCTCAAACAGGTCTTTCACTTGCTTGGTTAGTGTCACCCCAAGGTACTTTATGTGGTTAGTGGCTATTGTGAAGGGTGTTGTTTCCCTAATTTCTTTCTCGGCCATTTTGTCTTTAGTATACAGGAGGGCTTCTGATTTTTTTGAGTTGATTTTGTATCCTGCCACTTTGCTGAAGGTGTTTATCAACTGGAGGAGTTCCCTGGTTGAATTCTTGGGGTCACTCATATATACTATCATATCATCTGCGAATAGTGACACTTTGACCTCTTCCTTTCCGATCTGTATCCCCTTGATCTCCTTTAGTTGTCTTATTGCTCTGGCTAGGACTTCAAGTACTATGTTGAAGAGGTAGGGAGAGAGTGGGCAGCCTTGTCCTGTCCCTGATTTCAGTGGGATTGATTTAAGTTTCTCTCCATTGAGTTTGATGTTGGCTATAGGCTTGCTGTATATTGCCTTTATATGTTTAGGTATGTGCCTTGTATCCCTGATCTCTCCAAGACTTTAAACATGAATGGGTGTTGGACTTTGTCAAATGCTTCTTCAGCATCTAAGGAGATGATCATGTGGTTTTTCTCCTTCAGTTTGTTTATGTGGTGGATTACATTGATGGATTTCCGTATGTTGAACCACCCTTGCATGCCTGGTATGAAGCCTACTTGGTTGTGGTGGATGATATCTTTGATGTGTTCTTGGATTCGGTTTGCAAGTATTTTATTGAGTATTTTTGCGTCAATGTTCATAAGAGAGATAGGTCTGAAGTTCTCTTTTTTTTGTTGGGTCTTTGTGTGGTTTAGGTATCAGAGTGACTGTTGCTTCATAGAATGAGTTTGGTAATGTACCTTCTGTTTCTATTTTGTGGAATAGTTTGAGGAGAATTGGTGTGAGCACTTCTTTGAAGGTCTGGTAGAATTCCGCGCTGAAACCATCTGGCCCAGGGCTTTTTTTGGAGGGGAGACTGTGAATGACTGCTTCAATTTCCTTGGGGGATATTGGGCTGTTCAGTCTTTCTACCTGATCTTGACTTAATGTTGGAAGATGGAATCTATCAAGAAAATTGTCCATTTCATTTAGATTTTCAAATTTTGTGGCATATAGGCTTTTGTAGTATTACCTAATGATTGTTTGAATTTCCTCTGTGTCTGTAGTTATGTCACCCTTTTCATCTCTGATTTTGTTGATTTGGATAGATTCTCTCTGCTTTTTAGTTAGTTTGGCTAAGGGTTTGTCTATCTTGTTGATTTTCTCAAAGAACCAGCTTTTTGTTTCATTGATTCTTTGGATAGTTTTATTTGTTTCTAATTGATTGATTTCAGCCCTGAGTTTGATTATTTCCAGCCTTCTGCTCCTCTTGGGTGTATCTGCTTCTTTTTTTTCTAGGGTTTTCAGTTGGGCCATTAAGTTGTTTGTATGTGATGTTACAAATTTCTTCTTGCAGGCACTTAGTGCTATAAATTTTCCCCTGAGCACTGCTTTCAATGTATCCCATAAATTTGGGTATATTGTGCCTTCATTTTCATTGAATTCTAGGAAGTCTTTAATTTCTTTCTTTATTTCTTCCTTAACCCAGCTGTCGTTGAGTAACAGGTTGTTCAGTTTCCATGTGCTTGTAGGCTGTTTGTTATTTCTGTTGTTGTTGAGGTCCAGCTTAAGTCCATGGTGGTCAGATAGAATACAAGGGATTATTTCAATCTTTTTGTATCTGTTGAGGCTTTCTTTATGACCAACTATATGGTCTATTTTGGAGAAGGTTCCATGCGGTGCTGAAAAGAAGGTATACTCTTTTGAGTTTGGATGAAAAGATCTGTAGATGTCTATTAGGTCCATTTGATTTAGGGTCTCTGTAAGTGTTTTTATTTCCCTATTTGTTTTCTGTCTAGTTGATCTGTCCCTTGGTTGAGAGTGGAGTGTTGAAGTCTCCCACTATTAGGGTTTTAGGATCAATGTGTGATTTAAGCTTTAATATCGTTTCATTTACGAATGTAGGTGCTCTTGTATTTAGGGCATAGATATTCAAAATTGTGATGTCCTCTTGGTGGATTTTTCCTTTGATGAGAATATAGTGGCCGTCCTTATCTTTTTTGATTAACTTGGGTTGAAAGTCTATTTTATTAGATATTAGGATGGCTACTCCAGCTTGTTTTCTGGAACCATTTGCTTGAAAGACATTTTTCCAGCCCTTTACTCTGAGGTAGTGTTTATCTTTGTTGCATAGGTGTGTTTCTTGGATGCAACAGAATGATGGATCCTGTTTTCGCAACCATTCTGTTAGTCTGTGTCTTTTTATTGGGGAGTTGAGGCCATTGATGTTGATAGAAACTAGTGACCAACAATTGTTACTTACTTTAGATGTGGTGTTGGTGGTGTCACTGAGTTTCATTGCTTGTCTTCTTTTGGTTTTTTTGTTGTGTAGTTATCTATTTCCTCTGTTTCCTTCGATGTAGTTGTTTTCTTTGGTTTGGAGTTTCCCTTCTAGTAACTTCTGTAATGCTGGGTTACTATGTAGATATTGTTTAAATTTGGTTTTGTCTTGGAATATCTTGAATTCTCCGTCTATGTTGATTGAAAGTTTTGCTGGGTATAGTAGTCTATACAGGTTGGAATCTGTGGTCCCTTAAGGACTGTATGATTTCTGTCCAGGCCCTTGTGGCTTTCATAGTTTCTTTTGAGAAATCTGGTGTGATTCTGATAGGTCTGATATGTTACTTGGCCTTTTTCCCTTGCTGCTTTTAGAATTTTTTCTTTGTTTTGTAGGTTCAGTGTTTTGACTATGATGTGACGTGAAGAATTTCTTTTCTGTTCTAGTCTACTTGGTGTTCTGTAGGCCTCTTGTATGTTTATGGCCATCTCCTTCTTTAAGTTGGGAAAGTTTTCTTCTATAATTTTCTTGAAAATATTTTCCGGACCTTTGAGCCTGATGTCTTCTTTTTCTTCTACTCCTATTATTCTTAGGTTTTGTCTTTTCATGGTGTCCTTGATTTCTTGGATGTTTTGTGTTTGGAACTTTTCTGATTTTATTTTTTCTTTGAGAGACGTGTCAATTTCCGCAAGTGTATCTTCAGCTCCTGAGAGTCTTTCTTCCATCTCTTGTATTCTGTTGGTGATGCTTACCTTTGTGGTGCCTGATCTTTTCTCTATGTTCTCCAGCTCCTGGTTTTTCTCTATTTGTGTTTTCTTTATTGATTCTAATTCTGTTTTCATGTCTTGCACCATTTCCTTCATCTGTTTGAATGTGGACTCCTGCTTTTCAATGATAGCTTCTATTTTTTTGTCCGTTTCCTCTCTATGTATCACTAATTGTGCCTCTACTTCTTTGGGTATAATTGCCTGTATTTCTATGAGAGCTTTGTTTATTTCTTTTTTATTTGCCTTCATTTGTGTGGACATTTCTTTGAGAGCTTTGTGCATTTCTTCTCTGTTTGCCTCAATTTTCGTGGTCATCTCTCTGAGTGCATGATTTGTTTCCTCTTGGTTAGTCTCGATTTCTTTGGTTATTTCTCTGAGGGCTTTGTTCATTTCATCTCTATGGGCCTCTAATAGCTGGAGAAACATAGTTTTGAGGTCTTTTTCTTGTATATCTAGTGAATTGAAGTGTCCATTTTTTTTGTAGGGTTGCTGGTGAGATCATTATGTCCTGATTTTTGTTGGGAGTGTTCTTACGTCTGCCTCTAGCCATCTGGTTATTTATAATCCTCACTGGTTGTTCCTCGAGATTGTAGTTTGGGCTATGATCCTCTCTTTCTGTTTTCTGGACTGTTTTTTCAGGAAGATGAGAGAGGTTCACTGCTTTGGGGGTGTGCACTGTGTTTTCAGTTTTGCCTAAGTAAAGAATGTGACGCTGGCGCTATTCACGTGCGCTTTTAGCGGGTGCAGTGTGCATGCGCGGATTGTCTGACTATTGCAGTGGCCTGCAAGCCACTATTACGCAGTTCTGACTGAGATCCAGGGATTGTTACCTGGATTACCCCGGTGGACCCGCAAGGCAGAGGCTTCAATGTCGTTATCCCAAGAATCCCTCTCATTCCCCCTTTCATGATTAAAACACATTTATGAAATAATTTTCATTATGCAAGTTTCATATTGCTGTCATAACAGCTCATAACAGAGTTAGTGTTTAAAGCAACACACATTTATTGACCCAAACTTAGTCACCTTAGAGCTTCTACACAGATATCATCAGGTTAAAATTAAGGCATTGACAAGTCATATTTCTAGAATATCTAGAAGAGAAGACAGTGGATTTCCTTATTCTTTCTCAAAGCCAGCAATGCCTCAAATGTCTCCATCTTCTGCATTTGAGGACCTTTGTCCTTGGGTCCACCCAAATATTTTAAGCTAATCTCCATAATTTTAGGAGCAGATCGTTGGCAGCTTGAACTTCATGACTACCCAGATTTTTTTTATTTTTATTTTTATTTTTTGCCATGTTAAGCAACATATTCACAGGTTGGGGAGTTAATGGGTAGACACTTTGGGAGACTATTGTTGTGATATGACAGTTAATGGTTTCATTAATAAGACAAGCATTATGACACTAAATTCATGAGGTCCAGATTATTAGTAATGCAGTTTATGCCAAGAAAGTGTTCCTTTGTCCTTGTTGCTCCATACTCTGCAGACCCAGAGTCCATCCGGTTCACTACTGATAGCTACTAGTAATAATGTAACAATAATAGTATAATATCAGATTACAGTGGTTTATCATGGAAAGGAGATACTACAGAGGAATATAGTGTAAATGTTTGAAAATAATAAGACACGTGATTTATTTTGATACCTCACATACTTGTTTTCCACCCAGAATGCTGAAAATGGATGCAGTTTATAACCTGGTGATGTTTTGCCATCTGTAGGGACAGGCCTCACCTGAATCCCCCAGACTTTTCTCCCTAGATCTTGAACATTGCCTCTTACTCAATAAAAATCATCCTTATGAGGGATGCCACTTGTAGTTTACAACAGTCTAGGTAACTTCTGTGTTATGTTAGTGCCAGGCCAATCCTGACTCCCACAGGCTGTTATGTTTACCTGAGTAATTCTCCCTACACTCTTACCTTGAGCAGTGTTTCAAAGTTTTTTATAGAAGAGGCTATATGTACTTTATAAAGAGTTTCAATGTAAACATGTCTTAAGCTTTGTTGTACACATGAGATTGAGTTAATTATCACCAGGGAACTTTTTCCTAAAATTGTGCTATGCTTAAATATGGCTAAAATAAATGCAAACCATTCTGGACAAGTCATGTTGAACCAGATTTCCTTCTTGCCTCTTGTGGATCGTTTCTCTGATGACTATAGTGTTTGCAGAGACTCCCACACAGGCCCACACATGCCACCTGTTTATAGTATGGATTTCTTTTTTTTGTTTATTTGTTTAGTACAGTTTATTCACTTTGTATGCCTGCTGTGCTGCAGCCACCTCCCTCGTCTCCTCCCAGTCC
>NW_026593453.1:0-16766 GCF_907164565.1 Psammomys obesus | reverse complement strand
CCCCTCCCCTCTTTACTTTGTTCTATTTTTTTATTTAAAAAAAAAAAAGGTTTTTTCATATAATATATTATGATCAGGTTTCCTCTCTCCCAACTCTCCCCCTAAATTCTCTCCATCCACCCAACACCATACCCTCTCCTCCTCTCTCTCTTTAGAAAACAAACAGGTAAACCACAGCAACAAAACAGAATCTTAAAAAAGAAAAGATATACAAGAAACACACACACACACACCCTATAAAAGCACAAAATTAGAAACCATAATACACAAGCAACAGATTTGTAAGATAAAAAAAAAAGAAGCCCAGACAAGAAAATATAAGACAAAGAATCCATTACAGTACTACTGAATTCATTTCATTTTGTATTGGCATCTATTGCTGGGCATGGGGCCTACCCCCAAGTGTGGTCTGTATACCTACTGCAATTCCATTGGAGAAAACTAATTTTTACTTTGCAAATCGACATCACTTGCAGATAGCTTTCTGATTAGGGATGGGGACTGTGTCCTCTTCCCCTTCTTGAGGCTGGAACCCCATCTGGCTTAAACCTTTACATATCCTGTGTGTTAACACCATCTTTGAGAGTTCATGTGTGTTAGTTCTACTGTGTTGGAAGACACTGTTTCCTTGGAGAAAATCTTTCTGCCTCCTCTTCTGTATAGCTCCCTGAACCCTGAAATGGGGGATTTGATGTTTCTTCTTTATTTTCAGGGCTCTTTCAATGACACCTGGTTTTCTAGGTTTACATCAATGACCTGTATTTGCTAGTGTTTCAAACTTTAAGCTATCTTTTTAACTGAGTTGATGTGCATGCCTCATTTTATAGGAGAGAAACTGTCCAAGAATTTAGGACTAAACTCCAGGTCCCCAAGTCTATTCTCCAAACACAGACTATTTTTTAAAATATCAGTATATGGGCTGACTCTTCACAACTCAATTTCAGGATTTCATATTATTGTTTATAGACTGAATTATAGCTACTTTAGTCTAAGATATATTATTAAATTTTATACATCTAGCCAAATACTGTTTTTCTTCTTTTAAAGTCAAGGACTTGGTATAACTTTATCCAGCACTTGAAAATTCCACTTTTGGGATGTAGAGGCAAATCAGTATCTGTGATTTTCAGGGCAGCCTGGGCTATACAGATATGGTTTAAAAAAAAAAAAGTCAATACTTAATTTGGTTTCAAGAATAAATAAATTCACTAATTTGGTACCTATTTGGTCTCTAGATCTAACAGCCTATCTCCTTGCTACAGACCAGGAGTGGCTGTTTCTAGGTACCTTGGGTAGGGTTTAGGTGGTATAGTTAGGAAAAGGAATGCAGACACCTCTAATCAAGACCACTCAGCTTTGAATATTATACATACAGTACAGGCTAAAAGAATAACAACTGTACAAATCTTATTCCCTCCTTTCCCCTGCAATAGCTTTGTCACCAGAGGTGGCTCTGTGGGTTTGTAGTCTGATACCTGACCTTTGACTTCTCCATTAGCAGCTGTACTCAGCAACATTGGCTTTGTACAATAGGACTAATACTGTTTTAAAAATTCCACTCAGAATGACAAGGTGACATACTACCTACCTGAAGTCAGCAGTTCATCGATGATGTTTTTTTTGATAAGCTGGTTAATAGGAGCCAGGGGGAAATAATTCATCATGCAGAATGAATGCACAGCATTCAATAGGTTTTCAGAAGACATGTGGTGAAGACAGCCAGTCAGAGCACTAGCCATAGCTTCTAAGAACCTTTTGGGGAACAAAGGAAAGTCACATTTCAAATAAACTTATAAGACAAGGTCACAGAAGAGCTGATTCCATGCAACAAATTCAAGGTTCTTAAGCAATGCAAAGAAATGAGATGAAACGATCAGACTTGTAAATAAGCATATACACAGTGCAGGACATGGCTAGCTCTCATGGTAAGTGTACGTATCCAATAAATGACTACTGTGGATGTACTGCATAAAAATGTTTTATAGGCTTTCAATCATTTCACTCCTATTAAAACTCA
The DNA here is from genome assembly GCF_907164565.1 of Psammomys obesus. Lineage (NCBI taxonomy): Eukaryota > Metazoa > Chordata > Mammalia > Rodentia > Muridae > Psammomys > Psammomys obesus. The sequence goes on along the minus strand of NW_026593453.1, from coordinate 14,749 downwards.
ATGGGGGTAGTAGTAGTATTATTCTCATAAATAAAGATGAGTGAACAGGCTCAGAAGTTGAATAACTCATCCATGAACTAATTACAGGGGATGGGCAAGAAACAGAGACAGTTTAAGAACCTAAATGGTCAGGCACCAGAGCCTTTTACTGTTTACACAGTTTCACAAGGCCTGGAATGCCACTGCAATTTTATAAGCAATTAAAACATCCTAGCTATCAAAATTCTTGGTAATGACTTACAAGCCTAACCCTACCATTCACAGCTACTGCTGCGCAGCACAGCACAGCCGCTAAGCACAGATGGAGTGGGAGGGTGACACTTTGGGGAGGTGACACTGTTGATGAATGGCAGACTTCCCCTGAATGCAGGTTAAGTCTGACTCTCAACGTATATGTTATCCTTAGCATAACACAGGAGAAAAAGAAAAAAGTAAGTCACACAGAGTACCATGACGGGGGGAAGGGAGCTCCGGGGAGAATTTGAAGGGTAGACGCACTAGGGAAGATCATCTGAATGGAGCGTGGGGCTCTGTGTAACAGTGAGACAGTAGAACAGGGATGCTGACAGCAAGGGCAAGCATGCCTAGGAAGACAGCACAGACTGACAAAACTGTGCAGGCCAACGTTTGAGGTCAACTGGGCAGTCTCAGTGGCCAGGAAGGCAGGAAGGCCCGTGAGGTTAAAAGAACTGAAGTACCCTGGAACAGGAGCGAGTGAGAAAACAGAGAGGTAGGAGTATTAAATTGGGAACTGACTGCACCAGGGTTCATGCAGCAGCCACAGTAGTATGTAAGCCATTTTTTTTTGTTTAGTACAAAAGCTAAGAGAAAAACTTCCTAATATAATTATTAAAAAGTTAATAAATACACAATCTTAAAAATATAAATTGTAAAAATCAATACCAAAGAGTAGGGGAGCATAAAATTGTCCAGCTTTTCTATGTGGCTAACGTTATGAGCCTGAGCCTAAACTAAGTGCTGTAAGAGCATGCTGTATAAGACTTACAGTAACCAGAAATAATACACCAAAGACACATAAAGGAGGCACTGCAAAGACATGCTAAAGAGAGGAAACAGAAAAAAATAACAGGAAGCAAAACGACAATAGTAAACCTTTCTCTACCAATTAAAGCTTTAAACATATCTGCACTGTGATCATTAATTGTCATTGTCAACTTGGCAGCATGAAACACACCTTTGAGTATGTCTATCGGTATTTTCAGAAAAGCTGAACGGAGAAGAGAAGATACCCACCCTCAATTTGAGCAACACCATCCATCCTATGGCCTCAGACCCCAGATCAAACAAAAACATGAGAAAGCTATTAATTACATGGTAGCCTTCATCTCTGCTTCCTGGGTGTGGATGCCATATGACTGGCCTCATGTTCCCTCCGAAATGACTTCCCTCTCTGTCATCAGCTGTACTCTCAAACTGCGAGCCAGAATCAACCTTAAGTTGTTTATTGTATATTCTGCCACAATGAGAAAGCTAATGCATGTATTGAACTCCCCAATTAAGATATATAAAGAGCTGAACAGATAACAAAATAAATGAGCACTAACTATATACTGTGTACAAGGGGCTCACAATAGACTGAAGGACACACATCTGAAATTGAAAAAAATAGAAGACACAACAAATGGTGACCAAAGAAGAGTAGGGGTGGTCGTATTTATATTAGGAAAAAACAAAAAACAGATTTTAAGTGAAAAAACTGTCATAAAAGACAAAGACAGTCATTCTAATAGAAGTGTCAACTCATTGTGAAAGTGGGACAGTTTACAAATGCGTAAGGGTTCACCATCAGGAAACACACTTATAGCAAAAATACATCTTCCGGACAGACAGGCAGTAGGACAGTAATGTCAGAGATTTTACCCTTCGTTCAATAATCATCAATGCAGAAATGAAGACAGAGAAGCTGACCTGGACTGCACTCAAGATGACAATGCTGATAGACTACCCACTTGACAGCATCAAACGGACTCTTTCTTAGACATATGCGATACAAAATGCATGTAAGGTCTCCACACAGCTAACACATTTAAGAAAGTATAAATCTTACTAATATCAGTTCAGACTACAACACAGTAAGTTAGTCGTCATGAACAAATGGAAAACTAGAAAATTCATAAAGGTAAAATTATTCAACATACCTACAGAAATCGAACAGAAAATTAGAAAGAAATCTGAACAAAGCCACAGTGCACCAAAGTAACAGTATTCAGTAAAGGCAGTACCAATAGGAAAGTTTACTGTAATAAATGCTACCTTTAAAAAGAATAGTCAAGTAAACCTTAACTTAAACCAGGAAACTAGAAAAAGAGGCTGACGAGATGGCTCAGCAGCTCTAAGCACAGGCTGTTTTTGCAGAGCATCTGAGTTCCGTTCCCAGCACCCACATGGCGGTACACAACTGTCTGTATTCTAGTTCCAGGACCCGACTACTTCTTCTGGCCTCCACAGGTACCAGGCACATATGAATTATACATACATATGTGCAGGCAAACCCATACACATTAAATGTAAATAAGTAAATGTTTAAAAGAGAGGAGACTAGAAACAGCACAAACCAAAGCCAGAGTTAGTAGAGGAAGAAAGTAATGAAGATTTAAACAGAAACAAACACGAACCGTGGGGAAAGATCAACCAAAATAAGAGCTGGTGAACCTGCAACTAAACTAACGGGGAAAAGACCTATTTGAAAGTAGAAACGAGAGCTGAAACAATCCCACTAATGCCACAGACATACTGGGAGGAGCTGGAGAGGCCAACTAGTTGGTGCAATGCTGAGCATGGATTGAAGCCTCAAGCTCAATCCCTAGTACCACATAAACTAGGCACTGTGGGGCATCCCTATAATCCCTGACATCTGGGGAGGCTGAGGTAAGAGGATCAAAACTCCAAGGCCAGCATGGGCTACATAGTGAGCCCAAGTTAAAAAAAAAAAAAAAATTGCATATAACCTATGTACATCATCCTACATACTTAAAATCATCTTTTAATTATAATATCTAATCTTTTGATTAAATCTTTTGGTTATAATGTCTAATACAATGCAAATTCTATATAGATAGCTGTGATACTACCTTTTACAGAAAAATGACAATGAAGTCTGCACATGTTCAGCCTCTCTTCCCTAACACACATACACACACACACACACACACACACACACACACACACACACAAAGAGTCTAATAAAAAAGGAAAAAATAGTTTGCTAACAAACTGGTAGCCAAGAAGAAATAAATTCATATACAACCAAATTAGATTAAGCCATGGAGAAAAAGAAAATCAAAATAGACCAACAATGAATACAGAGATTGATTTACCAATAAAATCCTCACCAAGAAAATATGGAGCTGGGCGCAAAAGCACACACCTGTAATCCCAGCACTCAGGGAGGCAGAGTTCTCTGTGAGTTCAAGGTCAGCATGGTCTACAAAGGTTTAATTTTATTTTTTATGCACATAACCAGTTTTCACAGAGCTGTTGAAGACACTGTCCTTTCTCATTTGTGTGCTCTTGTTTGTTTTTATGCAGTACTGCTTTGTCTTAACATTACTACCACAGCTTTGTAGTATTTTCTGAGGTAGAAAGGTCCAGCCTAGCACTTCCCAAGATGCCTAAGAGAATTTGGGCAACTTGGTTTCCATATGAATTTCAGAAGCACATTTTTCTTTGTTGTGTAAAAATACTGCTGGGAGTTTGAGAGAGATTGCACTGAACCATTGAGTCACTGCAGATAATATGGAAAATTTAACTGTGTTGGCTTCCAGTCTACGGATAAGCAATGTCTTTCCATGTTTTATTTGTGCCATCTTTAATTTCTTTAACCAGTATTTTATAGTTTGTAGGGTGTAAGTCTCTCATATCCTTGGTTCCGTTCATTCCTGCTGTTACTCTTTCTGATCTTATTATAAGGGAGATTGGACAGCTCGTTAGTGTATAGAAATAAAGTAGATACTACTTTTCTGCTTTGAACCATATTTGTGCACCTTTTCTTTACCTTTTTCTACTTAATTATTTATGTACCTAATTATTTATATTTATTTATTTCACCTTAAGCTAGAACTTCAAGTACTATATTAAATAGAAGTGGACAAGAGGAGGCATTCTTGCCTTATTTATGAGTTTTTCACCACTTAACATGCTACTGATTATATGGGCCTTTTACATGTGAGTTATTATATTGAAATATATCCCTTCCATACCAAATATATTGGGAACGTTCATCACAGAAGGGTGTTGAGTTTTTCCAAATGCTTTTCTTCATTCTCTCTTCTGTATTAAGGTGACAGTGTGATTTCTCTCTTAATCCTTTATTCTGTTAATGTGGCTTGTTACATTAATTGGTGGCATGTGCTGAGGCTCCCTGGGTCTCACTTGTTCATGGTCTATGTATGATCTTTTTTCACGTGGTATCGAATTAGGTTTGCTAGTGTTCTGTTCCCATTTGGCATGTGTGGCTAGATTTGGTGTGAAGATAATGTTTGTCTTGTGAGTTCAGAAATGTTCTCTCTTCTGTAGATTTAGATGAGTTTAAGAGGTTTATGTTCATTTAATTATTCTCATTTTAACATTTGCTAGAATTCAGTGCTCTGCTCCTGAACCTTTCCATTGTTGAGAGGTATGAATGTTTTGCCCATATGTATGTATGTGCACCACTGAGCCACCTTGCCAGCCTTCTTCTTCTTTTTTTTTTTTTTTTTTTTTTTTGGTTTTTGAGACAGGGTTTCTCTGTGTAGCCTTGGCTGTACTGGACTTTACATAAAAGTAAACTTAAAATTGATTAAACATAAAACCTAAACTCCTACAAAAATATATGGGAAATCTCATTTTATCACATTGTGCAGAACAATGATTTTTAGACTAGGATATAAAAAGTACAGTCAACAAAAGCAGAAATAGTCCAGGGACAACAGCAAACTAAAAATCTTCTGCCAAGCGAAAGTCAACAGAATCAAAGAAGGGCAGAGAATATCTGCAAACTGCACACTCAACAGGGGATTACTATCCAAAATATAGAAGGATGCCTACAATTTAACAGCATGAAGACATGGCCAGAAAACTGACAGTGAGCATAGGAGACAAATCCCCAGAGCGCACGCTCAGGGCACATCTGTAAGGAAGTGCGCTCAACACAACCAGCAGTCAGGAAATGCAAACCCAAAGCAGGAAGAAATGTGCCCGGACAGGATGCCCACAAAAGCAACCCAGGAGGACATAAAGCAACTGGAGCCAGCCCACAGCACATGGTGCACGCCGTGGGGGATACAGCCCCTCCACACTATGCACACTGTTGGTAGAAAACTACATAAGTCAGTGAGGAATCCTCAAAAATTAAAAACCCAAATATAAAAGGGGGGGTCTACCATACGGTCTCTTGATCCATATTTAGGGATAGTTATTTTTTCTGTTTGTTTGTTTTGCAACGAAAGTCTGTCTGTAGCCTAGGCTGGCCTCTAACTCACAGCAATCCTCCTGTCTCACCTTTCCAAGTGCTGGGATTACGGGTACAACTACCACAGCAAGTTTTCCAAGTATATTTTGGTTTACAAGAACTGAAATCAGGATCTCAGCAGGATATATACACTCTCGTGTTCAACACAAAAGTCAATATATGTTAAGCACCTAAATGCTCATCAGCAGACGAATAAACATAACATAGTATAAAAATACTGGGATATTAAGTAGCCTTGAAAAAGAGAAAAATTCTTCCATTTAATGTAATACAGATAAAGTTGGAGGACACTGTGTTAGGTGAATAAGCTAGCCTAGACGGGCACATAACACATACTACAAATCCAAAAGCAATAGCATAAAGGCGAGAAGGGGGAGGCAAGGGAAGAGAGAGGTGTTGTTCAGCAGGATGGTTGAAGTGTGAAGGGGGAGGCAGCATCACGGCTGTGCTGTGCCCAGTCACCAATGCTGTACCACTTGAAAGTGTGCTGGGAGAGCACCTCTCATGTGCAGAACCCTACCACAATAACAAATGAATAGATAACAAATAGAAAATAAATTTACAGAAACATTCGTCAACTTTTGGATGAAGTTAACAAGAACAAGTAAGTTAGGAGTTAATAGTGAAAAGTGGTCAAGTTCAAAATGTTCATTCCTACAATGAATAAACAACTGAACAAAGGAACAAGTATGAGAAAGAAACCCAAAGGCAAGACTCTGTTCAACTATATAAATAAATGCTGCTGTATTTCAAACGTGGAGGTGGCTGCGAACGCAGTCACTAACGTGTTATGCCTGAGACCAGCAATCATTTCTGTAAGCACCGTGTGACGACAAGAAGGAAAATGGTACATACTCTCTGTTCTGGCCTTTGTGGATGTGATTGAGAGAAGAATACACGTGAAGAATAGAAACGATGTTCTTCATGTTTAGAGAGCCAGGCTCCTCTATTACTTTCTCCATAAGCTTGTCCATCAAACCAGGAGGTCGAAAACCAAGAGTTTCAAATAACAAGAGGAGAAAGATAACCTTAAAAATAGAAGGGAGGAGAAGTTAGTCAAAAGCTAAAATATGCTACTCTTTAAGTTTTTAAATCTCAAAGAACTTATGTAGCAAAATGCTACCTTCAAAGGAACAATTATAGTTTCCTTTTGTTCTTTAATCCAATATCAACTTAATGAGCAATCGCTTGAAACTGAGAACCAAGACATACAATGATCTCCACATCGCATTTAAAATCCTTTCTTACTTGTCTTTCATATGAAAGATCTGAAAACTGTGCCTTTTCTGAAGTTTTCAAGATAGATAACTTCCATCTTGAAATATTCCCACTTCCAAACACTGCCTACATCCTCATAGACATGATATTTCAAACATGTTTTTCTTTTTTTACCAATAAACTGGCCTTGAGCTTGCAGTCCTCCAGCCTCAGCCTTTGAAGATGCTGGGATCACAGCTTTGTGCCATTACGCCCCGCTGGATTATCTGACTCAATCCTAATATGATGTAAATATTTTTCCTAACATTCCCTGTCTTTTCAGATTTTTAAAAAATTAGTATATAAAGAATTATATTTCGTTGTGGCATTTTTAAACAAAATTTCTTTCTGAAACTCAAAATTTCTGTATCTTATATCAATTTATGGATGTCAAATATCATGATTAAAACAAACTTCACTTCTAATTTTCATGTGGCTAATATACCACATGAATTATTGTCTCTGAAATCAGTTTTCATAATAAACTCAAAATTCATCTTACTTTCTTAACAAACTGAACCCAGGGACTGGCTCAGTCTCCACCTACCTCACATTTTACTCTTCAAAACCTATAAGTCTGCCACACTTAATTATTTAGACCCATCTTTATTGTTCAATAGCCAACAAGAAGATAGGATACACAATGCTAAATAGCATTTCTATAGAATTCTTTAACAACTAAATGTAGGAAGAACTTTCGACAATGTAATTTTCTTTCGGCTAGAAAACTGATGGAAGATTGACTGCTTTATCAGTGAGTACCTGGAGAAAGCTAAGGAGCTGAGCTAACTTAGCATTGGAATATTTTGATACCAACTTCTATAAAGCAGAGAGAAACATTAAAACAAGCGAATGAAGAAGTTCCCTGAAACCTTCTCAGGGATACCCTGTTACAGGATATCTGATCCACTGTGAACCCCAAAACTGTGAATTGTAAAACCCTGTTTCTTGTTGGATGTGGTTCAGCCAGCCCTGGCACACACCTTTAATCCAAGAACTTTCTGTTTATTGTAAAAGGTGATTATAGTGTAGTTGGACCAACCCTGGCACATACCTTTAATCCAAAAGCTTTATGTACACAGGATTTAATAAAGTTAACTCTAGATCAAGGCAGAGCAAGAAACGAGCTGACAGGGACTAAAGAGTAGGAGGAACTTTGAGTTGAGAGATATTTAAGACAGCATGAAGAGGAAGGAGCTTGAGTGCTCTAGCTCTTGAGCTTTAGCTCTCTGGTTTTTTTTTTTTTTTTTTTTTTTGGCTTTTTGAGCTTTGAGCTAGCAAGCCTTTGGCTTTGGGTTTTTAGGCCTTTTCCTCCTGAGCTGTCAACTGAGCTAGTGAGACTTTTAGGCTTTTTCCATCCAGACCTGAGTTGAGAAGGAAGGTTAGCTGAGTGTTTTCTCTGCCTCTCTGAGCTAGCAAGTTTTCGCCCCAGCATCTGGCTCCTGAGTCTTTATTTGTAAAATAGAACAGCTGAGATTTTCATTCTTTAATAACAATACCCCCACCTGAAACTCACTTGTTTCAATTTCCAAATGTCAAAAGTTGTAGCCACATAATCTGCTATGCTTTTGAAGAGATCTTCATTTTGGTATCGAAGATTTTTACAGGACTGCAGTATGCCGATCAATACTTTAAAAGGACATCCATGGATATTATCTTTAAGAATGAGTTAAATAAATAAGCATTACCAGATGGTTTTGAACATAAGATTCAAAATACTCAGTATATTCTTTGGGGGGAAAAATAACATTGCATTTTGAAGGAAAACAAAACTATAGGCAAATATAAAATTTACATGTAGCTGACCATCAGTTATGCATCATAACAGCCAAGGGCTGAAAGCAAGTAATAGGTCAGATGTGGCAGATCAAACAGGAAAAGCCCTCCTTACCTATGACCACCTTACTGCATTCATTCAGAAGGACAACAGAGCGGTGATCCATGGCAGCTAATACTTCAAACATGTGCATACTATTTACGACAGAAAATCTGCCTAACTCCTTCAAGGCTTTCATCTACAGAAACAAACTTGCACTTAGTTATCATTGAAGAAACAAGGATAAAGCGTAAGAAAGATGATTGATAGACAAATACAGAAGTAGGTGTGTGTGTATATGCAAATACAGATATGTTTACACATACAGACAGATATGCCTTAATTCATGTCAGCAAAGCTAAACCCAAAAGCATAGGCATGTTCTCCTCAAAGATAGTTTTTTCAAATTTCACCCACTAGAGAAAAGCCAGGTGTTTACCTCCAATTTCTTCTTTAGAGCAAGGGGTGTGTCTTTCCCGATACACTTCATCACAGTTTGTAATGTGAAGATATGGTCTATCTTCCAAACTTGCTGATCAACTAGGATTCTGTCATTAGACACAAGAAACAGGATAATCCTAGAATCTCCAAACCAGAAATCTGAAAATTTCATTTGGTCCAGCCCTATTTGGAATTGGCCAGGAATATGAAATCTACAGACATGGTCTCCATGGTGTAAGCACTTAGGAAGGATCTAAATCATTCCAGTATATCTCCTCTTACATTTCTGTATTGTTTTTATTAACAAATCACATCAGACTAAGGGTATCCTCTTAACTCCCCCCTAAACAGATCAGCTGAATCAATGTTATATCTTTTTAAGATAAGCCAATGTAATGTAATCCCTGTAGTGCCCAAATAACTCTTCAGAACTGAGGGTACTTGTCAGTTCTCCTTCCACCTTCCACCAGTACTACAGTCTAAGAAAAACTAAACCAATAGCGCCATATCCTTTTCTAAAGTAGGAACTTTAAAAGTACTATCTTCAGCTTTACATCATTTAGAATTGGGATTTTAAGTTTAATAAAGTATTAATTTCCACCAATGCATACATTACCCATGCCTCCCAAAAAAAGGAATTCAATTTTCATCGGGCCTTTTAATTCCTCAAACAAGGACCACAGCGAAAGGCATGTGAAGAAAACCTAAGGTTCCTACCGTATTGCCGCTCGAAGCGCATTCACATTCATGCAGGGCTCCATCGGCTCTAAAGCAGTTGACAGAACTGACAGACATCTCTCGTCACACTCATTGATGCGCTCCTATTAAAATACAATTACAAATACAGCAGCGTTGAGGAGGTGTACACGAGTTCTCCCAAGCAAAACCTCTCAACTCATGCTTGCAAAGGACTAAGGACCAGACCAGTAATTCACAAAGTCCACAATAAACATCTATTCTTGGAAAAAAGAGGTGACAATTCAGTGGCTTTTCCAAATAACTGACGCATAACCTTTATACACCAACACATTCTTATGTGTCGCTGGAAATCCATTTGATATTGACTACATTCTTTTGCTTGGGAAATAACTTGCATTAAACGTATTTTCACCCTCCGTGGGCCCTGAAGCCAGGAAGACAGTATAGTAGAATAACAGAAGAACTCCTGGAGTATATAAGTCAATTGCTCTGCTAAATGAAGCCTGGAAGACTGTCCTTACAGTTACCACACAGCCTTTTCTGAGGACCATGCAACTGCCCCATGGATCTTTTTATTCTCATGGCCCACTGCATTTTGCCAATGCTACCTGGGCCTCCGTTAGGGCACTAGTTTATTCCAGAAATGGCAGGGACAATCTGGAACAAGAACAGTAATGACACAGCTTCTCTAGGTCCCATTAATTTAACCACAACCCATCTATTAAGAGTAGGACCATATTCGAGGAAGCCTTTTGCTCTTTGCTAGAGTGGTACAACTAACCATTACTTATAAAGTTTTGAGTCAGAACTAGATGATATAATGCTTTAAGTAGATAAAGCTGGAAGTGGATTGGGGAATGGTTTCATTCCCATGAGTCTCAGTCTCTCTAGACAGAGAGATAGACAGACAGATAGATATCCTGTGACATCTTCTGTGAAAGGTAAGGCTACTTGACTCAGATTCACTGGCAAAACACTGTCCTTTCATCTCTGGCTAAATGTTTTTAGCCAGAGATTATTGTGCCACATTACTGAGGCACAATCACGTGCCCATTTTCTGACTTCAATGTTCCCAGTGAGGATGCTACACAGTTGTGAATGCCTGTCCAAGGTCTAGTACAAAACTGAATCACTGTCAGTGGAAACTGGCTCCAAACAATCATTTTTAAATGATTACATAAGGAATACCTACCAAACAAGCGCCTACCAAGCAAACTGCTATTCTATAGCTTACAAAACCACAAAATTTAAAAGTTCTTGCTTGAGGACATATGAACCAAGTTAACATAAAAAATTTTAAATTCATACATCTATAAACTCAATTAATGAACTGAAGTGGAACAGAGTATATGACAGATTATGTCCAGGAAGTGAATGTATTTTAAGACACTTATTTAATTATTGAGTTTAGGAATCATATTGCCACTCTTAAAAAGTAAATGATTACTACTTTACATCTGGTGCCATACAAGTGACATCAAGCAAGTTCCTCATACCTGTGGAACTGAAAATGCAAACCAGCATGTCAATTCCTGTCTTAAAACTCTCCAATGGACTACTGTTGTCTATTGGGCAAATACAAACTCCGCCAGGCATAAAAAGTTTTTTACAATTTTGCTACTATCTTTTTCAGCCTCAAATCCTTGCCCCACACCACATACATAATTAATTTCTTACCCAACCCAACCCTATAACCCCCCAAAGTCATCTCACTACCATTCCTTACTTCAGATGCACCAAACTATTTTACCTTCCTAAACTAGTCACGTTTTCCCACTGGATGTCAGCCATGTAATTTCATAAATGCTAGCTGTTCCATAGACATTGACTTTGTATCCTTCTCCCAATCTTATTTTAATGTTTTGGAGACAAAATCGAGATTGGAAATTCTATTACACACTCTCACATGACCCTGTATTTTTCCGCATTGAACTAAGAGCTCTCTAAGCGGTGATAACTGAGTGTTCAGCACAGTGCCTACAACACAGTATGAGTCATTAAAGGAATGCTGATTACCACTCCTGTAAGTGCCTGCAAATACACCTCCCAGTTTAGACTGCAGGAGTCATGATTATAAAGAACTACGTGCTCTATCTCTTACAGCAATGATAAATGTGGTACCTTGCACATGGCTGACACCCAATATATATTCACTGTGTGAATAAAGGAATCCAAATCCACTAGCTATTAACCAAGCAGCTTGATACCATTAAGTTTGTTTCCTAGTCTTAATCCTGTAAGGAGGATTAAGATTATGTAAGGGAAACACTAGTTCACCTCCATTCCTTTCCCTTGGGCCTTCAACTACCCAACCTTTCTCTGCATCTCTCTTCCTTCCCACTTAACACTAGAGAAGGTAAGTGGGACAGGCTTTCACAAATTTCCAAAGCAAAATTATTTAACTTAAGATCTCCTAGCCATATAATATGTAATACAAAAGTGCACATAAGACATATATTCTGCTGATAGTCTTCTAAGGAAGCTATACACCTCTACTTCCCGACTCCTTCAAAATATGTGAAACACGGTAAAGCCCCGTGTGGGTGTCCCTGTTTCTTACCTGAATCGTCCTCAGCAAAGTCTGTACCATAAGAGTATTCTGAGGGACTCCCACCTTCACCATAGCGTTAAGACTGAACAAGAGGTGGTCATAGTGCATGATCTTGACTTCTCTCATCATTTGATCACACAGCTGGTTAAAGGCGGGGTGCCTGAACATCAGCTGTACTTCAAAGCGCCTCTTGTCTTCAGGTATCCTTTTGGCAATTGTCCACATTGCTAAGAAATAGGTGCTACTAGGAAACGTAGGTGCTTTTGAAAACGTGTCCAGAACATCACTCAGAGAGTTACACTCCTGGGCCAGCTTTCCATGATTCACGGGGGTTGGTCTCATTTTCTTGGTGAGCGCATCTTCACTGGAGGTATGATGCAAGTTTGTTTTCATCAAATCATGCTCCGATGCCCCATCAGAGGCAAAAGAATGCTTTGAGTCAAAAGACAGTCTTTTAGGACAAAGTATTCTGTCTAGTTTTAAAACAGCAGTATGGCTTATGCCTTTGGTTTGAGTAGAACCATCTACTGACTTCAAAATAAATGTACCTCGAAAGAGGTATCGAGCAGATGGTTGCAATCCCCCCTCAAAACCATTTAGCAGGTGGTTTCTTGGATTCCATTTTGAATGAATAACTTCTGGTTTGCAAAACCCCAGAGGATTTATCCTCAAAGCTCTGCTTCTTGGAAGTAAAGTACTGAACTGTCTTATGTTCCATAACAAGGAATGTGCTTTGTTATTCATTTTGCTGTCCACTGACACACTTTCAAATAGTGAAGATCCAACGAAAGTTAACTTCTTACTAAAAGAGAGCATATGTTGGTGGACTGTAGGGAAAGGGTGAATAAAAGAAATAATAGTTTAAAACTGTTGCTTAAATAAGAGAAATGCATCTAACAGGGGCTTGCAAGGGTACCTATGACCCACTAGAGCTTTATATTAAAATGGTAAAAACACGTCCACTTTCAACGCGTACATTGCGAATAAAGTAGCGTCTTTAAACTAAATAAAGAAGGATTTATCGCGTAGGTGTAGATAAAGTAGCTTCTATAAATACATAGATAGACAGACATTCAATAAATCTTCATCGGCTAACTTTGTTAACATAGTTTTGAGGCCTCCGTTGATCTAGCCTTAGCCAAAAGCACACTGTTAAGAAAACGTACTTGGACAAGACAGCCTTTCTTAGACAAGAAAGAAAAAAGTAAAACTACGTTCTTCGTATCTGAAAAGCTACAATCAGCCAGCCTCATTAAGATCCCGAAACCCGTGCCAGCATCCTTCAGCAACCGAGCCACTCAGCATCAACACACCGCCCTAAACTTAAGACCGAGGCCACTTCTCGAACGTCTATCCACCGGGTAAAGAGACTAACACGACACCGCCCCACGACTCCGCTTACGCTCGCCATGCACTCGCCTTAGAACAGAACCCCGTGGGCATTCACGGGCGCAGCCATGACAGTTCCTCCGAGCGGCGCGTCTGGTGACGTTTTACGGGTTCTCATGTAGGTCAAAAATCGTAAGTTCGCGGCGGCCGTAGAAGACCATGTGTAGATGGGGGGGGGGGGGGGAACACTGCCAGAAAGAAGAGTTTCTCTTCTCAGATGAAGAGATAAAGTCGAAAGCCACAGGAAACCACGGAGCTTACAAAGATGTATTGTTGTTTACGGAAACTCAACACATTCAAATAGTGACTTTGAACTGCGTGGCAGCTTCTAGGAGCGCCTGCGCCACTTTTCGAGCACCGCGCGGTTGCCAGGAAACCGCGACGCCCGTGGTCCAAGTCTCTAGGGCTCGCTAGAGAACATGGCCAAATTCGTGATCGCGGGTGAGTGCTTGTCTAGTCAGTCACAGATCGTTTCCCTCCGCCTTTTGTCAGCCTTGTTAGCTGGCCCCATTCCTTAGACGGATCACCTCAGGCTTTCTAGGCATCCATTCAACGAAGGGCATTAGGCAGTGGCGCTGTGTCAAGCTCTGAAGAGCAGTGGGAACACAGTGGGGAACATTTTCGCCCCTGCCCTTGACAAGTTTTAATTATAGGGATAAAGAATTACTTGGACCTGCCGTGATTGATGCAATGAGGGAGAGGTGCACCGCCCTCTGGGGTGGGGTTAGGGTGAGGGAGAGTTGGACACAAGGACCTAGCTAGAGAAGCTGTTAAAGCAACCACCCCAGATAGAGACAAAAGCTGGAAGAGGATCTGGATGTGGGAGTGTGGCAGGACCTGGAGTTAGACTTCGAAAATAGAAACTAGTCTTACGAACACCTAGTTTAAAAAAAGAAGTTTGAACTAAATCTTGAACACAATAAAGAGACGTTGAAAGGTCTTAAGTAAAATAGTGTCGATGGGTTTGCATTTTTGAAAGGTCATCTCGGAAGCTGGAAGCAACACCAATCAGCACTTATTGGCAATAGGCTGCTCACTGAGTCTGCTTCCTCCCTTCTCAGCAGATTTCTTAAATATATATATATATATATTTAAGATATATATATATTTAAGATATATATATATT
>NW_026593452.1:0-22442 GCF_907164565.1 Psammomys obesus | reverse complement strand
GATATATATATATTTAAGATATATATATATTTAAGATATATATATATATTCATTATATAATGTTCTGCCTGCATGTGTGCCTGCATGCTAGAAGAGGGCATCATATTTCATCATAGATGGTTATGAGCCACCATATGGTTGCTAGGGATTGAACTTGGGACCTTTAGGAAGAACTGACAGTGTTCTTAACCTCTGAGCCATCTCTCCAGCACCTCTCAATAGGTTTCTTAAAAGAACTCACTGTCTCAACCTTATCCAGCGATTTCTTAGATAAGCTGTTCAGTCTTAGTTGGCTTCTTCCTCACGTTGAACACAATTGACATTTACCATCTCTTTGGAAATACTTCTTTTGCTTCACTTACATTCAGATAAATATTGTTAGCACTAGGAAACTGGGTGATGGGGATACAGAAGAAAAGTTTCGGGGCATTTTGTATGTAAGGGTAACCGGACAGTGTTCTAGAGGAAACAGTGACAGAGGGCCTAGCTAGGCAACAGCGTCCCAGAGCAAGAGGTGGCTAAGCAGATGCCTGAACACTTAGTTACCAAGCAGAGACGATGCAAGAAGGAGCAGAACAATTTAGCCATTGACAGCAGGGGGAGAGTTGGAGCGTGCAGAGTTTATGAAGATGGTATAGGGTTGTGTACAGAAACTCAACACATTCCAGTAGTAACCTTGAACACCTAGCTCTGGGACAGCCTACACCAGATGCCAGGAAACCGCGAAGCTGTGGTCCCAGTAGCTAGGTCTTCACAGAGATCATGGTCAAATTTGGTGATAATTGAGAGTAGGCATACAATCGAAGTGAAATGAGTAGGACTGAAAAGAAAGGGTGGAAGGAAAAGAGTGCCCTAAACTGAGGACACAGAGAGACAATGCAGATTCTTCTGAGCCACATTCAATAGTTCAGACTATGGGCAAAGTACCAGGAAGGTTTCTTATAACCGGAAAAGGCAATGAAAAATGACGTATTACCTGAGTATTATGGATGCAACAAGACGCCAGTTAGGAGACTGGAGCTATATAGTGCAGGAAGGAGCTGCTTTAGCCTTCTGGAAAGTATGAATGAAGAAAAGCGAATGAACTGGGGAATGATCTCAGAGACAAAATACGTAGAACAAGATATCTAATTCACTGAGTGAGTATAAGAAATAAAGGAAGAGTTATGCTCCTAAGCAGCGAGAAACTGGACAGAGTTGGGAGTCATTTGGAAAACTTTTTATCATAGGAATGCATTTGATAATCTAGATACTTACAATATTTTGTCTCTCTTTTGAGATAAAGTCTCACTATGTATCTCTGGCTGATTTGAACCTGGCTATGTAGACCAGCCTGGGCTCAAGTTCACAGAGATCTGCCTGTCTCTTCCTCCAGAGTTTTAGAATTAGAAGTGTGCACCACTAACACCTGACTACTCTTAATATTCTCAAATAAGAAGATAAACATTAACTATAGGAAATGTAGAAAAATGTACAGTTTCATAGGAGACTTGGAATTGAAATGATCCACATGAGATAGTTATTGACAAGTACACTAAGACAATTAAAGTTTTTAATCCTTTTATTAATGGCTAGACCAGGAATGGGATTGTGCCTCTGAAAAGTCTCTTGGTGTCCAAGAAGGCAAAAACCACAAGGACCAATTTACATCAAAGTTAGATGAGAATCAGAGTATCCTTGAAAAGTTTGTTCATTCCTGGCAGAAAATAGTAGTTATTTCAGACATAATATGACAATTATTTTTAACTTACGTCTGTTTTAGGTATTTTAGTTTAATTATTTTGGTTAATACATCTGGACCACAGTCAAGGTCACGGAAATCTCAAATGTATTGCCAAGGCAGACCCAACCACTGAGCAGAGGGGGATAGAGGGCTGAGAACTGTTTAATCAAACCCAAAATGAAGTCAAAATATAATGATGTTACTTTAGTCATTTCAGAATAGAATCCATCTTATCCTGCTGAGTGCCCATGCTACACCCAGAAAAAGTGTAGACATCTAGATAAAACACTGTGCCTGAGCTAAAAATACAGAATGCTACTTGTAAGCAAGGAGTTTGACCAGAAAAATATACGGATAAGGCATGAAATGATGTGCCTTGCAGAACTGTTGGAGGGGTTGATGAAGGAAGAGAAACCTACAAAGTATAGACAAGATGAGCCAGAGATGTAGAAGGGAAACCTTCAGACTGTCCCTCCATAGCAATGCACTCCAGGATTTATGCCACTGGGACTGGAAAAGGCAACAGTGATAAATGCTACCACAGATCAAGGAGAAAGGATCAAAACTCACTTGTGTTATTAAAGATCTGGAATTCCTTAGTCACCTTCTGGGAAATTGTGGGGAATTCTAGATTATAATGGAATAATAAATGAATGAAAATCTAAGATTCAAGAATGGCAAGGAAAGAAGTTGTTTAAAAGAAGTTTTAACAGAAAGGAACACCTAGAAAGTAGTACCTGGGAGAAGAGACAGGATTTTTGTTGCTTAAGAAGGAGAAAGTGAAGTTTAAGTTGAATGCATTTAAATATGTTTAAGAAGAGACACTAGAAACAAAAGTCAATGCTTAATAGGGTAGGGAGAATTTGTTGAGCAAGGCTTCCAAGAAGACAGCGGGCTAGTGTTCAGAGCATAAGTGAACTCCTCTTCCTTTGGAAACTTTTCTGTTCTTTATATCTATCTCACCACTATCTTCTCAGTGGTGTCTGGGCTGAAAGAACTTGGTTTCAGAAAAGGCAGGTAATTGAGGTCATCTCGGGTGCAGGGCTTTTACAAGCTAATTACCCAGGAAATGGACTGGATCATTAAATGTGAGGCATGGAGTGAGTCTGAAGTGATCAACAACGGATTTGAAGTAGACAGAGAGGCTTACACACTGTACAGCGGTGTTGAGAAGGATTGACATGGAGGACTCTGTGAGGCTGAGGAAGAATGTTCCACGAGAGGTTCTGCACTTAGCCTGTCCTTCTAAATTGGCACCCATCCCACTCCCTGGGGTGGGTTAACTTCCTGTGCAGTCCTGACTGCAAAACCGTGCATCCAAAGTTCTCCATAGGCATCTGCACCTCCACCAGATACCTGCCAGGCATCCTTCCCACATGCACTGCGTGTTCCCTCAAATGCACTCATCGGAATTTCTCTCCATGACTTCTCTCCAACAAGGACATCAAAAAAGAGAAGGTCGCCTCAGATTCTTCCTGCTCCCTCAACTTCCTCACAATTCCAGATCACACATCAGATCTGAAAGGGAAGGTGGTGTTTCCACTCTTTACCTCACACTCTACCTTTTTAGTGTTGTTTCTTCAAACATTAATTTGTTTGTTTCTGCATGTGTTTGGGGATTTGTGCAGAGGATAAAGGATAATGTACGGAAGTTGGTTCTCTCCTTTTATCGTATGTATCCAGGAGATGAAACTCGGGTCTTCAGGCTTGGTGGCAAGCGCCTTTATCAGTTGAGCCATCTCAGTGGGCCCTTCAGTGGCTTCTAATGGGTGGCTCACTGTTAGTATCCCATGCTTAAAAAGTATGGTACAGTCTCTTATGTGGGATAGCAGAGTACTAGAGGAGAGAAATATTTAAAACATTCTCTTTTCCGCAAACTTTTATTATGTAAGATTCAGATCTGTGAAATGTATCTTATTTTGTTTATATAACAAAAATTAGATGTTTGGGTTGTAGAAGTTAATTTTGTAATGCTATTATAAAATTATATTATAACCACGGTGTATCCTCTAAGTGTTTGGCAAATCCTCATAACTGTGCAGTAATTTGTATGTGTAAAAGAAAGCATAACTAATTTGAACTCTTCTAGGTAAAGCAGACTGCCCATATTATGCTAAAGCAGAAATTTTGGCAGACTATTTAGCAAAGAATCTTCCTGACTTTCAGATTTTTAAAATCACACAACATCCTGACGTGTGGGAGGTAAGAACCATTACAGTTATTGAAGGCACTTACGCAAAACAAAGGTTTCACTTTGATAAAATACTGGCTAGTATGTCATGTCAACTTCCAATGATGACTAGTCATGTATTACTGTCATTTGAATACTGGAAAAGTGACTTCTTACCAGTCTCAAGACATGATTTTTTGCTAATATTTAATAGCTCAGTGGAGACTCCAATAAGTGAAATGAGTATATTGATTCCATGCCCAGTCCTGCCAAGAAAACAGGCAGTTTGTACTTAACTACTTCACTTTTTCTTTCTCTTTCTCATGGTATCTAAATGGTATAGAACTTACTTATTAGAGGTAGCCATATCTGTAGCTATGTTGCCTCCTAAACGGACCTCAGGGTGGAGATTTTGAAGATGCAGTCTTACTGGAAAGTGCTCTGGGAATATCCTAAGAAGGAATGAAGGTGAAGGCAGCAGCGTTAGGCAAAGGGGGGAGTCGAGCTACAATACAGCTGCAGCAAAAGAGAAGCCAGGGGATCCTACGAGGGAAAGCATGTTGGGCATCCTTTCAGAGGGACCACATGTTGAAGAAAGGTAGCTGAGCTTTTATATTCCTGCATCAACCAGTCACCTGACATGGGCTATCCCAAGAAAGGGGGTCATTCCTGGAGAGAGACTCAGCAGTGAAAGCTACTGGGCTCCACTATCCCTAGTGACTGAGGGCACAAGTGCCCTGCGCATAAAAGGGAAGGAACCCGGACTATTCCTGACTATCTGCTACAATCCACCCACTGTGCCTCTGGATCCATGTGCTCCATTAAGCAAATGCACACCATCTGCTAACAGCTCTTCCGGGATTCTGATCAAGATCTTTCCCTGGGAAAACATTATTAAAGGAAGGCTTGCTAATGAACTGTATTCCCCACTGCACCTAGTTTCAAGGCCAAGCTAGTACTCATCTCTGTTCACTCCCATCCATTATAGACCTCCCTCTACTACTCTAGGCTGTATGTTAGGTGTGATGACCTAGTTCTGTGTACGTAAGGGATGTGAGCCCAGTCCCTTTTCAGGACAAGACTGTTAACACTTTCCCTCGTATGGTCAAAGCTAACAGGGAATCACCAATGTTCCTTGATTCCTAAATTCTAAGTAGTCTGTCTAATGGAGGAAAACACTACACTGATACATAATACATTTTACAAGAGCCAGACCATCCCTTAATATGTTGGTCTTCTGCCTGATGTCTTCAGCTTTGCTGGCCTTCTCTGTCCGTCTATCAAGCTGGGTGTTTTCTGATAGGGACAATATATCCCCTAATGATATGCTCAGCACTGTACCTCTTTTTCTATAAAGTGATCCCTTTGGTTCAAAGATGTGTGTAAGACCTAGGGTTGGCAGGTTAAACATTTTGTAAGTGCTTAGACCGGGTTCTGGTGAAAGCACTACAAGCAGGGAATGAAAGGTCATTCCCTACCCAGAACATACATTGATTTCAATCTAGGCAACTCATTTTCCTTTACATATGTGTGGAGAGAATCCAGGGTTGGGACAGTTTTCTACAGAGTGGTGGGATGATGTCCTCAAAGGATGATGCCATTATCAAACGCTAGCCCTAGCCTTTGTTGTTGGCATTACTGATTGCTTAGCTCTTGTGAGGCCATTTGCCTATGACTGTCGAAGTTATCATTTCTGTGGGACTGGTTTTTATTCTGCTCAAACAGATGATCATTGCTGGTGGGCATTTCCCATGTCCTTTGTCCTTTAGTATCTTACCATTCCCGGTGATTGCCCCACAAGGTCCTTTCTCTCTTCAGTGCATTTCTTGTGACTTAGTGAGTGAATAAAATATTGTCCGGGTCCCTGCAGAAAATGTAGTCGAATAGTAATTTATCCAGATTCCCATAGTTCTACGCCCAGTAGCTTTTTAAATTAATGTGTGTATGTATTTGTGTGTGTATTTACTTATGTGTTTGTTCGTCTATTTGGTTTTTGTGATGGAGTCTGCATATGCTAAGACACATGTGGTGGTCAGAGAATACCTTGCCTGAGTCGATTCTCTTCAACTACCTGGGTCCCAGAAATAGAATTCAGTTTGTCAGACTTGGTGCCAATCACTTTAACCCACTGGGTCATCTCAGCAGCCCTCTCCTACCCCTTCAGCCCCTTCTGCCACTATCTTCCTTGGCAGATTTGTCATTTTTACACCGAGTTGTAAATTTTCTCCAAACTTCCAACTGCCAGTTAAGTAATACATCACCACTGTATTCCGTGTCCCCACTAGGGTGCGCCCTCCCAAACTGCAGACTAGTGAGTCACACTGATGAACTCTTCTGACCACCTTCATGTGCCACTCCTGACTTAGGACTCAAAGAGCCAGTCCTACACATACTCTCCCAGCTCTCGAATGAACATTAATGTGTTCTCCTCGGTCTAGGACTTTAGGATAGAACACTTTTTTAGGGTAGAACACTTTTTTTCCCTTTTTCTGCAGCCCAGTGTGTCACCAGCCAAGCTCTGTAGTGATTAGAGGGACCATGTTGGAATTCTCAGTCTTCTTTCTATTGACTGGAATGAGAGCGTGGACTTCTTCGTCATTAGCAAGAAGTAGAGTTTACTTGTGAGATGGCTTTAGTATCCATGCCTCCAATTGTATGACTTTAGATCTGCTCAGCTGTACCTTACCGATAAGAATGTTAACCCTCACTGATACTCAGACCAGATAATGGTAACATAAACCTTTTCTGATAAATATGATGGGAAGTCCCCCAAGGAACTTTTAGCTCATTAATTCAATCTAAATCATAGCAACCATAATCATAGATTTGAAAAGCAGTATCAACATACATGTGGCCATAAGACTAAAATAGTTCACATATAATTTAAAAAATCAGTGTTGTTGTTGTTTTTTGTTTTTTTTTTTTTTTTAAATCAGCCAACTTAGAATACCTGGCCTCTCTTTAAGTTAAACACATGCACTCCAGCCGTGGAACAAACTCTCACACTTCATGTGGCCAATGGATCTGAAGAATATTCCTTGTTCTTTATTAATTTGCTATTTGTCTCACTATTTTTTTCTGCCATTCATTCACTCTTTGTTTGTTTGTTTGTTTGTTCATTTCCTTCTTTTATTGAGACAGAGTCTCCCCATGTATCTCTAGCTGGCCTGGAACTCACAGGAATCCACCTGTCTCTTGCATCCCCAGTGCTACAGTTAAAGGCATGAACAACCTCACCAGCCTCACCCACTCTTTTCTAGTTTATATTTTACCATCTGGAGATACTGAATGTATTATGCATACATAGTGGCATTGAAAAAGCTGTCACTTTGCTATTTAAATCCTACAATATTGAATTGAATTCTTAGGCAGATTCAATACATAACTTTTATTGGATTCTTTCCCCACAGGAGTGGCTGGAAGAGCTTTGTGAAAGGAATGGGTGGGATCACAGAACCTCCCCCATTATCTGGAGAGAGCTGCTGGATCGAGGAGGCGAGGGCCTTCTTCTGGGAGGGTACAATGAGTTCCTGGAACATGCCCAGGTACGGGGACTGCCTTGCTTATATGTTCAAACATACTCTCTTAACATTATTTTATATTTCAAGTGTCTTGCTTTCTAAGCCATTCTGCCATCTTCCTCCCAGTCTATTTTCCATTCTAGCTTTTTGGTCTAATAATGGTCTGTTCTCTGAGGTTGAGTTTTTCTTTTCTGATATTTAGCTTTACTATGGTGTCACTTCCAGCATGACAACGGAGCTGATGATGCTAATTGCTGAAGAGAACCTGGAGACACACATAGAAAAAGAGTTGGAGAAAGAGAGCATGAATGATCTCATCAACCCCTTAGAGGTCTGGATTGTCAGGTGGGATAGTCAAGCCCCAGAATTTATGGGCCTGGATTTTTATTTTTAGAAAGGACAATGGGATTGGATGAATTCCACGATGGAAGAATACCGAGCCAGGTTTAAGGTGTGTGTGTGTGTGTGTTCACATGTCTGGGCTATACACGTATATGAGTGCCTCTATGTGTCTAGCCTCCAGCATCCATCCCCATGTGATTTAGGATTTACACATGTACGTTTCTTCACACACAGTCTCAAGCAGTTTTCCTGGCACATGTCCTCGTTGATGATTGTTCTCCACTCGTCCCCACCTGCTGGTTTTCCTTGGTTCTTCCTCCTGCACTCATGGACCATCTGCAACCCTGCCCCCCTCTGCATCTTTCTTTTCTCCTTCTCATGCACTTCTTATGTTCCTACTTGTTACTTCCTCTCTCTTCATCTCTGGCTTCTCTATTTGTTGTTCTTTCTCTCTGCACTTCCCTCCCCTCTGTCTTCCTCACACTGTCCTTCTCACTACATGTATGTATCCTAACATATACCTGTTTTAAGGAAGTATGTATAATTATGGAACACTACAAACACTGAAAAGACTCAGAAATTGTCCCATAAATAATCAAGAACTGAAAAGGATGTCACCACCATGCCCTTCCCAACAAGAATAATAGAAGTTCTCAGATGAATTTTCCAACTCCTTATAGTTGGTCGTCACAGAAATGGAAGATCCAAGTACTTTTGGTTTAGGATAGAGCACACAACCTGTGGTTACCATTGCCATCCCTGTAAGGGCTTTTCTTTGTGGAACTTTGGGAAAGGCATTCATTTGTAGATAAAGGAGTACAAGACAATGGCTAACTGAGGCATATGTCTTTGTCTTTTCACGAGGAAGTATGAGCACATAAGCACAACAATCTGATAATGAACTTTTGTTTATTTGTTTTTGTTTTGTTTTCTGCATGTGTGAGAGCTCTTTTATTTGAAAAATCAAATACACCAGTAATTTTCATTTGGTGGTATTGTCAGATGTGGAGTGAGTAGTGAGACTTTCTTGCTCCGGTTTGGATCACTAGCCACATTTGTGCAAGTGTGAGCATGTTCATGTAAAATAGTGAACCATCCTGAGGAATACATGCTAAAATATGGGTTAAGAATAAAGTGCATAATTGGAATATAACCATCTCCCATCCAATTTTTGCGTTTAATCAGTGCAAGTACTAATGTGTGCAACCACCTAATCCCCATCTTGGCAAGTGGAGACGTATTTGGGGTGGACACAGAGATCAGCCTAACCTTCTTTGACTGGGAGCAGACAGAAAACTGCCTGATAAGTATAGTGATGGAAACTCAGGACTTGGCATCACCAATTCTCCGCAGTGTCTCCTACTGCACAAATATTGAAGAGGCCTTCTTTCAGGCCCAAGTCATCATCTTCCTGGATGAGATCACAGATGAGGAAGTGTTCAGCCTGGAAGGATTCCTTCGAAGCAGGGTACCACTGTGCCACCTCTATGGTTACATGATGGAGAAAAATGCTGACAAATCTGTCAAGGTCATTGTCGGAGGGAAAACGTTTGTGAATCTTAAAACAGCTTTGCTCATGCAATATGCCCCTAACATCGCAAGCAACATCGTTGCAGTGGCACTGGGTGTGGAAGGGCAAGCAAAAGCAATACTGGCCAGGAAGATGAAGACGAGCCCGTCCAGTGAGTGAATTCCTATTGGGTGTCTTGTTTGTGTTTTGAAACATGGATTCAAAGGGTGGAGAAAGAAGGCTACATTCTCCAGGACCATCCTGGATGTGTGGCATAGATTAGAAGTGATGGGTAGAACCGGTGTGATGCCTCACTCATTCAGGTGATGACATTGTGGCTCCCCCTCATTCAGAGGACGCTACCTAGACTACCCCACACCCCATGCCCAGCTCAGGGGCAGCAAGAGACTAGCAATAATAAATAGTAATAACCTAACAAATCATTCATAGCAACATGCAGCAATTAAAGTTATCTAAAAGCTACCCACTGCTTAAGTTTCAAATTTTTCCTATAATACCTTAGAGTGCAGGGTTGACACTGTAGGTCAATTGTAGAACTCTTGCTTAGCATGCATGAGAGTCTAGGTTCAATCTCCAATCCTGCTGCACCCCCTACCAAAAGATGTGTGGATAAAGCAATGGGTAGAATATGAAGCTGTGGATAAGGGGGCAACTGCAAAAACTGCTTTTACTCTACTTTCATGACTTTGTCCATCATTACAAAGTTAACAAATATTTGTTGCAATAAGATCTCTATTAGTCAAGTAACAAGTTTAAACCTAATACCCCATGTCGCCATGATAATAATGGGGAAAGTGGTGTATGGTCTTTAAAGACTATCAAAGCTCTATTAAAATGGCTTTGTTTCCTTTCACATTCATGTGACTCTGAAAAATCAACTTTCTGTGACTCAGATTTATCATCTTTAGAAACAGCAACCCCCTCCTAGAATTGAGGTGCAGATTCAATAAGGCGGTGACATAGTCACATTTCTACTGTTGTGAAGAGACACCATGACCAAGGCAACTTATAAAAGGAAGCATTTATTTGGGGTGTTGCTTATAGTTTCAGAGGGTGAGAAACTATAAGGTTTCTTCCATCATGGCAGAAACTATGGCAGCAGGCAAGCATGGGGTTGGAGCAGTAGCTGAGGGCTTACATCTGATCCATAAGCAATAGGGAAGTGGGGGGGGCACTTTTGAAACCTCAAATCCCACATCCCACCTCCTCCAACAAGGCCACACCTCCTAATCCTTCCCAAACAGTTCCACGAACTGGGGAGCAAGTAGTCAAACATATGAGCCTATGAAGGCTATTCTCATTAAAACCACCACAGACAGTATTTCTAAAATATCCATGTGTGGTAAAACATGGATAGAAGGAGATCAAATTTATTATATCTAATTAAATTTTGTTATTGATCTTTCAATTGGTAGATATCAGAATCATATGAAAATGAGGCTGAATCACATTTAGCATATTTTAGCTCTTCGAGTCCTTAGAGCTGATCCTTTGTGTCCTTGCAACAGCATCCATGAGAATGGAACTACAGGAATTCTGGAAATGAAAGCTGAGGAGACAATGGAAGTGAGCTGACAACAGTCTAAACCAAGTCAGTACAAGAAGCTAGGGAGCACCTATCATAATGGCCAGTGCTGTTATCCACTTCTTTACAGAAAAGCTCAGAATTCTTCTGTCTCCTTGCATATAGCTTCAGCATCTTACCCTAAAAGATTAGTCTAATAGTCTTCTTTCCACACGAGAACAGAAAAGAATTTAATCGCCAAGAAACAGACTTTAAGTAGATAGATGTGCTGGCTAGTTTTTGGTTTTTGTTTTGTTTTGTTTTGTTTTGTTTTGTTTTGCTCCTGATTTGTTTGCTTTGTCAACCTGACACAAGCTAAAGTTATCTGAGAGGAGGGAACCTCAACTGAGAAATGCCTACATAAGATCAGGCTATAGGCAAGCCTGTAGGGAATTTTCTTAATTAGTGATTGATGTGGGAGGGCCCAGCCCATGGTGGATAGTGCCACCCCTGGGCTGGTGGTCCTGGGTTCTATAAGAGATCAGGGTAAGCAAGACATAAAAAGCAAATCAGTCAACAGCACTCCTCCATGGCATCTGCAAAGGCTCCTGAATTCAGGTCTGTGCCCCGACTTTGTTCAACGATGGACTACCCTGTGGAAGTTTAAGACAACACTCTTTCCACCCCAACGGCTTTGGTCATGGTTTCTTCACAGTAATAGGAACCCTAACTAAGATAACAGGAAGTGAGGACATAAATAAAATTCTTTTTCAAATTGCATAAAACATTTCTAGAAAATCAACAATTGCAGAATCATCTTAAATACCGATCCATATTTTCTCCAGCTCATATTCTTTTCTTTTTCTCCATAGAGATATAACCACCACATGATTATACGGTATTGTTTCCTCGCTCATCCTCCCAACCCTCATCCTAGAACGCTGTGGGAAACAGAGGTTATTTGTTTTCTCCTAAGCCGTGTTTCTGAAAGTACCTCCCATGAAGAATATCATCACCATTACTTTACAAGTGGTGAAACCTGTCCAGAGAGTCATTTATACACATTTCTACTTTAGTCCAGAATAGATGGTGTCTTGTCAGAATCTGAGCCGTTGAAAAAAAATTCCCTTGTGGTGGGGGAAACATCTCAGTCAGTAAAATGTCAGGTAAGACTACATCCATCAGAACCATAGCACACTGGAGGAGAGACAGGTAGGTCTCTAGGGCTCACTGGCCAGCCTGTCCCTGCCCTTTCTTAAAAGATACAGTAGAGAGTGATTGAGGAAGACTCCCAATGCCATTTCTAGCTTACACGTGCACACTCATCCACACACATGCACACCACGTGTGTGTGTGTGTGTGTGTGTGTGTGTGTGTGTGTGTGTGTGTGGAGTGAAATTAAGAGCGACACAAATGACACAATTTTCAGCAACAGTTTCTTTCGCCAGTTTCATCAGTATTCCTTGAGTTGCCCACCTAGCACACCATTCACAAGGCATTACTAGTGACTGCTGAGGCCCAATAACTAGGGAGGTAAACCCCAGCTGCTGCACACATTGGAGAGCTTGGACTCCCATGAACCAACACCAAAATAAATACACAGACAAGGCATTGGGTTCGAGTAAATGTTATACTAATGAACTTCATTGTGATTGTTTCTGATTCTGTTTCTGCATAGGCATCAAAGATGTGATAATTTGGGGTAATATCACTGGAAATAACTATGTTGATCTGAGGAAGGCCAAAGTTTACAACTACGAGAGTGCTATTTGGGGGCCTCCTGGGTATTATCACTCTGTGTTGAACTTGATTTTTGACAGGTACAGTATGTTTTTAAGTGAAGTATACTAACATTGGATAAATGAAATAGATGTATAATAGTTGTAAGCACCATTATACCATCTTGTAAATTTTGCACACACAAAAAAATAACTTGTATTGTTTATGCACACATTTTTTTTTCTGTGCTTTCTATTGAAGAATCAGGAAAAAAATCCGCTACTTGCTCCTCATCCCAATTTGATTTGTTATAAAATTATGAATTTTGTATTTCAGGTTATCCTGATAGTAGTTCGTATATTCTGTTAAAGTTATCTCTAAAGCAGGTATACTCAAAGCAAGCGTTAATGTCAAGCCAGACATGTAGCCAAGTAGAAAGTAGTTGAAGCATTCATAGGAAGGAGAGTTAAGATGATGAGCAAGCAGACTGGGTAAGGTTGACCAGTGAGTCCCAAGAGAGGCAAGGCCGAAAAGTGATGCATCCCTGGGCTGGAATTCGGTCATCATCATTTATTAGTCATGTGGCTTTAGAGAACTTAAATCAAATTTGTGCCTCAGCTTCTCTGTTGATAGAATGAAAATGTCCTGTATAGAATAAATGGGAAAACTAAAAAATTCATCCAGGTAAACACTCGATTATGAGGAGACAGAAGAACCAGAGCCCCTTGAAGCACTTTTCTGATTCCTGCTCCAGTTCCCCAGTTGCAATGTTTTCTTTTCCGTTGTCTTGTGTCTGCCATCCCCCTTCAGACCACGGGGATGTTATCTATACCGAGGAGCAGTGTGTGCTGGGCCCCTCCCCTGGAGCCCAGTTCTTCTTCATCTGGTGCTTGCACAGGGTCAAGGTTACAGGGATCTGGAGCATTCACTGGCTCACCAATAGGGCAAACCTTCTGGGCTCCTTCTTGAGTTTATACTTCAGACCATAGAACATACTACCCCAGAAAGCAACTCACTGTTTAATGAATGTATTTGATTTTAAGTGAAGAATACAGCTGGTCCCAAGAAAGCATCTACATATAACTAATTATTTATAATAAAAGATATTGTTCCTATAGTCTTTGACCTCTTTTCAGTGTTCTGTATTTTTTTTAATAATTTATTTCATTTTACGTGCATTAGTGTGAAGGTGTCAGATCCCTTGGAATCGGTAGTACAGACGTTTGTGAGCTGCCATGCAGGTGCTGGGAATTGAACCCGGGTCCTTTGGAGGAGCAGACAGTGCTTTTTAACCACTGAGCCATCTCTCCAGCCCCAGTATTCCATATTTTATCACTACACTCCAGATTGACATTTGGTGCTTCCTTTTGGTCTGGTTTCATTATTTTCCCCTCGTGTTCTCACAGGAAACAAGGACACCTGAAAAAAGGGCATTTGGGTTTCCTTACTGTGTAGATGGTGGGTACAGCTCCCTGTGCTGAGTTCTGGGAATCAGAGGACACTCTTTCCATTCCTGTTTCTACTGTGAAATTGTTTCTTTCACTTTTTGCAGTGAGTGGGTAACAAAAGAATTTGGGATGACGCTTGAAACCTTGAGCACAACTGGCAGAGAGTTTGGGTGCATTTTGGCTGCACACAGCATAACCACTACTATGAAGTACTGGAACTATGGCTCACCACCCGGAGAGATTGTTTCCTTGGGGGTAATGAGTGAAGGTACTAATTCCTATCTTGTAAAGCCCTGTTTAGAGCATAGCTTGATCTATAAGTTGTGTATATATTAACAGCACCATAATGCATGCATGCATGCATTCATTCATTCATTCATTCATCCATTCACAAGTACCTGTTACACCTTTCCAAGTCCATCCTGTCATCCTAGCCACCTCCTCCCCTCTTCTCTCAGGCTCAAGAGCTTTTTTCTCCTCAGCTACTCATTCTCTTTATAACCTCCTCCCACCTCCCTGTCTGTCTCTACCTTTCTTCCCCGACCTGTTCTCTCCCTCTCTCTGCTCTGCTCTGCTGCTGCTTCTCTCATGGCCAGGTCTAGTCTGTTAGTCAAGTTCAGAGTATTTCTTTCTCTTTCTGCTCTGGACTCTTAGCTGGAGACCCACACAGTCTTTTCTATGTCCAACATCTGTTCATCTAACTCTCCCTCACCTCCCCCCATACCTCCAGTCTGACCATTCACACAGATCACGAGCCCACTGGGCCTTTGGCACCCATCCCTGGACACAAAGAGAGCAGTTCCCAGGCTTAACATTAGGAAGCTCCTCACAACACACAGAATGGTGTCTGATGTGCAGGTATCATATCTATAATAAAAATCTTCCCTTTAATTATGCCTTGGATGGGTCATACTCTCAGTTTGTACAATGATGAAGCATAAGCCAAATAAACACGCTGTCTGGTCGTGGTGTTTTATCATAGCAAAAGTAACCCTGAGTTCACTCAGACATGAAATAAGCTGGAATAGAAGACCAGATTAAACAAGTGGTTCAGGCTCATGGGTTACATGCAGAGTCATGGGACAGCTATGGACAACAGGCACAAATCACATGCAAGGCTTTGAAAATAAAAACTGTGTTAACCCCTAGATATGAGAGAAAGGAGATGCTCAGAACAAGGACAGGTGTGTGTTCAGGAGTCCTAATCAGATAACAATTCCAGAAGTTTAGTTCCACCGTTGCCCTTAAAACTCCTGTACTGGCTTAGGGGTTAAGAGTACTTCCTGCTCTTGCAGAGGACTAGAATTTGGTTCCCAGCACCCATGTCAGGCAGCTCAATACTTACAACTCCAAATCCAGGGCACCTAACGCCCTCTGCTGGTCTCCTCTTGTGTGTACATACACACTTGTGTGTGCACACACACAACATCCCCTGCCCCCACACACACACCACAAACAAAACCTTAAAATCCTTTTCAGTCATTTTTCCAAATTCTCCTTTATTTATTCATGCTTTGCCTTGTGTGTGTTCCCTGCAGGCCAGTTTGGTATTCCTGAAGGGATTGTCTTTTCTATGCCCGTAAAATTTGAGAATGGAACTTGGGAGGTTCTTACAAATCTCGAGGACATTTCACTGAGTGAGAAGACAATAAAGAGGCTCGCAGACGATCTGATTCAGGTAATGACAGAAAGCCGGCAAAGGAACTGGCTTTAATAATGACCCTAAAGTGATTCTATAGACTACAACATGCATGCTTTTCTGAGCTCAATTTGCATTATATTTCTGAAAACCATAAAGCAACAAAGGCTTGGAGAATATAGCAAAATCATGTTATGCATATACTTTTATAATTTTCAGTATGCTAAAAATATTTACTTATTATAAAACAAGAATTTTTCTGCTAACGAATGATTTGGCTGCTGTCATTTAATTCTCTGATTGTGAACTTTTCAACAGGAGAAACTTATTGCAATGGGAGACTTATTAACCTTCCAGCCAGTTGGAGAAGGTAATCTCACAAATGTGTTGTCCCATCGGCAGATGTCAAAAGGCACCACAGAGGGCAGGAGAGATGGCCCAGTGGTTAAGAGCACTGGCTATTCTTCCAGAGGACTGAGGTTTGATTCTCAGCATCCGGCGCCCTTGTCTGGCCTCCTTAGTCACCAGGCATGCAGGTGGTATACAGATATATGCGCAGGCAAAAGCGCTCATACACATACAACAAAAATAATCCTCTTTTATTTATTTATTTTTTTAAAAAAAGGTACTACAGGGCATGAGTCAACTCTGTAGTTAAGAGCACTCTCTGTGCAAACAGGAAGTTTGAATCCTTGCCACTAACACAGAAAAGTGAATATGGCCACACACACACATTTGTGTCTGTCCCAAAGCTTTGAGGCTTGCTGGCTGCCAGTCCAGCTCTGTTTTAGTAAGAAACCCTACTTTAAGAGAACAATGTGGCAAGTGATGCAAAGAAATATGACCTCCTCCTCTGGCCTCTGGGCACACGTGACAGGCCCATGCACCTCCATTCACACATACACAGATAGAAAAAACTTCTTGTGTCTGAATTACTATTAATATTAATATGGATAACTAATATAGATAACCATGTTTTGTTTTTTAAACTAAATTGTTAGCAGAGCAAGCTGCTAAGTTTAGCATGTCTTTAGAAATAAAGCATAAGAATGCTAAAGAAAACGCCCTGTTAGAATGCTATGGCCATATAAAATTTGCCACATTTATTAGTTCCCTAGAACTAATATAACAAATTGCCATACACTCAGTGGTTTAAGATTAAGGTGTCAATAGAGCCTATTCTGCGAGCTCTGGAGAAGAACCCTTCTTTACCTGGCCTAGTTCCTAGCCGAGATGCTTGACACTACATCACCCCATTCTCTGCCATCCTACACATGTCTGTCTGTCCCCTGGATGTTTGTGTTTCCAAATCTCTCTCTAGTCCCAAGGTTAGTCATTGTGTCCTAATCCAATATGACTCCATTTAAATTTTTATTTGTTTATTTATTTGTGTGTGTTTATTATATGTGTGTGTGTGTGTGTGTGTGTGTGTGTGTGTGTGTGTGTGTGCATAGACGAATTTATGTGTACCACATGGATGCAAGAGTCAGCAAAGACCACAAAAGAGGTGGTTAGGTCTACTGGCACTGGCTGTTGTATGCTTCCATGTGGGTCCTGGAAACCAAACTCTGGTCCTCTGCAAGAGTAGCAAGTGCTCTTAACTTCTGAGCTATCTCTTTAGGCCCCATATGACCCCATTTTAATTTTTTTTGATAAGTCTCAATTTACAAAGTTACAAGTTCAGGTTCTAGCAGTTAGAACTGCAATGTGTCTTTTGGAAACCACAGTCTAACCTGTACCATATTTAATTTCAAATGACTTTATTTAAAATTCATTAAATTTCAACAATTGCATTTTTCTCATTGACATTTTACTCTAATCATTAAGTCATAAGGAAGTGCTGCCATCTCTTTTATTTCTTCTTTTAGCCGTAAAAAAACAAAAAACAAAAAAGCTTAGCCAGGCATGGTGGCACACACCTGGTGTACATTAAACCTGGACAGATGGATCTCTGCAAGTTTGAAGCCAGCCTGGTCTACATAGTGAGTTTCAGGACAGCCAGGGTTCTGAAGAGAGACCCTGGCTTGAAAAACAACACCAAAAAAACCCCACAAAAACTGTGTAGCCCAGGCTGGCCTCGAACTAGTGATCCTCCTGCTTCTGCCTCCTTCAACAAATCCTACTGGTGTGCGCCACCACAACCGGCAATATCAATGCAGATGCTGAGACTTATAGGCAACCTTTGGGCAGAGTGCAGGGAATCTTATGAAAGAAGTGGAAAACAGATCTGGAGAGGACAGGAACTCCACAAGGAGAGCAACAGAACCAAAAAATCTGAGCACAGGGGTCTTTCCTGAGACTGATACTCCAACCAGGGACAATGCATGGAGATAACCTAAGACCCCTGCACAGATGTAGCCCATGGCAGCTCAGTATCCAAGTGGGTTTCATTGTAATAGGAACAGGGACTGTCTCTGACATGAAATGATTGGCCTGCTCTCTAATTACCTCCCCCAAGGGGGAAGCAGCATTACCAGGCCACAGAAGAAGACAATGCAGCCACTCCTGATGAGACCTAATTGACTAGGATCAGAAGGAAGGAAAAGAAGACCTCCCCTATCAGTGGACTTGGGGAGGGGCATGCATGCAGAGAGTGGAGGAAGGGAGGGATTGGGACAGGAGGAGGGAGGGAACCACAGGGGGAATACAAAGTAAAGTATAATTAATAAAGAATTAAAAAACCCCACAAAAACAACAAATTCTCAGTTTACATCTGGAAGGAAACATGTAGACACTCATATACTCATTTATTTGAACACCATTAACCAAATGCCTTCTCAAGCCTAAGGTTCTTTCCTTCCACTAATATTTGCGGAGGACCAACAGTGAGCCAGCAGTAGAAGCTGGAAATACGGGGTAGACACAGTAGATGGTGGCTATGTCTTACACAAAGGATGTCTTTCTCAGGAATGAGAAGCAAAGGGTTCTGAGAAGGCTTGTGCCTAGGAATAGAAGAGACGAACCTGGGGCAGGAGCACATAGATTGGCTTGTGTGGGAAAACTTCAGAAAAGCTTGGTTTACCAAAGCCCAAGGAGAATAGCTAAGAGACAGGGTGATGAAAAATTCCTGTGTCAGCTAAGATGTCTATGTTTAGCATGCCATAGGAACAGGGGGCAAAGCAGCAATGAGAGGGGCAAAAGAGTCAGACACACAGGATAAGCAAGGAGGGCAGGTCAATTTGTAAATGGTTCCAAGAGTCTGACTGTAATACAATAAACAATGGGCATTAAATAGAGTAGCACATTAACATGATGGAAGGATGATTTCAACCAAAACTCAAAACAATGGAAATGTAAAAGCTATAAGAAGATCGAATTTTCAAGACTCAATGATGGACTGACTCTGGAGAATACCAGAGGACTCGGATTCTTTCTGGCTGGGCAACTGGGTAGATTGATTGACAGGGGAAAAGGGCAAAAAGATCATCGTCATTCAGAGAAAGGAATAGAAGCATACGGGTGTGTTAGCCAGTGGCTGTGAGAGGAGCATGGGGAGTTGTAATATAAGAGTAACTGAAGAGTGAATCGAGGGCTTTATATTCTGACTGTGAAATGCTTATGCAATGTCTAAAATGGAAATATCAGATAGGAAATGTTCTATTTCCTGGAGTTCAGAGAGTCCTGGACTATGCTTATCAGATTGGGAGCTGTTGCTTTGTCAGTAGTAATGGATACTTCTAGAAAACAAGAGGATAAAGAGGGATCCAGCCTATGATTTTTAAAGGAGAGCAGGACAGGCTGGCAAGGGTGCATGAGGGAGAGAAGTGTAGTTCTCCAGTCAGCAGGAGCCTGGATCTCAGCTGGGGTCCTGGAGCTCTGTTTCTCTCAGGGGCAGATAGAAAACCTTAACGTGAGGCCCAAGTGCACTAAGCCAGGGTGTGGAAAAGGTTTTCCACAGAATGTTATGGTTTAGCTCTTTAGCACCGGGTTACTGGTGGCAATGGAAGCTCAGGCCTTCCAAAACCGATGGTGATACCAAAGTGTTGCTCTTGGTTAAGCTGCTGTGCGGAGTACAGCAGAGGTGCATGTCAAGGCCCATACCAGCTCGGCTTGCAGCTAAGATAAAGGCCTGGTGAGGCCCAGGCCCAGCAGACCGAACGGCAGATCCCATGAGACAAAGCCCAGCGGAGGAAAAATGATGAATCTCAGGAGGTTCTTGAAGTGAGAAAGTGCAGACTTTTTTTCGTGTGAAATCAAGGGCAATATAAACCCTGGGCAGAGGGAGAGATTTCAACCGTGAATGTGTTTGATTCTCTGGGGTCTGTATCAGGGGGTCAGGGATACTTAATGGTCTATCACAAGAAGGAAAATACAGTACTTAATTATCCTATGGGAGTGGGGGTGGGGGAATCTCCAAGAACAATTGAAGGTCACTACTAAACTAAGATCCTTAGCAGGGTGGGGCATTTCTAGGAATTCCTAAATGCTTGCTATAGCAGTTTCCTTATCATAGAAGGGTCTGTTCTCTTATCTGCCCTGAGGACTATGTGATGCTCATTGACTCCTTACAAGACCTGGGGTCTCCCAGATCAGGAGAGACTTTTAAAAACAGATGAGAAAAGGGAGTGTATCACCGTATACTGAGCTCAAATAACTGGCTAGCCAGAGATGACTGACCTCAACCTAATCCAGCAAAGCCACACAGGGAAAGGATAAGATGATCTGATGCCATGGAAGAAAGATGAAGTTGTATAATGTAGATGGCAGTGGGGAAGAAGGCCAGTCTTATAAAATGAGGGCCTGAACCTACCCAATGGATGGATGGCATAGAAGTCATTCACAGCTTTGGTGAGAATAATTTTATGGGATGAAAAGAAAGAAATGAAACCAGAAGAGAAAAATGGACCTTAGCTTGTGAAGCTACAGAAAATAGAGCTTGAGGTAAGCAACAACATGAGACAGGGAAAGGAACTAGGGACCTTAAAACCAATGAGTGATTTAGGACAGGAAGAGACAGAAGTAAAATTTAAGTTTAGAGTGCTTGTTGTCTGTACTGTCTGAAATGAGAGAGTAATTAAAAAAGAAAAACAAGATGGCCAGCTCTGCAGCAGGAGGGGAGATGATAAGAGCTCAACAAAGCAGTGCCCATGGTAGTATAGGGGTGCAGCTAGATTTTAGAGTTACAGTTGACCGAATCTGGATAGTCTGTGAGGACAAGGAAAGGCCGAGGGAGACTAGGATGTGCCGAGGGTTGGGGCTGCGGGAATGGACTAGTAGGTAACCGGGAGGCAGATAGAGGATCTGCGGTGCTTGCTAGACAGGCTGGCCAAATCAGTGAACTCTAGATTCAGTGCGAGTGTGCCTCAAATAGAAAGGCAGAACAACTGAAAAAGACAGCAGACATTACCCTCTGACCTACATGCATGAATATGTATGCATACACACACATACAGACACACATGCACACACACATGGATACACACATACACAAAGTGCCCAGGCATTTTGGCCTTAAGACATATCATTCCCTGGAATAGAACTCCACCAAGATTGGGCCCCATATGGGTTAGGAATGTGGAGCTATTGATCTCGGTCCTAAGGACGGCTTAGATAAGTTAGAGTCCCCAAGCTGATTGTCTTTATTGCCTTTGTCATTTCCTAAGTGTGCTAAGTCATAAAAATAACTGGCAAAGCTTGACTAAGGCAAAAAATAGAGATGAAGACTGTTTTCAGGAATCCTTTAAGTGAACATGTCTACTGAACAATGAACATGTCTCTCTAATATAAGACAGATCTGGGCAGAATATGAGGCTATGGAGTGATCAACAGCCATTGCTTCCTAGAAGAAACTGGTAACTATAGGAAGAGGTCCCAAGTGACCAGGGAAGAAATACTTCACCTGTGGTCTCTCATGCCTTCTTGGTTTCATGGATGCTGTTTATGTATCTAAAGATAGAAAGGACTGGGTGGCTAGCTGGATAGATGGATGTTCATGTTTAATCGCCATTACAGAGGTGAAGCTGAGGAAGAGTAAGAGACGAGTCCTCAAGACAGAACCCAGGATCAATTCTAAACAAGGAGCACATCCAGTGTTAGGTCCAGAGAAAGAGGTCACAGTTACAGATGGAAGCACCTGTATGGGCAAGGAGCATGCAGAACAAAGCCAGATTCCCACAGTCGAAGACCATAATGAAGAAGGGCAAAGTTTGAAATAACTAATTTTAAGAAGGAGATAAATTATACTGAAAGGATACAAGGAGTTCAATGGAAGTCAGAGATGAAAATGTATAGAGAGCCAAATGTGTGGTTGTAGAATTCTCTAAAAAAGATGACTAGCTGACTAGATGCAGACATGGAGCATGCTCCCTGATATTAGCCTGTGTTTCTCACCCCCAAATATTACCGTGTGCTCCCATCCTATTCTGTAAGAATGACAAAACGTGATGTGTGGTCCAAAAATTATTCTGAGGTTTTTCCTACGGACTTTATTTGGTATAACAGATTGTCTCCAAAAAGTTTTCTTCTTTTTCTCAGTTTTCTTCTCCTTTTATTACTTGGGCTTTAAATTGATGCTGAGGTGATTTTGGCCATCAGCATTGAATATGGTAATGAAAAGTGAGACCAGACTTGTTGCTTCACTTAGAATTTGAGGAGGAAGAAAGTAAGGCAAAGAGGTTGAAAGTTACTGTGATAAACAGAGGCTTAGGTGGGTCTTCTTTGCATAAAGAAGAAAAACTTAACTAGAAATCAAAGTCCAACTAGAGGTGTTATTTAAAAGATCTAAGAAACAATCAGTGTAATTTCCAGCCATCTAAGGTGGTTGCTGTCTTTCAGAATGAACTAGTAAAAAGAAACTGGCCGAAGGCCCTTGGTTCAGACCAAAGAGGATTTAGTGGGGTGGGGGC
>NW_026593451.1:0-3957 GCF_907164565.1 Psammomys obesus | reverse complement strand
AGTCTGGGCGATTTTTAAAGGATTTATGGGAAAAAAAAAAAAAAAAAACTGGCCTGAGGCCTGAGAACAGAATTGTAGGCCAGTACACTTCAGCCATCCACAGTGCGTCCCGGTGTTACCTCTCAGCTTCAGTCATATAGTCACGCACACTCTCTAGACAGAGGAACTTACAAGGAAATGACAAAGAGACAGGCTGAACTGTCTTCAGACACTTGTGGACAGCAAGGATACTTTCAGAATAGCTGTGTTGGGGTTCCTATCCCATATGACCAAGTTTTATATTGTGTTTTCATCAACCTCATCTGCTTCTGTGCCCTCCCTTGAAACCGTACTTTTTTTTTTTTTTTTTTTTGCATAGCAACAAAACACCTACCAGAGGATGAATGGATACAAAGAGAAAAAGCCGATTGTTGAAGCAAAAGCTAGACTGACATATATTTCTTAATACATAGAGACATTTAAGCCAATATCAGAGAACTACCTACAGAAGTCAGTTTTTGAGCCATTCATAAGTAAATTTGCTACAATTAACAGTTTCTCTTGTGTTAAGCCACTGAGCTCTGAGAGGGCTTGGCATGCAGTAGGACCTGACATTCCAATGCGATGATCCCTTACAAATATCCAGAGTAAGCCCAGAAAAAATTCTAAAAGTGGCTACATTCTGTTGTAATAAAGTCCAAATTATAACTTTACTTAGGTTCTATCACCTTCAGATTTTAGCTGGTTTTTTGTTTTGTTTTGTTTTGTTTTTTAATTCATGACAATGCACCAAGGAAATACTTGCTAATGCTAAGAGAAACCCCACTTTATAACAGAATATTGTCTGATTTTTTACTTAAATGCCCCATGACTAAACTGACAGTCAGTTGATTTAACAAAGAAATAACAAGAAGAAAGAGCAAGCTTTCCCTTAGATGTTTAAGGAATCTAAGTGTCTTCTCAGATTGGAACATGTATTTTGCCAAAACTGAATTCCTATTGACTTTAACCAGTTCTAGAATTTTTCATCTTCAGAGGTCACATAATCTGTCATATGCTAATGGATTTTTGTGTCCATATGTGCATTAAAAATAATAATTGAAAATTTTCTAATTAAGGAAGCCATGTAACTCATGACCATGAACTGCTCTGCTTGTGCTCTCCTCAGAGCTGATGTCAAT
The DNA here is from genome assembly GCF_907164565.1 of Psammomys obesus. Classification (NCBI taxonomy): domain Eukaryota; kingdom Metazoa; phylum Chordata; class Mammalia; order Rodentia; family Muridae; genus Psammomys; species Psammomys obesus. Next base: position 2,797 of record NW_026593451.1, on the reverse strand, counting down.
GACAGGTGATATAATTACTCTTTTGGGACAAGCATTGTCAAACATCAAAAAGTAGGTAAGAGTTCCCCACAAATCACACTGACTGAGAGGAACAAGAATGCACTTGTCCTTGTTGTCACTTGAGAAGATACATTCAGAATCTGTGATGGTAATGTAAAAAGCTTAAGCATTCTTTCACGTTCAAAATATAGTCATTTCTTTGCAATTTGGGGTGATTGAAAGTTACTGTCATGTGAAAATTGTAATAATTCAATTATAAAAGCGAACTGTCTGTTATGAGACGGATAAATGCTCAACACCATTTTTAGTAAGTAAAAAAGTTTAATACATGCCTGTGCTACAAAGCCACAAATATTTATTGTAAAATGGATCTTTTCCTAATAAGGAAAAACTCCCAGGTAAAATAACAGCTATTTTAATGATTCAGGCTAATTTTACAGAGATAGAATAAAATTTAAAACACTTTTTCCAACAGTGAAGGAGATGGAAAATAAAATGATGTTTATACTGTTAACAATGATATAATCACAAGATCTTTCCAGAGTCAAAAAGAGGAGTATTACATTGTAAAGGTAAAAATTCTCTTCAGCTTTTCCTATGACATTACAAAAAGAAAAGCATTTACCAAGGTGTAAGTCATTAGAGGGCTTTCTGCAGCTATTCATCTCCCTATTGACAGAGTGTCCCAGATTCTTACAAACTATTTAGAAATTGCTGGCCGCACTTTGGTTTCCATTGAGTAGCAGTATTCTGTAAGAAGGAAAAGAACTTTTGGAAGGCAAAAAGTACTCTCTGGTCTAACAATTTTCATTCCCAAAGAATACAAGAGCTGGATACAATTATACAAATTTGTCTAAAGCAGTAGAAAAGCAATTTCCAACAGAGTGGTGCTGGTTTCTTTACTCTGAAAAGGCACAAATTTATTTTTGAGCGTAGAATAATCTATCATATATTTGAATTATAAAAGATCATGCCAGAAAACTCTCATCACTAAGTTTATTTTAACTAACCATGACACTATATTTTTGTGGTGGCTAGCCCATTTGATTTTCACAGCAAAAATAAAAATAAATAAAAAAACTGATTTGTATGGAATATTTTCAAATGTGGATGAAAATCTCAAAAGTAGCCCTCAAAATATTTTGCAAAAATATCTCATAGTCAAATCTGTTTTTTTTCAATTTCTAAAAAAATACAGTCTTTGTGTGTGTGTGTGTGTGTGTGTGTGTGCATGCACTTTAAAACTTGATCATAGCAGCTGTTCAGTCCATAAATGTCAGTAAGTTCAAGTATACAAACATTATTTACCTCATAAAATATAAAGACCAAAATGTCTAATGATTCAATAAATAAATGAGAGGAAGAGACATTGAAAGCAGACATTAAAAGAGACTTTAGTTGCTACTTCATCTGAAAGGGGTCAGGGATTTAGAGGGGTTTTGTTGTTGTTGTTTGTTTGTTTTCTGTTTTCCTAAAAGAAACCCTGAATCTTTTTCTGGAACGGCAGAGTGTCAATGGACAACGAAGCAGAATAACTTCCTGGAAATCCTGCTCTTATTTTGGATGTTTCTAGCTATTTTAATCAGATTCCTACTCAACTCTGCATGCGGGAATGCCAGTCATATGAGTTTTCCTTGAGGTGGGTAATCTCACTCCCTCATGACTGCACGTGGCAAGATAAAGGTAACTAATTTCAAGATTGGAAGGAATACTATAGCCAAAAGATTGTCAATTGCCAGCAGGCAGAACATCCTGACCCAACCACTAAGAGGAACCTAGAAATCTACCATCTAATCATGCCGTCTTGCCATTCTCATTACCCAGTTTTTTTTTGTTGTTGTTGTTGTTGTTTTGTTTTGTTTTGTTTTGTTTTGTTTTGTTTTGTTTTTTTCTTTTGCAGTCTCCTTGGAATCCAGGAACAATGATACCTTGATCTATGTCTGCATGGAGCCAGTCCTGGGGTAAAGATCAGCCACAAGTTTGACCAAGATATCTTGTCTCTTGATTCTATAACTTCTCTGTTTAAGTCCAAAAATCTTACCACTAAATGCAAAGATGACCTGAACATGTGAACCATCAGCTCTCCAGTGTGCATACATTGAATAAATGTATTTCCTTTTTCTCCATTACTTTGGCTGTTTGGTATTTGGTGCAAGTAATCAGATCTGGTCTTTGAACCTCCCCAAATCAGATCCCTTCTGGTTTAGGACTTCTGTAACAGGAGTAAAAGATGTTGAGAACTTTGGGGTAAAATGTACAGATCAATGGTCAAGATGATTTCAGACAGAGATAAGTCTGTGAAGTAAAGAAGTAAATAAATGAATAATTTGACTTATTGGAGATGACGGGCTTCAGATTAGGAAGGCATATGTTTTTAGGACAGAGCATTTAGTTCTGAATGGTACTAAGAAGCCATTCCTGAGCCATCTGTGGGAAGAGCTCTGGAGGAGGAACTGCAGTGTCAGAGGCCCTTTGCATATGAAAACCCCTATGATATGCATCCAAGATCAGAGGCTGCATCACCTCTTCTTCCCTTGGGAGGTTACTATCAGTGCAACTTTGTTCTCCAAATCTCAGATTAAAAAAAATCAACTTAATAAAAACACAGCTTTAGCCACTAGATAAAATTTGATACATAAGTAAGTATACTGCTTGCACCCATTAAGAAACATAACTCACTATGAGTTCAGTAACATGAACAAGAAAATAGCCAATGTTTTGTGGTGATTAGTTATAGCTCAAACCCTGAAACACACACACACACACACACACACACACACACACACACACACACACA
>NW_026593450.1:0-17464 GCF_907164565.1 Psammomys obesus | reverse complement strand
CACACACACACACACACACACACACACACACACACACACACACACACGCTATAACTCGCATTCTTTTTTTCTATTACTATCCAGATATTTTCAAATTAGGCTGTTAGAAAATAACCCTTTGAGTAGTTAATGCTGTGCATGTGAATGAGGAGACAGAGTTAAATATAAAGATAATGAAATATATTGTAACATGATACAAAAATCTCAATGTCACAATACATTTGCTTCACGAGTCTAATTAGAATAGTCAGTTTTGTACATTTCTTAGTTCCTGAATATACTGTAAATCATTATGCCCCGTATCAAATGTCTGCGAATGCACATATGAACATACTTGTGTGATATTTTGGAATATTTATAAATGAAATAGATAAACATATAATAGGTATTGTATATTGGAAACTATGAAACATACAGTGACCCAGCATAAGAAAAATGTTCAGTTTGACAGTTTAGGGGGAAACCAAAACTAAATTTCAAAGTTAACTTTTCCCAGAGAAGATTGGTAAACATTTAAAAACAAAATGTTAAAAGTTGGGAAATGTGCATGAAACGGATATTTTAATATGCTCTTAGTGGTTACATGAATCTAATAGGTCTTATTAGATTTTACATTTCTGTGAGTGTATCCTGAATCTGCTGTGGTATGGTGGAGTAACCCATACATTAAGCCCTCTGCAGGTGACCATAGGAAGAGCATCTGTACAAGGATTCATAGAACACCCTTTCTTGATGCTAAATTTATAAATATTAAGCTTATATTACTGTCCTATAAACAAGGAGGTCTAGAATATGTCCTGTGAGATATCCATATAGTATACAAAAGTACACACAACTTTACTTCAAATGAGTACAAGATTAATTGACAGTTAAGGGGCTGGGGAGATGGCAAAGCAGTGCTGAGCACATCCTGTTCTTGCAGAGGACCAGGGTTTGATTAATAGCACCCCTATCAGGCAGTTCACAGCTGTCTGTAATATGAGCTTCGGGGCTCAAAAGCCCTCTCACTGCCTCCCTGGGTACCCGAGCTCATCTGCACAGGTTCACACACAGAACAGAGACTTAACCTATAAAATACATTGTTTAAAGAGTTTTTCAGTTTTTAGTTTCTTTTTGTTGTTTTATTCTGTCTCTGTTCATTTTCTCCATGTTCCTTACATATTATTTTATTTTTTATTCATTTTGCTTTCCAATCATAGCTCCCTTTCTCCTTTCCTCCTGGTTGCACCCTCCCTCTCTCTTCCTCCACCCTCCCCCCCCCACCTCCTACTCCCCTACTCCTCTACTCCTGTGCCTCTCCTACTAACCAACCCAGGCACATCAAGTTGCATCAGGACTGAGTTCATCCACTTCCGCTGTCCACACCATTTCCCGTTCTGAGTGGCCTCAGTGGAAGAGGATGAAGAGATGTAACGATACAGGGGAGAGCGTGCAGAGGAAAATATGGATGGGGATCAGGTGTGGAGAAAGTGTGGGTGGGAGGTCACAGGGCTTGGAGAGTGAAGAGAAACCCAGGACAGGAGCGTGGCTGAGACAAGCTGGAGACCTACTAAGGAGTAAGCTCCTGAGACTATATGGACGTGATTCTGGCTAAGATCCCTAGTAGCGGGGAGATGGAGACCGGAGAGGCCATTTTGTTACCTGACAAGACTTTTAGTGGAGGAAGGGGAACACCAAACCACCCAGAAAAACTTCAACTTAAAATAAGATATTATTTGCCTATAAGATATTCAGGAATAAATTTAGAGCTGAGATTGAGCAAATGTCCAACCAATGTTTTTTAGCTTATTATATGTTTCATTATATAGTAAAATGTTTTCCCGGGTAATAATATTAAATGTGTGTTAAAATATCAAAGGGTGTTTATTATGGCAATCTATAACATTAAGAAAATTTAGACAGTCTCCAAAATTTGCTGTAAAAATCATTCTGTTCCTTTTTAAATCTTATTCTTACGAACAATTATGCAAGAAAAACTTAAATATATGTCCTGGAATATCTGCCAGATTATGACCTTTATATTTCTGTTTTGTAACTTTATATTGCAAAAATACTATTTATCTTTGGCTTCATTTCATTCAACACCATTTTTAGAACTACACTGTTAAAATGCAACACATTGTATAATGTTTTAATATCATAATGTAAATGCTTCTTGGTTTATAAATTGATTAAAACTGACAGTTATGAAGCGTCTAGAGGTTACTTAATTTCTATGTGGCTTATATTGAGTTAGTGAAGGAGAGGGCCATAGCTCATAAGTAATGGGGCTGATGATAGAATTGTATGGCAGCATATACACAGAGGACTTAGAAACACACTGACACACAGCCTCAAAATATGTAATATTAAATTCATAGTCATCATTAAAGTATACCATTTGAATATATAACATGTAGCATAAGCAGAAATATAACTGTCTACTTATATAGAGACACAGCTCATCTGTATGAGGGAGAAATGCACATGAATTAATCAATGATAATGCTGTATCTGTTTAAAATATTTTGAATTTTGCCATTTTCTCTTATTGCTGTTCTAATAAACTAATGAATAGTATTAGTTAGCTTAATTAACTTTGAATCAAAATAAATGTTTTCATTATTAGTATTTCTTTGTGTTATCCTTTCAGGTTTTGGTGACTAGCGGCATTTCAATAAATACTGAAGTTTGTCACATTTCCAATGATTTAGACAAACTTAGAAAACACGGAGATTAACAATTGTAACCGACAGTGATTGCTGATATTGGGTTAGGATTCTCACCTATAAACTGGTGAAGCACAGCAAATGTCCATAATTAGATTTACTACTTTTTGTTTTTATATTTTTAACTTTTTTCTTTCTCCTAACTCTTCCACTATTACATGTCTGGTTACAATTTTTAATTCACTGAATTCATTGGTCCATGTCTATTTTTTCTAATTATTTACATAATCTAAAATACTTTTATTATTGTGACTATAACAATATTTATTCTTATTAACAACAACAAAAATTTATTGTGTTTCATCTGTCTCAAACTATAAATGCTTCTAACATTTTTTTTTAATCTAAATGATAGTCTTTTCATGTTCCTAATATGGAGAATTTACATTTTACATAGTTAATTTTAACCATTTTCTTTGTTAAACGTAAATAACTGACCTATTTTTTCCACCAAGAATGACACTGTCGAGTGAATTTCACTATTCCTTCGATGGAATTCTGTTCTTGCTGGCTTGCGTATTGCCAGGACAGCATCCACAATGCCTTACTTCCTCTCAAGCATCCCCTACTAATTCTAATTCTTCACATACCAGGCACACGAGTAATGTGTGAAGTGATGCCAACACACCTTTTCTTTTTCTCCTCAGTGTCTCCTAGGATACATGTTCTGCTTCTAAGTGTTTCAACAGTTATCATTGTGGTTTACCTAAACATATAAAATAGCATATTTTTCTCATGGTCATATAATTATAAAATCATACACTTTGACACAGGAATCTCACCATTTTTACAATTAGATTTCCTGGATGCTCTTGCTTCATGGTTACACACCCTTCAATATAGTAGCCTGACTCTTACAAGCAGATAATCAATTATATGAGATAAAGGTTGCAGGATAATCTAGTCATTCGAGAACACTCGTATTTAGCATTTGCTTGCACAGAAATATTTTAATGTCTTTCACAATTTCTCCTTTTTCTTTTGCAATTAGAAAATGTTTGGTGACATCCGAAATGATTCATTGTGGAGAAGTGCTTGCTACCAAGCCTGAAAACCTGAGTTTGATCCTTAAGTACTTGGTGGTTGAAGGAGAAAGCCAACTTCTGCAAAGTTTCACATTGTCCTCTGACCTCCACCCAGGCCTGGGAAGTTCCCTCCATGGGCACGACTCCTCTCTTTCTCTCACAGATATATGTAAATAATTTAAAATTAAAAAAAAAAAAAGAAATGTTAGAGGAATGGTATAGTTTATGTATTGTTGAATGCTCAAGAATATCTTTCTGTCACCAACATGCATATGTATCTTTCCTATATATAAAAGTATTGAACCAAAAATACTTCTTTCCTGCAATATTTTTGGATAAGAAAGTTTGGGTGACAAGTGTTGTTACTCTGTGTATTTTCTGGGCATTGCTGCTACTCTAGTGCAGTGATTCTCAACCTTCCTAATGCTGTGATACTTTAATACAATTGCTCATTCTGTGGTGACCCCCAACCATAAAATTATTTCATTGCTACTTCATGATTGTAATTTTGTTTCTGTCATGGATGATAATGTAAATATCTAATATGTAGGGTATCTGATGTGCAACCCCAAATGGGTCTCAGCCCACAGGCTGACAAACAATGCTTTAGTACCATAATTCAGCAATGATGAAATGGAAATACCTCAGGGTATACACTCAGGTACTTCACTGTTGCTGTGGAGTAGACAGCTTTTGCCTACTTGTGACCCTTGCATTCTATTTTCTGAGTCTACTTTGCTTCTGTTTAGCATATAGTAACATATGCTACATATATCTATGCTGGCATATGCCCATATGAAGATGGGACATTAACTATATAAAAAAGCATTCAATGCTTGCTACAAGCATTGATGTCTAGCCACAGAACTGAATGCCATGTAGCGAAAATGGAATATAAAATGTTTAGAATGAGTTCATGAAATTACATATTGAACAAACATTTTGTCCTTGGAATTGCTGAACATTTTCACACATATACATTGAAACTTTATCATTTTCCTCTGTACTTTAAAGAGCTTATCATTTAACTTATCATTGTTTGTTTGTTTGTTTTTTTGGATTTGTTTAACCAAAAATATTCATTCCTCGCTCCAATATGGACCAAACATGACTTCAGATCTTTGTCAGTTCTGTTTTTCTTCTTTCCTTCATTTCACTTAATCTCATCTCAGGAATCCTGCTGAGGCCTTCAGCCTTCCTCACAGTGTATTATGTCTTCATATATACCTGAAAAGCATACAGTCTTTTCAGGTTTTTTGCTTCATGATATAACTGAAGTGGTCACAAATGCAGGTTTTAGTACGAGGATCCCTGTGTTTCACACAACATTTAATCCCTCCAGAAAGGATTTGGGGATTAAATTCCTTAGATGTTCTCCAGTTTTCAATAACTTTCAGTATCTGTGTCTACATGGCAGGGGAAAAGAGAGGTAGTGGAGACCTGAGAGGGCTTTCAGTTTTGCATAGATGGTTCAACAGCTGCTGAGAGCTGCGCATCGACAGAAATTAAGCCTCCATGAGAAGGGTGAAAATTGAAGAATCATCTCCCTTGTCATCAGTCTTTCTTTAATATATAAATCCAGGATATATCAAAATAGGAAAGCTGATACAATGTCTCAGTAGAAATTCTTACGTCTTGAAACTATGCCAGTTTTCTGAAAAAGCACCAGATTGATTTCCAAAGTGCTTGTATAAGTTTACATTCCCATCAACAATGGAGAAGTGTCCCCGTTTCTCCACATCTTCTCCAGCATGTGTTGTTACTTGAGTCTTTGATCTTAGTTATTCTGATGGGTGTGAGATGGAATCTCTGAGTCTTTTTGAATTGCATTTCTTTGATGACCAAGGACTTTGAGCATTTATTTAAGTGTTTCTCTGCCATTTGATATTCCTCTGTTAAAAATTTTCTGTTTAGCTCTGCACCAAATTTAATTGGATTATTTGGTTTGTTAGTATTTAATTCCTTTAGTTATTTATGTATTCTGGATATTAGCCCTCTGTCAGGTATAAGGTCGGTGAAGACCTTTTCCTATTTAGATGACAGTGTCCTTTGCTTTACAGAAGATTTTCATTTTCATGAGGTCCCATTTATTGATTGTTGATCATAGAGCCTGAGCTCTTGGTGTTTCAGCTATACCACTCCTGGACATACATCCAAAAGATGCCCTCCCCACTCAATAAGGAAATTTGCTTAGCTATGTTCACAACAGTTTTGTTCCTAATAGCTAGAATCTAGAAACAACCTAGATGTCCCTCAACCGAAGAACGGATACAGAAATTTTGGTACATTTATGTAATGGAATACTACTCAGCTATTGAAAACAAGGAAATCACGAAATATGCAGGCAAACAGATGGAGCTAGAAAAGATTATCCTGAGTGAGGTAACCCAGAAGCAAAAAGTTATGCATCGTATACACTCACTTATAAGCAGATATTAACCATATAATATAGATAAACATCTAAAACCTACAGATCTAAAGAAGCTAAACAACAAGGAGCCCCCTAGAGAAGATGCTTAATTTTCATTCAGAAGGGAAAAAATGATAGACACCAGAAATTGTAGAAGAGAGGGAACAGGATGGGTGTCCACCACGGAAGTTCTCTGAAAGATTCCAGCAAGCAGGTGATTGAAGCAGATTCAGAGACTGACAGCCAATCTTTAGACAGACCACAGGGAGTCTCATGGAAGAAGGGTTATATAGAAGGACCTAGAAGGGATAGGAGCCCCACAAGGAGACCAACAAAACCAAAAAGAGCTGGGCCCAGGGGGATTCTGCAGAGACTGATGTATCAACCTTAAAGACATGCAGAGAGAGGACCTAGACCCCCTGCTTAGATATAGCCCATAAGCAGCTCAGTCTCCATGTGGGTTCCATAGTAAGGAGAGAAGAGGCAGTCTTTGACATGAACTCCATGCTTGCTCCTTGATCATTTCTCCCTGGTGGGGCAACCTAGCCAGCCCATAGAGGAAGAGGTTCCAGGTAGTCCTGATGGTAACTGATAAAACAGGGTCAGATGATAGGGAAGGAGGACCTCCCCTATCAGTGGACTAGGGAAGAGGAATAGGGAAGGAAGAAGGAGATAGGGTGGGACTGACCGGGAGGAGATGAGGGCTGGAACTTCAACTGGGATACAATGTGAATAAATTGTAAAATAATAATAATAAATCTCTTATGTGTGTGCAGAGATACACACCTTCAGTAAAATGACTGAAATACTATATATAATACGGACTTCATTTTTTTAATTAAAGAATTAATAACTTCCATCTCATCTACTTGGGATATTTTTCCTCTAAGTAGTCATGATTCTACACTATTAAAAACTGACTTTGAAGTTTTTAAATAATTAATATTTTTATTCAAAATTTTTAAAACATTAAAGTTTATTTAAATTTATATGTAAGTGTTTCAGTACTAATCATCTATCTTGTTTACCCTCCATTGAGAAAGGTTAGCAGGGTTTTTGTCGTTATTGTTGTTTATGAGCAACCAAGTCTCTGTTCTTGGTAAATAGTGCCAAAGATATAACAAAAACAAACAAAACCCAAAGACACATTTATTTTTCTTCTCTCTGAATATTAATCACATGTATGCTCACACACAATTCAGTGTTTAATTATTTACACATATATAATGTAAGATCTTTTTAGGGTGATCTTCTCTGATAGCAGAGCTTGTGGATTTTCAAATTCAATTTACCAAACCAAAAAAAAAAAAAAAAAAAAAAAGTGACTAGAACCATCAAGAGTTATTCAAGACAGCAAAGCTTTCTATCTGCAGAGTATTTTTGGCATGCAGGCCTCTCTCTGTGTGTCTCTCTCTGAGTCTCTGTCTATTTATGTCTCTGTCTCTCTCTCTCTCTCTCTCTCTCTCTCTCTCTGTTTTACCTCCACAAAGCTATCATGACTCCCGTGTGCTTGGATCTCTTCTGTACATAAATTATTTCTAGGGGTTTGGAAGCTCTTAAGTGTTGGCATATAGTGTACAGTGCATGCTTTCTTTGTTGTGTGGCTATTTTCCTTGTATGGTTAAGCAGCAACTATACACTGAGTCATAGTTACATGACAGATCAGTGTGAAGTCTTGCAAGTTGTTCTCTCAAAGTAAGGTCATAGGAGAAACAAAAGAACAAAAGAGATCATTTTTTTTTTTTTAGTTTTATTAATAATTTTTAGAAACACAGTTTAGTAAGTCCACTCATGAGCATTATTTCATTAAATCCTGCAGTGGCCTTGCTTGGTTAGCATTATATCATCTACAAATTAGAAATAAAAACATATTTCAGAGCCAAAGCAAGTAGCTCAGGGTTAGAGTTAATGAGTGGGAAGTCAGGAAATTAAACATAGTCTATTTCATTAAAAGCTAAAAAAAAAAAAAAAAAAAAAAATTCTATCTCCTCACCACAAACCAAACATTACTAACCCATGACCAAACACTGCTGTACCCATCTCAGCCCAAATGGAACCTGGGACTGTCACACAGCATTAAAAAGACCTGGGACCTTAAATATTTTCCTTCAAAGATGTAAGCTCGCTACTATTTCTTGCTAAAGTAGTGTAATGGCTCCGTCAGAACCCATGTGATTTGACTGCTATGTGTTCTGCACAGCCACCGTGGGAAGGAAGCGGCTTGCTTTTGTGTTGTAAGGAATGAAGGTAATAGATCTATTTTTATAATCTCTGACATTATGAAGATTAGGGAGAGTAAAAACCCAAACAGTAGTATGTTGAGTAATCATTGCTCAAATTTCTTAAAACAAACAAACAAAAACCAAGATCTTTTTTTTCCCTTTTTTATTATTATCATTTATTACAATTTATTCAGTTTGTATCCTGGCTATAGCCCCCCTCTGCCCTGTCTCCTCCCAATCCCACCCTCCTCCCTACTTCTCCCCTTGTGCCCCTTCTGTAGTCCACTGATAGGGGAGGTCCTCCTGTCCTTCTGTTTTACCTTAGCCTATTAAGTCTCATCAGGACTGGTTGCATTGTCTTTCTCTGTGGCCTGGCAAGGCTACCCCCTCACCAGAAGGACTTGATTAGTTAGCCTGCCACTGACTTGGTGCCCAAGACTGCCCCTGCTCTCCTTAGTAGGGAACCTATTTGGAGACTGAGTCTAGGGGTTACATCTGAGCAGGGGTTTTAGGTCCTCTCCATGCACTGTCCTTGATTGGGTTTCGGTCTCTCCAGGGGCACCAGGGCTCAGTTTTATTAGCTCTGTTGGTCTCCTTTTGGAGCTCCTGTGCGCTCCAGGTCTTTCCATCTCCCCCTTCTTTCATGAGATTCCCTGCACTCTGCCCAGTGTTTGACTATAAGTCTCAGCCTGCACTTCAATAGCTTGATCAGTAGAGTCTTTCAGAGGCCCTCTGCGGTAGGCTCCTGTCCTGTTCCCTGACTTCTGCTTTCAATGTCTATCACATTTGTCCTTCTGAATGAGGACTGAGCATCTTCCTCAGGGTCTTCCTTGTTGTTTAGCTTCTTCAGGAGTATAGATTTTAGTATGTTTATCCTATATTATATGGTTAATATCCAAAATATTTATTTGAAACCTTCTCACCATTGACTTAGGTCATACCCAGTGCAAGAAATTTTTTCTACACTCATGGTTACCAGTGAAACATACTGCCACCTTATGACAATATTTTTTACATCTTTATTTGTAGTATGCTCCATTAAAAAAAATAATTTCTCATCAGGAATACTACAATAAAGCATGATAATAATATGTAAATTATTTGAAAATGAAAAAATGTTTACTAGTTCCATTGGATACAACCTGAGAGACATAATGCTGCATTTCATAACATTTTAATATTTTTAAATAAGAAAATAATTTTGATGACATGATGAAAACATTTTAAAAACCAAAATCCTGAATATGTCTGGTCACATGCTGTCATTGAACCTAACATTTTCAAACCACTTTCTACTTCTAGATTAAGAGATTATATAAACAGTAGTTTCTCCTGATTGTGTCTATAATTTTGCAGACGGACACACATAGAAGAATAAAACCGAATGGGCTTTTATCTGAGAAGAAAACATATAAGCAGGAAATAAAAAACGAGGAAGAGTCAATAAATGTAAGCTACAACAGTGTGAACTTCAAAATAAGTCAAAATTAAAATACCATAAAACACTATTTTTTTAAAAAAATGGTATCTTTTGTTAATTTTTTGGTGCACTAGAAAATGTAGATCCCATTTATTGATTGTTGCTCTTAGAGCCTGTGCTGTTGGTGTTCTGTTCAGGAAGTTGTCTCCTGTGCCAATGAGTTCTAGGCTGTTTCCCACTTTTTTTTCCAACTGATTTAGAGTATCTGGTTTTATGTTGAGGTCCTTGATCCACTTGGACTTTAGTTTTGTACAGGGTGATAAATATGGATCTATTTTCATTTTTCTGCATGTAGACATCCAGTTGGACCAGCACCATTTGTTGAAGATGCTGTCTTTTTTCCATTGAATGGATTTGGCTTCTTTGTCAAATATTGAGTATTCATAGGTGTGTGGGTTTATTTCTGGGTCTTCTATGCGATTCCATTGATCCTCCTTTCTGTTTCTATGCCAATACCATGCAGTTTTTATTACTGTTGCCCTGTAGTACAGCTTGAGATCGGGAATGGAGATACCTCCAGATGATCTGTTGTTGTACAGGATCGTTTTGGAGATTCTGGGTGTTTTGTTTCTCCATATGAAGCTGAGAATCTTTTTTTCAAGGTCTGTAAAGAATTGAGTTGGTATTTTGATGGGAATTGCATTGAATCTGTAGATTGCTTTTGGCAGGATGGCCATTTTCACAATGTTAATCCTACCAATCCATGAGCACGGGAGATCTTTCCATCTTCTGAGATCTTCAATTTCTTTCTTCAAAGACTTGAAGTTTTTCTCAAACAGGTCTTTCACTTGCTTGGTTAGAGTCACACCAAGGTACTTGATGTTATTAGTGGCTATTGTGAAGGGTGTTGTTTCCCTAATTTCTTTCTCAGCCTTTTTGTCTTTGGTATACAGGAGGGCTTCTGATTTTTTTGAGTTGATTTTGTACCCTGCCACTTTGCTGAAGGTGTTTATCAGCTGAAGAAGTTCTCTGGTTGAATCTTTGGGGTCGCTCATGTGTACTATCATATCATCTGCAAATAGTGACACTTTGACCTCTTCCTTTCCGATTTGTATCCCCTTGATCTCCTTTAGTTGTCTTATTGCTCTGGCTAGGACTTCAAGTACAATGTTAAAGAGATATGGAGAGAGTGGGCAGCCTTGTCTTGTCCCTGATTTCAGTGGGATTGATTTAAGTTTCTCTCCATTGAGTTTGATGTTGGCTATAGGCTTGCTGTATATTGCCTTTACTCTCTTTAGGTATGTGCCTTGTATCCCTGATCTCTCCAAGACTTTAAACATAAATGGGTGTTGGACTTTGTCAAATGCTTTTTAAGCATCTAAGGAGATGATCATGCCTCATGAAACTGAAAAGCTTCTGTAAAGCAAAAGACACTGTCATCAAAACAAATAGACAGCCTACAGATTGGGAAAGAATCTTCACCAACCCTTTATCTGACAGAGGGCTAATATCCAGTATATATAAAGAACTAAAGAAGCAGAAAAGCAATAAACCAAGTAATCCACTTAAAAAATGGGGAACAGAGCTAAACAGAGAATTCTCGAAAGAGGAACATCGAATGGCAGAGAAACACTTAAAGAAATGCTCAACCTCATTAGCCATTAGGGAAATGCAAATCAAAACGACCCTGAGATTTCACCTTACACCCATCAGAATGGCCAAGATGAAAAACTCAAGTGATAGCACATGCTGGAGAGGTTGTGGAGAAAAGGGAACCCTCCTCCATTGCTGGTGGGAATGTAAACTGGTTCAACCACTTTGGAAGTCAATCTGGCGCTTTCTCAGACAACTAGGAGTAGTGCTATCTCAAGACCCAGCTATACCACTCCTAGGTATATACCCAAAATTTGCTCAAGTACACAACAAGGACATTTGTTCAACCATGTTCATAGCAGCTTTATTTGTAATAGCCAGAACTTGGAAACAACCCAGATGTCCATCAACGGAGGAATGGATACAGAAATTGTGGTATTTTTACAAAATGGAATACTACTCAGCAATCAAAAAGGAGGAAATCATGAAATTTGCAGGCAAGTGGTGGGATCTAGAAAAGATCATTCTGAGTGAAGTATCCCAGAAGGAGAAAGACAAACTTGGTATATACTCGCTTATATAGACCTACAAGATATGATAAACATAATGAAATCTACACACCTAAAGAAGATAATCAAGAAAGTGGACACAGGCGAAGGTGATTAATCCTCATTTAGAAAGACAAATGGGATGTGCATTGAACGTATGACAGGAGTCTACCACAAAAGGCATCTGAAAGACTCTACCTAGCAGTGTTTCAAAGCAGACACTAAGACTCATAACCAAACCCTCGGCAGAGTGCAGGGAATCATATGAAAGAAGGGAAGTTAGTATGATATGGAAAGGATAGGAGCTCTACAAGGACCAAACATATCTGGGCACAGGTCTTTTCTGAGACTGACACTCAACCAAGGACCATCTATGGATATAACCTAGAACTTCTGCTCGGATGTGGCCCGTGGTAGCTCAGTAACCAAGTAGTTTTCCAAAGTAAGGGGAACACGGACTATTTCTAACAGGATCTCAAGGGCAGGCTGTTTGACCCCCCCCTCCCCCCGGGGAGGAGCAGGCTGTTAGGCCACAGAGGAGGACTTTGCAGCCAGTCCTGAAGATACCTGATAAAACAGGGTCAGATGAAAGGGGAGGAGGTCCTCCCCTATCAGTGGACTTGGAAAGGGGCAGGGATGGAGTGTGGGGTTGGGGAGGGAATGAGGGAGCGGGATACAGCTGGGACACAGAGTTAACAAAATGTAACTAAAAAGAAAAAAATAATAAAAAAATAATTTAAAAAAATAAGTAACAACAAAAAAAAAAAAAAAAGAAAGAAAGAAAATGTAGATCCCTCACTATGGGTGAGTTCATTTTCCTTCAGGAATCCACTGAGTCATGATAGCAATGGTTTTTGCTTCTCTTTCTGTATTAGCTGTTGATGGACATGAACACAAACTGATGAGTCTTCTCTATCAAACAATACAAGACCATTGCACACTTGTGTGCTCTAATAATTTTTGACTCCATGTTATTTTTCTGCCTTATTCTGACTTTCACTGGAAACTACCTATGGCTTTCATTCTAACATATACACAGGACACTGTAGGAATAGTATGGATTTTGGAAATTAAACAACCAGGCTTAAAATACACAGGTTTTTATGGTTGTGAGCTTAGCCTTTAATGGCTGAGCCATCTCTCTGCCTCCCCCTCAGGGGGGTGCAGCCTTACCAGGCCAAGAGGAAGACAATGCAGCCACTCCTGATGAGACCTGATAGACTAGAATCAGATGGAAGGGGAGGAGGACCACCTGTATCAGTGGACTGGGGGAGGGGCATGGGTGGAGAAGAGGGAGAGCTACAGGTGGGATACAAAGTGAATAAACTGCAATTAATAAAAATAAAATATATCTCAAAAAATACACAGGTTTTGCACACTGAACCACAAGACCTTGGTTTTTATTGGCTATACTGAATGGTGAGTTAGGTAAGATTTTAAGATAAGCTATGGATGTAGTCTAATCAATGCATTGTTTGATTAAAAGAAAGGCTCTGAAGTCATTGTATTTTGTAATTACATTTAAAATAGACTTCTCAAATCAATGATATCTTAGAACGCTAGTAAAACAGTATTAACTTCTTGCTCTGTACTTTTAAAATCACCTCAGGCTCATTGAAATTAAGCAAAATTATTAACTATTTAAAACATGCTTTGCTGAAGAAATTAGAAAATAATGAAGAAAAGAAGAGAAATAACATTGCAATTTTGAGAAAAAAATAGACAATTTTCTAAACTTTGTTTAAGCTTCATGAGCAAAGAAAATATATATATATATATAATAATAAACATAACATATTGCTTAGTTTAATTACTAATTTGCTGTTTGCCCAAAGTTTAATCAAGAGAGTTCTTACATGTGGCTGACAATGGTGACATCTGTAAAAGTTTGTGCCACATTTGAGTCCTCCAGGCACAGCAGCACCTGGTGACGCCACAGGGAGGAAATCGTGGATACTTCTGGAACATACTGCAACAGCTGTCAGCTCAGAAGGAGGCATATTCTAAGTTCTACCAAGCAAGTAGTACTCTACAAAACCTCTCTCTCTGCCCCTTCCTTTAACTGAAGGGAAGCCAGATGGAAAGAGGCAACGTGTCACGTCTCAAGTGAAGAATTACTGAAACCCCGCGGCCTGCTTCTCTGAATAAGTAGCATTGAAAATCTGCTGGCTCAATTTTCCAAATAACTTCGCTGGCATTTTTAAGAATACGAAAGCTGCTCGATATTGAGTTTGGTAAATAAGATATCTTATCTCTAAAAGAATGCAATAAACGTTCACAATGAAGACAGGGTTACTAGAAAGAAGATAACACACAATGTTCTAAACGTTTCTTAATGCCAGTAAGACTATGTCCGCATCTCTCACAACAGTGAAGAGTAAAATCTGCTGGAGACACAACCAGAGAACCAAGAAAACAAGCTGTATTATTCATGATGTATTGGCTCTAGCTTACCCTCCACCTGCACCTCCATTATATGCCACTATTTCTATCCACTGTGTGAAATTACCATAACAACTTTAACTAGATCATGGGCAAATTTAATTGTGAATGTACACAAAGACCAAAACTAGTAATTTCGTTTTGTATTTGGGTAGAAAAATTACTTACAGTTTTAAAACCACCATGAGGCTTTTCATAAAATTGGACATACATAATTATTTCATATTTTGAGCACCAGCTTGCTGTTTGTGAGATGCCACTTGGGATGTGTTGATTTGCTCACTTGCTTTGCTATGCCTCCATAAAGACATCCATGAAGAGCCTATTATATAACAGCTACCGTGCATTCTTAGTTAAAAGGAGCCATTCTTTCAACACCACCAAGCATTTTTTTTAAACAGTCAGTATCTTGTTTAAAATGAGGAAATACCTTGCAAATTTTGAAAGGGAGTCATTTGTATCAAGAATTAGAATCAGATCACACATGGCTCTTTCGACTATGACATCCTAACAATATGACAGAGACCATTAAGTGTCTCAGAGTATCTGCTTACATTTCTCATGATGCTCTCTAGTATATTTCCTTGCAGATTCATAATGATAGACATTATCTACTTTTAAATGAAACCCAACTATGAAGTACATTATTCTAAATTCTAACAAGCCAACTCTCTTTCACTATATCAATAATTTGTTTTAATATAGTTAACTAATAATAGTTAAATAGTGTTCCAAAATGCTTCTCAACGTATAAGACATTTAATTGCATGAGTCACACTACAGATGAAAGAGCTGGTCACATGGTTTTCAATTCTGCATAAGACTGTACAGAAATAGAGCTGGGTACATGCCACGGATGAACTTAGGTTTACACAAATCCCATGTGTCATTCTAATTCTTTACTTCCTGATACTTAGTTTTGAGATAGAAAAGGTCACTACTGAAAGGAAGGGAATCACTAAGGCGCAGAAAGAAATGAAGAAACACGGCCACTACTTTCTCCTTTATCACTTTCCCTTCCTTTCCCACTCAAAGCAGAAGAAATCACTGCAAGCAAAAGCCTCCGTAGGGTATACTATCAGCACTGCCTAGGTTATTGTGAGTTACATTGACTGGAACAGGAGAAAAACTGGCAAATCACTACTTCCTATTTCTTTCTTCAAAACAGGTCACTTTACCACACATTGGTGTTTGAACCCACTCTCAAATTGGCTTTGCTATTGCTAGATAGCTTCTGTGGTTAACATCTCAAAAGACTGTAGTCATAACATCTTCCTTGGAGCATGATCTCCAAGTACTTACTCTGCATTTGTCTATGTCCTGAGCACTGGGAGCCCACCCATGCAAGCTTCTTTGGAATGTCTGCCCAAAGAGTTACATGCATGTATGAGCAGGGGTCTCCTCTGTCTTCTCATCTCTTTGCAAGCTTACATTGCAATTTATACAGGAAATGGGTACCAAGAATTAAAGCATAAAACTTTTATTAACTTTATATAAACAATAGAAAATTTTCACTACAAAGTATGAAGAAATGACCAAAGCATGATGATGGTTTTATAACTCATAGACCAAAAAAAAAAAAAAAAAAAAGCAATAAATTTCTGAAATTAATAATAAAACCAGTGGATATTTGGAATAGAAAATTATATTCTAGGGCTATAACTACACAATAGAAATTTATGATTTTTCTCAAAAGCGTTATTTGAATGATCAGGACAATAAATGATTAACCTGTTCCAGAATAGAGTGGACTACATGGCCGTTCTCTGCCTGGCTGGGTATTGATCATTCAATAAATAAATAATATGGGCTGGTGAAGTGGCTCAGAACATAAGGTTTTTCACATCAATCCCCATGACCTACCTAGAAAAGGGAGAGAGAGAGAGACTCAATACATGTAGGTCATCCTCTGATGTCCACATGAATGTCATGGCATGTGTACCCAAACACACACAAATAAATGCAATGTAATAAATACTAAAAAAAGAAGGAGGGTATTTTATTAAACTGACATGGAACATACGACATCAGGAAGTTTGCTTTACTAGAAGATTGAAGTTCCAAAAAGCAGGGTGCCCCTAAATGAATATAAATGTGTGTGTGTGTGTGTGTGTGTGTGTGTGTGTGTGTGTGTGTGTGTATAATTTTTAAATTTGATTTTCAAGCCAGGATGAGAAGACATCATTTCTGGGGTCTAATAAATCCAAAAATATAAAGTAATTTTTAAACAATAGGAAGGCCACACTTCAGCTCCCAGAAGTGCTTTATCACAAATCCCAAATCTGACTCAGTAGCATGTAATAAAAGCATCTTGTTTTCCCTACAATCACACATATTTTTAATAAAATTATGGTACCCATGACAACAGGTGGTATCTTAGGAGAGGTAATGTCACAGTAGAAATAATAAACTCCTGGCTTAAATGTGATACTGACAGTATATAGTCAGTATTATCTCCTCACTTTTTCGGTAAAAATACAGTAAGAATTCATAAAATATGAATCTTATTATGGCAGAACCAATGTAACGTGTGATACTGGAGTTCATTTGAATTTCTATTCTAAACAAACTAAGAATGTTCAATTTAGGAAGAAGACTAAATTCAAGAAAAAAAACAACTAAGGCTCTTTCAATGTCTACATATTAAGTTTCTCTCCAATGTTTTCTTATGTGAAAGCCACACTTTTTCTTGTTAAAAGTCTTAGAATGTAAACAAAACGAGTTTTTCAAGTCTTCAAAATACCAGTTAAGAGTGCAGAAGTGAAAGCTTTAGAGGTGGTTAAGTGCGATGACTGTACTTGCAGATGGGCCTGTGTTCCGATTCCCATAACCACATTCTGATACACCGTCCATAACTCCAATTCTGAGAGCTCCAGTTTTGTTTTGCACCATGGTAGGCAACAGATAATCGTGGAGTGCACATATGTCTATGTAAAACACTCAAAACACAAAATAAATGTTTTAAAAAAGCACAGAAATGTCTTGTTGTCCTTGTAGGAACCTCAAGGGAATATCTAAATCAGTTACTAAGAGAGAATGACACACAACAAAAAAAAGCATATTTATACTTTCAGTGTCTTAAGGAAGCTGTGAAAT
>NW_026593449.1:0-1637 GCF_907164565.1 Psammomys obesus | reverse complement strand
GGTCCTGCAGAGACTGATGCACCAACCAAAAAAACTTACATGGAGAGAATGTAAACCCCCTACTCAGAGATAGTCCATAAGCAGCTCAGTCTCCATGTGGGTCTGTGAGTAAGTGGTGTTGGGGCCCTCTCTGCCATGAACTTAGTTGCCTGCACTATCACTTCCCCCTGGGGGTGTGGCCTTGCTAGGCCTCAGAGAAGGAGGATTCAGGTGGTCCTGATGAGATTTTTCTGTTTCTTTTTTCTTTTTTATTCATGGATTTATTTTTTTTTAATATTTCCCCTCCCTCAACTCCCCCTTCCCGTGCTACTCTCCCTCCCTGTTTCTCTCATCCCTAGTTCACTGAAAGGGAGAATTCTCCACTATTGCCATCTGCTCTTAGCTTGTTAAGTCACATCAAGATTGCCTGGGTCCTCTACCGTGGTGGCCTGACAAGCCTGCATCATCAGGAGCAAGTGATCAAAGAGCAGTCAACTGAGTTCATGATAGAGGTAGCCCCTGCTCCCCTCACTCAGAGATCCACATGGAGACTGAGCTGCCATTTGACCACATCTGAACAGGGGATCTATGTCCTTTCCATGCATGGTTTTCCGATTCTGCATCAGTCTCTGCAGGACTCCCTGGGCTCAGAACCTTTAGCTTTGTTGGTCTCCTATCTCCTCCATGTCTCTCTATACCCACCCCTCTCTTCCTCCATAAGACTCCCTGCACTCTGTTCAAAGTTTGGCTGTTAATCTCAGTATCTGCTTTGATCCCCTGTTGGGTGGATTCTTTCAGCGGACCCTCTATAGTAGGCCTCCATCTTGTTTCCTCTCTTCCACAGCTTCTGGTGTCTATCCTGTTTGCCATTTTGAATGGGATTTAAGCATCCTCACTAGGTTGCTTCTCATTGTTTAGCTTCTTTAGGTCTGTAGATGGCTATCCTGTATTATACTGCTAATATCCGCTTGTAAGTGAGTAGGTATCATGCCTGTCTTTCTGTTTCTGGGTTATCTCACTCAAAACAACTCTGAGATTCCATCTTACACCTATCAGAATGGATAAGATGAAACTCCAAGTGACAATACATGCTGGAAAGGATGTGAAGAAGGGGAGCCCTCCTCCATTGCATTGTGTAAACTCCATTGTGTAAACTTGTATATCATTTTGGAAATCAATCTGGATCTTTCTCAGAAAATCGGGAATAGCACTGCCTGAAGATTGAGCTATACCGCTCTTGGGCATATATCCAAAAGATGCCCCACCATTCAATAAGGATATTTGTTCATCCATGTTCATAGCAGCTTTATTCGTAATAGCCAGAATCTGGAAACAACCTAGATGTCCCTCAACATAGGAATGGATACAGAAATTGTGGTACATTTACACAATGGAATACTACTCAGCAATTAAAAACAAGTAAATCATGAAATTTGCAGGGAAATGGATGGAACTGGAAGAGATCATCCTGAGTGATAACCCAGAAACAGAAAGATAGGCTGATAAGATTTAATAAGCTAGGGTCAGATAGTGTTTCAGTGAACTAGAGGAAGGGGATAAGGGGGAAAATAAGGAGAAAGGAAGGGAATGGGAAGAGATGAGAGTAGGGGTTACAATTGGAATAGAAGGTAAATAAATTGTAAAAAATAAAAATTAAA
>NW_026593448.1:0-1181 GCF_907164565.1 Psammomys obesus | reverse complement strand
TATAAAATATGACCTTCTTTAATAATAGGCTTCTAGAATTCACAGAAAAATACAGTGAATTTATTTGTAAGTTCTAGAGTCATTAACATAGATATCATTAGTTAAGTATGAGAAAGAACAATTTTGTACACTTAAGTCAAAAATATACAATAGCTTTTGAGAATGTTAAACTATTTTGAGACTAGTGTCTTGCAGTCAACTTCCCAATTGTCTTCCTTAACAAAGGAAGATTTTAATTTTAACCCATAGAAAATGTATGAGCAGTGTGATTTTCATTATCAGTCAATAAAAATGATAAAACTTGAAAGATTTTGCTGCTATACGAACTGTAAAAATTGTAGTAGGTGGTGACAATACATTGTGTTAGGCTGTGAGAATTTTGAACAAGGCTGAATCATCAAGAGTTGAGAAAGGATATGGAGAAAGGAAAACCCTCCTCCATTGTGGGTGGAAGTGCAAAATTGCACAACCACTTTGGATATCAATTTGGTGCTATCTCAGAAAATTTGGAATAGTGATACCTCAAGATCGAGCTATACCACTCTTGGGCATATATCCAAAAGATGCCCCACCATTCAATAAGGATTCAGCCATGTTCGTAGCAGCTTTATTCGTAATAGCCAGTATCTGGAAACAACTTAGATGTCCCTCAACGGAGGAATGGATACAAAAATTGTGGTACATTTACACAATGGAATACTACTCAGCAATTAAAAACAAGGAAATCATGAAATTTGCAGGGAAATGGGTGGAACTGGAAGAGATCATCCTGAGTGATAACCCAGAAACAGAAAGATAGGTTGATAAGATTTTATAAGCTAGGGTCAGATGGCATTTCAGTGAACTAGAGGAAGGGGATAAGGGGGAAAATAAGGAGAGAGGGAGGGAATGGGAAGAGATGAGAGTAAGAGCTACAATTGGAATAAAAGGTAAATAAATTGTAAAAATTAAAAATGAAAAATAAGAAGACTGAACATATAATTTTCAAACTTCTAAATTAAGAATCTTAAAGTTAATATTTATTCAATAGTCTCAAATTGTTTCCTAAAACCTTTATTTTCAGCTCCAATCTCAAATTCAGATTTTCAATGAAACACTATTTAAATTCCCTCTACTATTTGATATATTCTTAGCTAATAAAGCCATCCACATAAAAATAATTGCTTTTTTATTAAGAAAAA
>NW_026593447.1:0-3284 GCF_907164565.1 Psammomys obesus | reverse complement strand
TTTCTTTTTTCTCTCTTTACAGAACAAATAGACAAACAATGAAAAAAACAAAAGAAAACAGATTTTGAAAAATAAAGAAAAAACAAGAAACACACAGCATAAAAACACAATATTGGAAACTGTATTATATAAGCAAAACACCAGAGAAAAATGCCAAACAAATCAGTATTAGTCAAAAGGTCTACAAAAATGCCGTCAAGTCTGTGCTTTTAATAATACCGAATTAGAAAATAAAAGCTTTCACTTTCATACTGAAATTTCAAGAACCAGAATTAGACTAAAAGCACAGGATTTTTAGAAGTAAGTTATAATCTGTTCCCAAAGCAGATAATACTTTGCCATTAAACAAGAAAATATATGCTTTAATTATTCTTAAAATAGGTTAGTATGCATATCAACTTTCAACTTTCATAAGCAGAATAGCACACGCACATACACACACATATATCACACCTGAACTTTACTTTTATACATCTGTAAATCACAGAAAGATTTTGTGCATACATATGCAAAGTTTTAGAGTTCTCAGAAACAATCTCTTGCTCTTTGTTCATGGTCTTTTCTGAGACTGATACTCCAACCAAGAACCGTTCAGGAAGAGAACCTGGAACCCCTGCACAGAGGTAGCCCATGGCAACTCAGTCTCCAAATGGGATCCCTAATAAGGGGAGCAGGGGCTGTCTCAGACATGAACTCAATTGCTGGCTCTTTGATCACCTCCCCCTGAGGAAGGAACAGCCTGACCAGACCATAGAGGAAGACTATGAAAGATAGTCCTGATGAGACCTGATAGGCTACACTAATAGGTACACTATTATTATTATTACTATTATTAGGTTCCCCTATTAGTGTACTGGGGAAGGGGCATGGGAGAAGAGAGGGAAGGTAGGATTGAGAGGGAAAGAGGGTGGGGCTACAGCTGTGATGCAAAGTGAATAAACTGTAATAATAATAAATATATTAAAAATGTGGAAAAAAAAGAATTCATCAGAACATACTGTTAGAGTCTTGAGTTGCTTCAGAAGGCCAGAACTGATGTTTAACCTTCTTTCTGAAATTCCTTCCTTCCTTCCTTCTTTTCTTCCATCTTTCCTTCTTTCCTTCCTTCCTTCCTTCCTTCCTTCCTACCTTCCTTCGTTCCTCTCTTTCTTTCTTTTTGGGTGGGGGTGAGTTTCTGAGACAAGGTTTCTCTGTGTAGCCTTGGCTGTCCTGGACTTGCTTTTAGACCAGGCTGGCCTTGAACTCACAGAGATCTGTCTGCCTCTGCCTCCCTGACTGATGGGATTATAGGCATGCAACTGGCTTTGGTTTCTTTTTTGTGTGTAAATTTTTTATTTCTAAATAATTTGAGATACAAATATAATTTCAACATTTTCCGCTTCTCTTGCCTCCCTTTAAACCTTTCCATATACTACTCCTTGTATTCTTTTAAAATCACGGCCTCTGATTTAACGTTGACACAATCTCTCTATGAACATAAAACTGTGGAACAAGTTTAACTGCCTCTGTGTTAGTGTTTTAAAAGATTAATGGTAAGAATTTAATTACTCTGTATAGTTTAGATATCTCCCTGTTACACATGATAAATCAGTATCTGACTTCACATATTCTCTGTGAATGCAAACTTACTAATAATAAATCATTTGTTTTAATTTAAATCACCTTAAAGTTAAACAAAAAAAAATGTATACATCTTACTTTATTGTTAGTGATTGGTTTTCAGTTTCAACTTCCATAATAGATAAAAAGAGACTTTTAAAATATTTTTTGATGACAACATTATGATAGTGTTGATTTGCCACTTAGAAAAATAGCTATAATCTTATCCAGGAAGAAACATATGTCTGGTAACATGTGTTACTAGCTTTGTACAAAATGGTCACATACGTGACCAGCATATGATCAACTACATCTTGAAATCAGTTTTCCTGACTCCAGATCCTGAATTCATAACCAAAGTCAAGGAGAAAAAAGTAGAAATAAATTGAACATTAATTCTGCCTTGCTGAAGTTTGTATTTTGTACATGTTTAAATAAGTTAAGACAATGGAAACATTTTCTAAATTTTAATATTTTCTTCATTGCCAATTATTTTAAATAAAGTACCTTTAATTAAAAAAAATGGGACTGTAAATCAACTTAGTCTGTTCACATATCATAAGCTGAATCAGTTCTTAGATCCATAACCAGCTATAGAAACTTACAAGTGCATAGTTCTTACAATGTTTCAAGTAGTAATATCTCATACCTCCTCAAAATTTATTAGTAATATTACTTAAGAATGACTATTGAAATACATTCTCAGATACTGATATTTGAGTCCAACTTTTAATAATCACTTTTTAAATTCAGGACTTTACATTCTTGGTTTACAAAATGAAGGAAATAGAATCAATGTTCATTAAGAAATATTTCTTTACAGATTATTAACAAGAAAATAAAAGTTACTTTCAACATCACAGAATAATAGCTATAATAGAAAAGGATAGAATAGAAGTAATAGCTATGAAATTATTTACTCATATCCTACTCTTTTTTTAAAAAATGTTATTTTGCTTTATAATCACATCTGTTTTCCTGTCAGGGAGTTAGTTATATAACTGCTTAAATTATTTTCTTGCATTTTATCACTTGAAGGCTTTAGTACAAATAGCAATTCTTATATTCCACATTCTACTTAACCAAACTTATACATGAGAAAAAAAATACAAATTTAAAAACCACCACTTGGCTATCAAACTACCAAACCAACAATTATAAGAAAATGTCCATTCTAGAGAGAAATTGTTTTGTATACAAATAACATTGTTTTTAAAACAAGCTCCTTTATAGAACAAATTTATTTCGAAGCATTTCAAATTCAACTATTAAGCAAGACCTTCAGACAAAGTATTTCTCAAAGGTAAATTTTAATTTCCTCTGAAGACAGAATTTAAGAAAATTAGTCATTTACATATGTGAAAGTTACCAACTCACCAGTTAGTGGTATCCTTTGAGATCCAAGATATCACAGTAATTCTGCAACAAAGTTATAAATGTTGGTAAAAAGCATTTTTCTCATTCATGACAAAATTCAAGGGCTGATGGACAATTTGCTGATTATGCAAGTTGAGGTTTTTCCCTCTTTTTGTAATATGAGAAGAAAACTATAGACATCCTCATGGTGAAAACTTGCCTATAGCAGTTCACACATAGCATTTTTTAGTATGTTCTTTGTGGAGATGCTGCTTGTTCAAATGTGTCCTATGTATTTATTTTTACAATTCTGGACGTGGAACCCAGGG
>NW_026593446.1:0-12161 GCF_907164565.1 Psammomys obesus | reverse complement strand
GACTGAACATATAATTTTCAAACTTCTAAATTAAGAATCTTAAAATCAATATTTATCCAATAGTCTCAAATTGTTTCCTAAAACTTGCATTTTCAGCTCCAATCTCACATTCAGATTTTCAATGAAACACTATTTAGATTCCCTCTACTATTTGATATATTCTTAGTTAATAAAGCCATCCACATAAAAATAATTGCTTTTTTATTAAGAAAAAGTTTTACATGGTTTCTTCTACAACTCCTCCAACATTATTGTTGTCTTCCTTTCCACACCATTCTATTTCTTTTTTCTCTCTTTACAGAACAAATAGACAAACAATGAAAAAACAAAAGAAAACAGATTTTTGAAAAATAAAGAAAAAACAAGAAACACATAGCATAAAAACACAATATTGGTGCTCTTAGAGCCTGTGCTGTTGGTGTTATGTTCAGGAAGTTTTCTCCTGTACCAATGAGTTCTAGGGTATTCCCTACTTTTTTTTCTAGCCGACTTAATGTGTCTGGTTTTATGTTGAGGTCTTTGATCCACTTGGACTTCAGTTTTGTGCAGGGTGATAAGTATGGATCTATTTTCATTTTTCTACATGTAGACATCCAGTTGGACCAGCACCATTTGTTGAAGATGCTATCTTTTTTCCACTGTATGGTTTTGGCATCTTTGTCAAAATTCAGGTGTCCAAAAGTGTGTGGGTTTATTTCTGGGTCTTCTTTTCTGTTCCATTGATCCACCATTCTGTTTCTGTGCCAGTACCATACAGTTTTTATAACTGTTGCTCTATAGTACAGCTGAAGATCAGGGATGGAGATACCTCCAGAAGATCTTTTATTGTAGAGGATTGTTTTAGCAATTCTGGGTTTCTTGTTATTCCATACAAAGTTAAGAATTTTTCTTTCCAGGTCTGTAAAGAATTGTGTTGGCAATTTGATGGGAATTGCATTAAATCTGTAGATTGCTTTTGGTAAGATGGCCATTTTTACTATGTTAATATTGCCAAGCCATGAGCATGGGAGATCTTTCCATCTTCTCATATCTTCTTCTAATTCTTTCTTCAGAAAGTTGAAATTTTTTTCATACAAGTCTTGCTTGGTTAGGGTTACACCAAGGTATTTTATGTCATTTGTGGCTATTGTGAAGGGTGTTGTTTCTCTAATTTCTTTCTCAGCCCTTTTGTCTTTTGTATACAGGAGTGCTACTGATTTTTTTGAGTTAATTTTGTATCCAGCCACTTTGCTGAAGGTATTTAACAGCTGTAGGAGTTCCCTGGTAGAGTTTTTGGGGTCACTCAGGTATACTATCATATCATCTGCAAATAGTGACAATTTGACTTCATCCTTTCCAATCTGTATCCCCTTGATCTACTTCAACTGTCTTATTGCTCTAGCAAGGACTTCCAGCACTATGTTGAAGAGATATGGAGAGAGTGGGCAGCCTGTCTTGTCCCTGATTTCAGAGGGATTGCTTTAAGTTTCTCTCCATTGAGTTTAATGTTTGCTGTAGGCTTGCTGTATATTGCCTTTACTATGTTTAGATATGTGCCTTGTATCCCTGATCTCTCCAATACTTTAAACATGAATGTATGTTGGATTTTGTCAAATGCTTTTTCAGCATCTAGGGAAATTATCATGTGGTTTTTTTTTCTTTCAGTTTTTTAATATGGTGGATCACATTGATGGATTTCCGTATATTGAACCACCCCTGTATACCTGGGATGAAGCCTACTTGGTCATAGTGGATAATATCTTTAATGTGTTCTTGTATTCGGTTTGCAAGTATTTTGTTGAGTATTTTTGCATCAATGTTCATAAGGGAGATTGGCTTGAAATTTTCTTTCTTTGTTGAGTCTTTGTGAGGTTTAGGTATCAAAGTGACTGTGGATTCATAGAATGAGTTCCTTCTGTTTATATTTTGTGGAATAGTTTGAAGAGAATTGGAGCTCTTCTTTGAAGGTCTGGTAGAATTCTGCGCTGAAACCATTCTGGTCCTGGGCTTTTTTTGGATGAGAGATTTTTGATGACTGCTTCTATTTCCTTGGGAGATATAGGACTATTTAATTGATTTACCTGGTCCTGATTCAGCTTTGATAAGGCAAATCGGTCAAGAAAATTGTCCATTTCATTTAGATTTTCAAATTTTGTGGCATATAGACTTTTGAAGTAAGTCCTAAATAATCCAAATAATCATTTGGATTTCCTCAGTGTCTGTAGTTATGTCCGCCTTTTCATTTCTGATTTTGTTGATTTGGGTGGTGTCTCTCTGCCTTTTTAGTTAGCTTGGCTAAGGGTTTGTTGATCTTGTTGATTTTCTCAAAGAACTGGCACTTGGTTTCATTGATTCTTTGAATTGTTTTATTTGTTTCTAATCAAATGGCAGAGAAACACTTGAAGAAATGCTCAACCTCATTAGCCATTAGGGAAATGCAAATCAAAACAACCCTGAGATTTCACCTTACACCCATCAGAATGGCCAAGATGAAAAACTCAAGGGACAATACATGTTGGAGAGGTTGTGGAGAAACGGGAACCCTCCTCCACTGCTGGTGGGAATGTAAACTTGTACAACCACTCTAGAAATCAATTCGGTGCTTTCTCAGACAACTAGGAATAGCGATTCCTCAAGATCCAGTCATACCACTCCTAAGCATATATCCAAAAGAGGCGCAAGTACACAAAAAGGACATTTGCTCAACCATGTTTGTATCAGCCTTATTTGTAATAGCCAGAAGCTGGAAACAGCCCAGATGCCCCTCAACTGAAGAGTGGATGAAGAAATTGTGGTGCATCTACATACTGGAGTATTGCTCTGCAATGAAAAATAAGGAAATTATGCAATTTGCAGGTAAATGTTGGGACCTGGAAAGGATCATCGTGAGTGAGCTATCCCAGAAGCAGAAAGACACACATGGTACATCCTCACTCGTATAGACTTATAGGATAAACCTAAAATCTGTCCATCTAAAGAAACTAATCGAGAGGATCCTGACTAAAATGCTCAATCCCCATCCCGAAAGGCAAAGAGGATGGACATCAGAAGAAGAAGAAAGCAGGAAACAATCTAGGAACCTGCCACAGAGGGCCTTTGAAAGGCTTTGCCTTGCAGACTATCAAAGCAGACGCTGAGACTTTATGGCCAACTGTTGGGCAGAGTGCATGGAATCTTATGTAAGAAGTGGGAAATAATAGGTTATGGAGAGGAGAGGAACCCCACAAGGAGAGCAACAGAACTAGAAGAGTTGAACACAGGGGTCTTCCCAGAGACCCATACTCCAACCAAGTACCAGGCATGGGGATAACCTAGAACTCCTGCGCAGATGTAATCCATGGCAGTTTAGTCTTTAAGTGGGTTACATAGTACTGGGAAGAGGGACTGCCTTCGACACAATCTGATAAGCCTGCTCTTTGATCACCTTCCCCTGAGGGGAGAGCAGTCTTACTAGGTCACAGAAGATGACAATGCAGCCACTCCGGACGTGATCTGATAAACTAAGATCAGAAGGAAGGAGAGGAGGACCTCCCCTATCAGTGGACTTGGGGAGGGGCATGCATGAAGAAGGGGGAGGGAGGGTGGGATCGCCAGGGGAGGAGGGAGGGGCTTATGGGGGGATACAAAATGAATAAAGTGTAAAATAATAATAATAATAATAATAATAATAATAATAATAATAAGAAAAAAAAGAATGACTATTGAAATACATTCTCAGATACTGATATTTGAGTTCCAACTTTTAATAATCACTTTTAAAATTCAGGACTTTACATTCTTGGTTTACAAAATGAAAGAATTAGAATCAATGTTCATTAAGAAATATTTCTTTACAGGTTATTAACAAGAGAATAAAAGTTACTTTCAACATCACAGAATAATAGCTATAATAGATAGAATAGAATAGAATAGAATAGAATAGAAGTAATAGCTATGAAATTATTTACTCATATCCTATTCTTTTTTAAAAATATGTTATTTTGCTTTATAATCACATCTGTTTTCCTGTCAGGGAGTTAGTTATGTAACTGCTTAAATTATTTTCTTGCATTTTCTCACTTGGCTTTAGTACAAATAGCAATTCTTTTTTTTTTTTTTTTTCATATGTTACAAAAAACCATTTTATTTTCCTTTAAAATTTTGGAAAATTTCACAGAGAAGTACATATATATCTGTATAATAATAGAGAACTTGAACAGACAATGCTCTTGTTTAGTCACTTTTTATGTTAACAAAGTTAAGATCCTTTGCATACATTTTTGTCGCATCACAAAAAAAAAAAAAAAAAGCCCGGTATCAGCAGTATCAACATTAAGTTTTTATCCTTTTAATGTTGAGGAATCTCCTATTATTTGAACCAAAGTGCTTAATAAAAACTTAGGTGATTTTTTTTTTCCTGTGGAATTCTTTCTTTTTGGAAGATACATTTTTTTGCATAAGGTGTTCTTTTGTGATTATCAAGGCCTCAATGGTCTCTCAAAAATAACTTTTATTTATTTATTTATTTTTAGTTACAATTTGTTAACTCTGTGTCCCAGGTGTATCCCGCTCCCTCATTCCCTCCCCCTCCCCAAAACCCTCCCTGGTCTCCTCCCTGCCCCTTTCCAAGTCCACTGATAGGGGAGGACCTCCTCCCCTTTCATTTGACCCTGTTTTATCAGGGATCTTCAAGGTAGGCTGCAAAGTTCTCCTCTGTGGCCTAACAGGACTGCGCCTAACCTGGGGGGGGGGGAGGTCAAAGAGCCTGCCCTTGAGATCCTGTTAGAAATAGTCCTTGTTCCCTTTACTTTGGAAAACTACTTGGTTACTGAGCTACCACAGGCCACATCTGAGCAGAAGTTCTATGTTATATCCATAAATGGACCTTGGTTGAGTGTCAGTCTCAGAAAAGACCCTGTACCTGGATATATTTGGTATTTGTAGAGCTCCTATCCTTTCCATATCATACTAACTCCCCTTCTTTCATATGATTCCGTGCACTCTGCCAAGGTTTGGTTACGAGTCTTCGTGTCTGCTTTGAAACACTGCTAGGTAGAGTCTTTCAGATGCCTTTTGCGGTAGACTCTTGTCATATGTTCAATGCACATCCCATTTGTCTTTCTAAATGAGGATTAATCACCTTCACCCATGTCCACTTTCTTGATTATCTTCTTTAGGTGTGTAGATTTCATTATGTTTATCATATCTTGTAGGTCTATATAAGCGAGTATATACCATGTTTGTCTTTCTCCTTCTGGGATACTTCACTCAGAATGATCTCTTCTAGATCCCACCATTTGCCTGCAAATTTCATGATTTCCTCCTTTTTGATTGCTGAGTAGTATTCCATTGTGTAAAAATACCACAATTTCTGTATCCATTCCTCTGTTGATGGACATCTGGGTTGTTTCCAAGTTCTGGCTATTACAAATAAAGCTGCTACAAACATGGTTGAACAAATGTCCTTGTTGTATACATGAGCAAATTTTGGGTATATACCTAGGAGTGGTATAGCTGGGTCTTGAGGTAGCACTACTCCTAATTGTCTGAGAAAGCGCCAGATTGACTTCCAAACTGGTTGTAGCAGTTTACATTCCCACCAGCAATGGAGGAGGGTTCATTTTTCTCCACAACCTCTCCAGCATGTGTTGTCAGTTGAGTTTTTCATCTTAGCCATTCTGATGGGTGTAAGGTTAAATCTCAGGGTCATTTTGATTGGCATTTCCCTAATGGCTAATGAGGTTGAGCATTTCTTTAAGTGTTTCTCTGCCATTCAATATTTCTCTTGGGAATTCTCTGTTTAGCTCTGTTCCCTATTTTTTAATTGGATTACCTGGTTTGCTGCTTTTCAGCTTCTTTAGTTCTTTATACATACTGGATATTAGCCCTCTGTCAGATAAAGTGTTGGTGAAGATCCTTTCCCAATCTGTAGGCTGTCCTTTTGTTTTGATGAAGGTGTCCTTTGCTTTACAGAAGCTTTCAGCTTCATGAGGTCCCATTTGTTGATTGTTGTTCTTAGAGCCTGTGCTGTTGGTGGTCTGTTCTTGAAGTTGTCTCCTGTGCCAATGAGTTCCAGGCTGTTTCTCACTTTTTCTTCTAACAGATTTAGTGTGTCTGGTTTTATGTTGAGGTCCTTGATACACTTTGACGTTAGTTTTGTGCAGGGTGATAAATATGGATCTATTTTCATTTTTCTGCATGTAGACATCCAGTTGGTCCAGCACCATTTGTTGAAGATACTGTCTTTTTTCCATTGAATGGATTTGGCTTCTTTGTCAAATACCGAGTATTCATAGGTGTGTGGGTTTATGTCTGGGTCTTCTATTTGGTTCCATTGATCCTCCTTTCTGTTTCTATGCCAATACCATGCAGTTTTTATTACTGTTGCCCTGTACTACAGCTTGAGATCGGGGATGGAGATACCTCCATATGATCTGTTGTTGTACAGGATCATTTTGGAGATTCTGGGTTTTTTGTTTCTCCATGTGAAGCTGAGAATCTTTTTTTCAAGGTCTGTAAAGAATTGAGTTGGTATTTTGATGGGAATTGCATTGAATCTGTAGATTGCTTTTGGCAGGATAGCCATTTTCACAATGTTAATCCTACCAATCCATGAGCACGGGAGATCTCTCCATCTTCTGAGATCTTCTTTGATTTCTTTCTTCAGACTCTTGCAGTTTTTCTCAAACAGGTCTTTCACTTGCTTGGTTAGAGTCACACCAAGGTACTTTATGTTATTAGTGGCTCTTGTGAAGGGTGTTGTTTCCCTAATTTTTTTCTCAGCCTTTTTTTGTCTTTGGTGTACAGGAGGGCTTCTGATTTTTTTGAGTTGATTTTGTATCCTGACACTTTGCTGAAGGTGTTTATCAGCTGAAGGAGTTCTCTGGTTTAATTTTTGGGGTCGCTCATATATACTATCATATCATCTGCAAATAGTGACACTTTGACCTCTTCCTTTCCAATTTGTATCCCCTTGATCTCCTTTAGTTATCTTATTGCTCTGGCTAGGACTTCAAGTACTATGTTGAAGAGATATGGAGACAGTGGGCAGCCTTGTCTTGTCCCTGATTTCAGTGAGATTGAGTTAAGTTTCTCTCCATTGAGTTTGATGTTGGCTATAGGCTTGCTGTATATTGCCTTTACTATGTTTAGATATGTGCCTTGTATCCCTGATCTCTCCAAGACTTTAAACATGAATGGGTGTTGGACTTTGTCAAATTCTTTTTCTGCATCTAAGGAGACGATCATGTGGTTTTTCTCCTTCAATTTGTTTATATGGTGGATTATATTGATGGATTTCCATATGTTGAACCACCCTTGCATTCCTGGGATGAAGCCTACTTGGTCATGGTGGATGATATCTTCGATGTGTTCTTGGATTCGGTTTGCAAGTATTTTATTGAGTATTTTTGCATCAATGTTCATAAGAGAGATAGGTCTGAAGTTCTCTTTTTTTGTTGGATCTTTGTGTGGTTTAGGTATCAAGGTGACTGTGGCTTCATAGAATGAGTTTGGTAGTGTTCCTTCTGTTTCTATTTTGTGGAATAGTTTGAGGAGAATTGGTGTTAGCACTTCTTTGAAGGTCTTGTAGAATTCTGCGCTGAAGCCATCTGGTCCAGGGCTGTTTTTAGAGGGGAGACTGTTAATGACTGCTTCAATTTCTTTGGGAGATATAGGGCTA
This sequence comes from Psammomys obesus, assembly GCF_907164565.1. Lineage (NCBI taxonomy): Eukaryota > Metazoa > Chordata > Mammalia > Rodentia > Muridae > Psammomys > Psammomys obesus. Next base: position 4,522 of record NW_026593446.1, on the reverse strand, counting down.
TTCAGTCTTTCCTCCTCGATCTTGGCTTAATTTTGGTAATGGAAACTGTCAAGTAAATTATCCATTTCATTTAGATTTTCAAATTTTGTGGCATATAGGTTTTTGTAGTATGACCTAATAATTGTTTGGATTTCCACAGTGTCTGTAGTTATGTCCCCATTTTCATTTCTGATTTTGCTGATTTGGATAGTTTCTCTCTGCTTTTTAGTTAGTTTGGCTAAGGGTTTGTCTATCTTGTTGATTTTCTCAAAGAACCAGCTTTTTGTTTCATTGATTCTTTGGATAGTTTTATTTGTTTCTAATTAATTGATTTCAGCCCTGAGTTTGATTATTAACAGCCATCTGCTCCACTTGGGTGTATCTGCTTCTTTTTTTTCTAGGGTTTTCAGTTGGGCCATTAAGTTGTTTGTATGTGATGTTACGAATTTCTTCTTGAAGGCACTTAGTGCTATAAATTTTTCTCTGAGCACTGCTTTCACTGTGTCCCATAAATTTGGGTATGTTGTGCCTTCATTTTAATTGAATTCTAGAAAGTCTTTAATTTCTTTCTTTATTTCTTCCTTGACCCAGCTGTCATTGAGTAGTAAGTTGTCCAGTTTCCATGTGCGTGTCGGCTTTTTGTTGTTTCTGTTGTTGTTGATGTCCAGCTTTAGTCCATGGTGGTCAGATAGTATACAAGGGATTATTTCAATTCTTTTGTATCTGTTGAGGTTTGCTTTGTGACCCACTATATGGTCTATTTTGGAGAAGGTTCCATGCGGTGCTGAAAAGAAGGTGTACTCTTTTGAGTTTGGGTGAAAAGATCTGTAGAAGTCTATTAGGTCCATTTGATTTAGGGATTCTGTGTGTGATTTTATTTCCCTATTTGGTGTCTGTCTAGTTGATCTCTTGATGAGAGTGGGGTATTGAAGTCTCCCACTATTAAGGTATTAAGATCAATGTGTGATTTAAGCTTTAATAATGTTTCATTTATGAATTTAATTGCTCTTATATTTGGGGCATAGATATTCAAGATTGTGATGTCCTCTTGGAGGATTTTTCCTTTAATTAGAATATAATGGCCCTCCTTATCTTTTTTGATTAACTTTGGATGAAAGTTTATTTTATTAGATATTATGATGGCTACTCCAGCTTGTTTTCTGGAATCATTTGCTTGAAAAACATTTTTCCAGCCCTTTACTCTGAGGTAGTGTTTATCTTTGTTGCATAGGTGTGTTTCTTGGATGCAACAGAATGTTGGATCCTGTTTCCGCAACCATTCTGTTAGCCTGTGTCTTTTTATTGGTGAGTTGAGTCCATTAATATTGATAGATAATATTGACCAATGCATGTTAGTTCCTTTAGTAATGGAGTCGGTGATCTTACCCTGTTTCATTGCTTGTTTTCCTTTCATTTTTGTTGGGATATTATCTGTATGCCCTGTTTTCTTGGGTGAAGTTGTTTTCGTTGGATTGGAGTTTTCCTTCTAGTATCTTCTGTAGGGTTGGTTTGCTGTGTAGATATTGCATAAATTTAGTTTTGTCATGGAATATTTTGTTTTCTCCATCTATGCTGATCGAAATCTTTGCAGGGTATAGTAGTCTGGGTTGACATTTGTGATCTCTTAGTGTCTCCATGATACTTGCCCAGGCCCTTCTGCTGTTCATAGTTTCTGATGAGAAGTCGGGTGTGATTCTGATAGCTCTACCTTCATATGTTATTTGGCCTTTTTCCCTGGCTGCTTTTAATATCTTTTCTTTGTTCTGTAGATTTAGTGTTTTGACTATGATGTGACGTGATGTGTTTCTTTTCTGGTCTAGTCTATTTGGAGTTCTGTAGGCCTCTTGTATATTTATGGACATCTCTTTCTTTAAGTTGGGAAAATTTTCTTCTATGATTTTCTTGAAAATATTTTCTGGACCTTGGAGCCTGGAGTCTTCTTTTTCATCAATTCCTATTATTCTTAGATTTTGTCTTTTTATAGCATCCTTGATTTCTTGGATATTTTGTGATTGGAACTTTTCTGATTTTACTTTTTCTTTGAGAGAAGATCAATTTCTGCAAGTGTGTCTTCAGCTCCAGAGATTCTCTCTTCCATCTCTTGTATTCTGTTGGTGATGCTTACTTTTGTGGTTCCTGATCTTTTCTCCAAGTTCTCCAGCTCAAGAGTTTTCTCATTTTGTGTTTTCTTTATTGATTCTAATTCTGTTTTCATGCCTTGCACCATTTCTTTCATGTGTTTGAATTTGGATTCCTGACTCTCTACGATGGTCTCTATTTCTTTGTTCATTTCCTTTTTATATGCCACCAATTTTATCTCTACTTGTGCCTCTATTTGTTTGGCTATGTTTGCCTGTGTTTCTTTAAGGATTTTGTCTATTTCTTCTTTCTTTACCTCCAATTGACTGGTCAACTCTTTGAAGGATTTGTTCATTTCCTCCTTATGAGCCTCAAATAATTGGCTAAACATGGCTTTAACGTCATTTTCCTGTGCTTCTGATGAATTGGAGTATCCATCAATTTTGGGGTTTCCTGGTGAAGTCATGATGTCCTGATTTATGTTGGAAGTGTTCTTTCACCTACCCCTGGCCATTGGCTTATCTGAAACTTTCCCTGTTTGTTTTTGGATTCTGCAGATCAGACTGGTACTGTCTCTCTCTGGCATCTGGAAAGTTCTTCAGCAAGCCGAGAGAAGTCCCGTGTCCTTAGCATGTACTGAGGACTAGCTGTACCTGTGGGAGAAAAGTATGCAGGTGCAGACTGGGCAAATGCAAGTGTGTGTGTGTGTGTGTGTGTGTACATGTATCTCAAGGGACAGAGTGATGGCTAATGTTGAACCCTTGAGTGTGTGGGAGGGGCTCTGCACTGTATATGTCGCAGGCGCTAGTGATGATCACAGCACAAATTCTGGCATTAACTGACTTAAATCCTCAATTAGACCCACAGAGCAGGAACTTCAATGTCCCAAGTGCCCCTCTGTTTCCCAAAGTGGGTATATTGGTGGGAGGGGGTTCGATGCCTGGCTTCTGTTTTAGAAGGACCCAGGATCAGTGGAGCTGCAGATTCTCAAGGGTGCACTCACTTACATGCAGGTCACTTGGCAGAGGTCAGGGTATCCAGGCTCTCTGCTCTCTGGTTTGGCCCTGCTTCTTTGATGTGCTCTGCCTGCTCCGTGCTGCTGTCACTGCCAGGTTATGAGGTCTTGCTGCAGCTGGAGATTTCAAGGTGGTCACGTCAGTAGGGATCGGGGTAACTAGCCTCTCTGTTCTCTGGTTTGGCCCTGGTTAGTCTTAAACTGGAGGGCTGATGTGCCCCGCCAGTGCTGCCAGTTTAGACAGTCCCGCTGTAACTGGAGACTGGGTTGCTAGTCCAGATGCTTTCTGGGAAGTCCTGGGGTCTCTTCACTGTGCTCTCCCAGCGCCTGGTGTGCCTAGCTAGTGTGGCGTTTCTGCCTGGTTTTGGTGCGTATATAGCGTATTCTCTGTCCCTGTGGGATTGGGTGGGCAGTACTGTCAGTGATTGTGATCCTGCGGAGCTAGTATGGCGTCTAGCAGACTAGGGCCTTGGGAGGATGGTGCAGCCGCTGTGCAGATCTGGGACTCTGAGACAGGTACTGCTGGCACTTGCCGCTAAAGGGCTCGGAGCTCTGCCTCAGCGGCTGCAGACCCCAGGCAGTTAAGTCTGCACTGAGAAAGATGAGTCTGCTGTGCCCAGGAGGAAGAAGGTCTGGAGGAGGGGAGTGCCTCGAGATTAAAGGATCATTTCTCACCTTCCCCAAACAAGTCCTCTGGTGACCGGAGACCCAAATTTTCACTTCCTGCGATGTTCCCTGTTGTTTAGGAAGCCTCACCGTTGTTTTCCTGGGTTAGAGGTCCTTCCACTCACCCACTCAGATGGTTAGCTTTTCCACAGCTCAGAAACTGTGTGTGCTAATAGCCATCTTGGCTCCGCCAAATAGCAATTCTTATATTCCACTTTCTACTTAACCAAACTTATACATGAGAAAAAAAAATTAAAAACCACCACTTGGCTATCAAACTACCAAACCAACAATTATAAGAGAATGTCCATTCTAGAGAGAAATCGTTTTGGATACAAATAACATTGTTTTTAAAACAAGCTACTTTATAGAACAAATTTATTTCAAAGCATTCCAAATTCAACTATTAAGCAAGACCTTTAGACAAAGTATTTCTTAAAGGTAAATTTTAATTTCCTCTGAAGGCAGAATTTAAGAAAATTAGTCATTTACGTATGTGAAAGTTACCAACTCACCAGTTAGTAGCATCCTTTGAGATCCAAGATATCACAGTAATTCTGCAACAAAGTTATAAATGTTGGTAAAAATCATGTTTCTCATTCATGACAAAAATTTCAAGGGCTGATGGACAATTTGCTGATTATGCAAGTTGAGGTTTTTCCCTCTTTTTGTAATCTGAGAAGAAAACTATAGACATCCTCACGGTGAAAACTTGCCTTTAGCAGTTCACACACAGCATTTTTTAGTATGTTCTCTGTGGAGATGCTGCTTGTTCAAGTGTGT
>NW_026593445.1:0-12234 GCF_907164565.1 Psammomys obesus | reverse complement strand
TATATATATATATATATATATATATATATATATATATATATATACACACACAAATATTCAGAAAGCAAATTGACAAAGTGACAATTTAGCAAAAAGGTAATAGAAGGTCTACACTAGGATCTATGGCTAGTCATCAATGATTATTTTACTAGAATTGCTGTATCAGCCACAAAACAAAACAAAACACTTTGGAGCAGGCCTCAAATCCGGTGATAATGCAGTTAAGTTTCCTGTAACAGTTGTGTCACTATTACAAGAGTTGACACATTTTGCCAGGTAGATTGGTATTGTAGCATGCAAAGTACAACACTAGGTAAGACCATTGGTATCTTCTGCCCACCTCTGCCAGACTATGGAATGATACTGCTAACATTCAAGAGTGGCTTTCTTAGTTCAATTTAATATAAAAAATGCCATCATAGGCAGAACACATAATTCACCAGACTTCCTGGACCAGCAGTTTCTTGGCCCAGCAGGATGCAGAATTTCACATGCCTGCCATTATGAATTCTACCACGTTGTTCCTGCCTTGATGGAAGAATAACTCTCTGAAACTGTGAGTCATAATTTAAACTTTCTCAGTTAAGCTATTTTCATCAAGTGGTTGGTCATAATGATGAAAATGTAAATACATAATATTTGGATGGTTTCTGTAGAAGAATTAACCTTCCTGTTCTCAGGCTTTTAGAACTTGTTTGCAGGACAAATGTAGGTAAGCTTAGAAATGAGCAGCAGAGCACATTATGAACATTGGAAACAGAACCATGTGGGAGATTCTAGTGGCCATCTAAAAAGCCAGAATGTTGACAGAAAAGGAGACAGTGGAGACTTTACTGAGATCCTTAGGAAAACTCTACCATTTCAGGAGATATGAAACAAGATTAGGTTCTATTCAGGAAGCTTGTGAATGGGCAATGTATGAAGATGATTTACAAAACCCAAGTTGTAATAAAAACCTTAAAGGAGCAAGGTCTGCTAAGAAAGGCTGGTAGCTTTGAGTTTCATCTGCCTGGAAAAGAGAATACGTACGGGCTATGTGCGGCAAGACCACAGGATGAGGCTGTCTAAGTCTCCTGGAGCTCAGCTACTTCACAGAAAGTCTCATGATTTAATGCTATTCTTCATGTTGCAGGGGCCTCGTCTCAGGTTTGCAGATACCTGCAGGAATTGGAAAGAAAGAACAGTTATTAAACACCACACCATAGCAGTTCGTGTTTTTAAATGCCTGAGCATTTACTGAGCTCATTGGTGTATGCTGTGGGCTTGATCTTTGACCTCAGCTACCTCATTAAATTGATTTCATTTCTCTCTCTCTCTCTCTCTCTCTCTCTCTCTCTCTTTCTTTCTAAGGTTGGAGTTTCTTTGGTATGCCAGCCAATTCTGCTTTATAGTTGAAAATTTTAATCATGATTGCTTTTGTTTTTGAAACCAAAGAGAAAGACATATTTATGTCATTGAGCTATTTAATTTTTTTTTAAATTTGGGCTTCCATAAGGTTTTCTAGTGTGTCAGATCCCACATTCTGGCCACAAAAGTTCCTCAGCTCAAAACTTGAGGCAGCAAGCACCCCAAGAAGCTCTGTACAGTCCAGTGTCCAATAGTTTATACCAGTTCACATTTGTTAAGCACGCAGAACCATGTAAATGAAAAAATGCACCTTCTCCTTAAAAACTCACCCTCTCCCTAAAAACTCACCCTTTACCTAAAAAGATGCTGCAACAGGTTTGTCTGAATTCTGTCATAAAAAGAGCCACTGAGTGAGAAGCAGCAATCTTCCTGTATATTTAGAGGGCGTCAAAGGTGAGCCTTGGGGGCTCAGGGAGAGTGAGTTTATGTGCAAGCCCTGTGTGTGTAATGACAAAAGGAAAGGTATCTAATAGGCATCTTCAGCTGAAATGATTTGCCTTAAGCCAGAAAGGAGTGCAAGTGTGCTGGCTAGAAAGCATGTAGAGAGATGCTAGAGTGTCATGGGGCAGATGTGAAGCCCTGGCACTGCAAAGGAAAGCCAGGTACAAAGCAATAGGGTCACAAGTGAAGCCGAACTATGTGTGCACATGTGTGAACAGCTACATATATTTCCGTAGGTTTTCAACTGTCTTAACTTTTGCTGCCAGTAATGTCCTTTCTCCACAGCCGCCCCGTGAATTCTGAAGTACTGGGCCTTTCTCAGAAGACTGTAATGTACCTGAAGTTTCTGAAATATTGCAAAGTTCAGGCTGGTGTTGCCAAAAAGAAAAGTGACGTAGTGTTTGTTTTTAAGAATCCAGTAGTGACTTGTAAACTTGTTTATTTTTCATTTTAAACTGAATGCATGTATAATCATGTTGGAATACATTAAGAACTATGGAGATTCTGTAGCAAGAGAAAATATCTTTGCCTTAACTCCTCTGTTGTGGTTGTTCCTTCGAGCTCAAGAGCTCTGTCTGTTCCATAGTAACTACTTCTCATGAACACTACCAAGGGAGGAAGCCGGAGCCTGGAAAATGTGCAGTGTGACCCATGCCCTCCTGTTAAGTCCTCCAGCTCAAGACATGTCTCTCTCTCGGTGTGTGTTCTAGCCATGGTGGCTGTTCTCTCTGTAGAACAATTACCAAAAGATACTCAGTTTCGATAATAAAGGGCGAGTCCACCAACTCTGAAAAAAAAAAAATCCTGTAAGGTTGAATGTTGATAAAACCATCACATATTGGGAGTGAAATAGCTCTCATTAAATATTCTTAATCATTAAAATAATCATTTGTCATAAGAAGAGATAATTTCTTGAGTCTGAAATAATGTATTAAATACAGTTTCTAGGGATAAAAGTGTCTGTGTTTATTCTATTTAGGCAAATTTACTGAGTTAAATTGATCTTACGCACATTTAGATGTATGTTTCTTGTTAATGGGAGAATTAACTCTTGTAAATTGGGGAAAACACACCATTAGTGTGAAATCACTATTACTGATCTATTGTGTTTTTGTGGCAACATGTGTGTTTTTATAATTAGCAAGCTTTTAAGTGTAGGCATTAATTCAATAAGTTTTGTTATTAAAGACTATAAGCATGAAGCTCACAGTTCAAGTTTTTTAGCTAGAAGAGGTATGGTTTTACCATAGTCATGTCACTTGAAAAAATAAGTCAGAATGCAATTATGCTAAATCAACCTTTTTTTTTTTTTTATAGAAGTAGCCCCTTTGAAGGTGTCTCTATTGTTATGAGACTTAGGTGTCACAGGTGAGCCCTGAGCCAGGTCAAGATACCCATGCTCAAATGCCAATTAAAAGAACCACGTTAATAGTGAAAAGGCAGAAAAGGAGATTTATTGGTGTGGCCACATTGGGAAGAGGTACAATGAGATACATAGAAAACCCTAAATTCATCATCAAATTCCTGAAGAGGAGCAAAATTGTATACATCAAAACTGTTATTGTCAAAGTATAACTCTGTCCATTACTGACCCATTATTGTCTGGACTTCAGTCTCCTCCTTTAAGGAGGAGTGGTATTTCTTTTAATATGACAGGTTCTCCACTCTGGCTGGGACCATTTCCTTTTGCCTGTATGAGATTCCTGTGGAAATTCTCATTGCTTTGAGATCCATTGTCTCAGCAGTTTGATACATTGATAGACAAAGATGTTTTTTGTTTGTTTGTCCTTTTTAAATTTTTAGAATGTCTTCCTTTTTTCCAGGACACTTAAAATAGCACTATGTAATCACTTTGTTTTTCTGTCCTATCTTTGGATGAAAGGATCACTATCTACCTTGCTTACATATAAATTGCCAAAATATTTGTGGTTCAGAATCCAGAGAGTCTGATATCCTCTGCAGTATTTTTCGTTAGCTACAACCTACAAGAAGGCTAAACCTACTACCTTGTTTTTGTCATAGAAATTGAACACAGTCATGATTCTTGGTGTCCAATTTCTTGGTGATTGTAATAACTGTCTCACTGTACTCTTCTTTCTCTTTCAGATCAAAGTCCTACATTTCCCTGTCTCCGCAAGTATATGAAGCTAAGTAGCTGGCTGCTGTATCTGCATATGTGGCATATTCAAAATACCCCATTTCCTCCTACCCTCGCTCCTTCCCAACATTGGATGACTTTGTTGTTCATTTAAGCCCTCTAATAATTAGTGAGCCAAAAGAGATGTTCTAGCTTCTACCAGTCAGTTTACTGGTAGGAAACTTCCAGGGAGGAAGGGGTTACTGCTACAATTTTTATTAATCTTTAATATTTTTTTCTCACATGCATGTTGTTTTGATTGCCCACAGATGTTTTAGTGGTAGAAGAAAATGATGTTTGATTTCAAATGGCCACACACTGTATAATATAGGAAAGGCTTTGTATTTAACCACTTTTTGGTTCATTTTTGACATGAATGTAAGATAAGCAACATTATCCACTTGGAGTTTCTGAGAATTTCTGATATTGCTCTGATCACATTTGTGTGGTCTTGATACCAAATGCAAGTCATATGACTCAAAATTGTATCATATTTTTCTCTTGGAGACTGTTCATTTATTTGTTCAGTCTTTTGTTATCTTTAATCGTATTTCTAGAGTTCTCAATTTCAATAGCATTTGTTTTGTTTTAATATAAAATATCATGGAAAGGATAATGAGAAAAACTACTTGGTCCTCAGGTGGTAGAATTACTGGGAGAAGAGGTGGATATTTGGAAAAAAATCATAATTTGAGACATACCTTTAAAGTCCTTAGTCCTTTGCCTTTATTGTGGACATTATGGTTTATGATATGTAAACGTGTTTTTGTTATAATCCCAAGTAAGGTATTTTAGTTTGTCCACACCTGTTAATTGTCTTGTGCGGAGCATGGTCTTTGCCAGGCAGAATTAGTTGAATTCTGAGGACTTTAAGTTCATCTTTTGAGAGCTCAGAAGGCCTTAGTGTCAATATGAATAGGGACAGTGAAGGCTGGACATATGAAGTGCAATGAGCATGCTGCCTATAGATGGAATAAGGCTGTGCATGCTTTATTCTCCAAAGAACATGTCTGCATGGTGTATACCTAACACTTTGAGGCTGACTGAGTTGAAAGTTTATGAAATAATGTATCTAATGTATAAAATTAGAAGAGAGTCTAGCATTGAGCTCATGATACAGAAATTATGCCTATTATTTCCTTTGGCCAAGTTTACAATTGAAGTAAGAGGAGAAAATCAGAATAGAAAGTACTGGATGTCTGTAGTTTGGTTAGAAATACTCGTAAAATTTGGGCTCAGAAAGTCTTGGTTTCAGAAAATGTTAAATGTAACAAAAACACTCCTTGTGCACTAGGATTATGGGAACAATGTCTATAGTACAACTTGGGACTTGACAGTATGACACCAATCAGAAGTTCAAGGCTTGGAAGTGGTAAACTTACCTGAATGTCTCTTTATAAAGAGTATCTCTAGACTTATAGCACAGGCATAGCCACCTAAGAAATTGTCCCCTTAAGTGTGCTTTCATAATATTTAACTATCCAGATTCTCAGAATTTGCAGACACAATCGAGTTGTTGGCAAAATTTGACGTCATTAATCTGGTGATGCTTTTACAGACTTGCCGAACACAAATGGTGAAATACAATGTGCTCTTCCACGCAGATTTCAAAGATAAACCTGGAAAACTAGACAAGCATACAAATTTATAACATTTGTACCAATCCCTTAACAGTTTGGTTTGTCTAACTGTGACACAACAAAATAGAGATAAAAAAAATATCATGGAAATGCTGGCAACATGGAAATGTAATGAGAGTAACCTGAGGTGGACCCATACAAAGAGAAACACCATGCTCACATTGGCTAACCTGTGTCCATGATGTCGATGGCTCCACGTGTTGAACTTGATCCTCAGTTGGTGGTCCTAACTTGAGAGGTGGGGTTGGGTTAGAGAAAGTGGCTAACAGGGTAATATCTTTGTACATTATATCTAACCCTAATATTTGCTCATTCTTCTTTCTGACTGTTATGAAGTGTTCAATCTTCTCTGCCACCAGTGTCTGCCACAGTGATTTACTGAACAAGTATATGAAGCTAAGTGAGGTTACACTCAGTCCCCTCAAACCAAGAGTCCAGGTTAGTCTTTCTTCCCTTCCTGGAGTTACACAGTTTGGCTGCCACACGTTTTATGATTTCTTTGATGCATACACAGGCTTGTTGGATAGTGTGTTAGGCTAGCATGAAATGACCCACAAAATTTGTCTTCTTTTTCTGTACCATGTGGCTAATACAATGACAAATGACTACTTGGCAGATATGTAGGGTTAGAAGTTTATAATGCAGGATTATGTAACTATGAATATAATTTTGTGTACCAGTTCTTAATTTTTTTTGCATAATTACTTTCTAACTGATGAATGGCTAGGATAATGTCTCAGGAATGAAAGAATGCTAATACTTTCCTTGAAATTTTGAGTATCTGTGGGAAGATGATTGAAAGGAAATTTAGGTAGGAAAGGCTGTGTCGCATAGTTATTACTGCTTATGCAAAGTTTGTAGTGAGAACTGAGAACAAAAGAGAGAGTATAATAGTGTAAGATATGTTTTTATTGCTTCAGCTGCCCAGAAACTACTGCAGTCACAGACCAAAAGATAATGTTCTTTCTTGAGGTGGAAGAAAATTTGTTTGTCTGAGTGACAGTGATACTTGCAGGCATTAAGTTTAAGTGTTACAGAGTTATAGAAGCATCTAGATCGTTAGGAAAATGCAGGCATTTCGGCCAATGTGTAGAAAGATCAGACCCCATTCAGGGAGCTTGTGGGTGGGCTCCAAATGAAGCTGTGGTTGAAGCCCAAGTTACAGTGAAAACCTAGTCTCAGAGGTGTCAGGAATATGGGACATCTGTCAAGAAAAGCTCGGAGTGTTGAGTTATGCCTGCCTGGGAAAGAGAGAGACTATGGACAGTGTGTGGCAAGGCCACAGGGTGATGCTGTCCAAATCACTTGGAGCTCAGATGATGCCAGCACCATGTTCCAGACACTTCTGTAAAACCCTCATTATGTAATGCTTATTGTTCAGAGGCCAGTGTTTTCACTTTGGTTCATTCTTTTTCTCTCTATTCAATTTCATGATTTTGTCCTATAAATGCCTTTCTTGGACCATGGCATTTTGTAAGTATGTAACTGTGAACTTGCAGGAGCATCATAGGCAGCTGTGCTTTCTTTGTGTCTCAGAGGAGATTTTGAACTTTTGCTTTTGATCCCTCAGAACTGTTATGATAGTGAAGACTAATGAGAAATTCACTTGTGTTTTGAAGCTGGGGTTTGTAAATTGGTTTTTTAAATCATGGCAGCCTGTGCTACCTAAAAAAATATACTTATTTTCCTTGTCTCCGAGGATATAGTTTCTGTTCTAACCTCTTCAATTTATTCTATTGTCCTTTGACTCAAGCCATTATGCTCTTAATTTCCCTTGAACATTCTGGTTAATTGCAGGAAGCACTTGTAGGATATCCTATAAAAGATATCTGGTTTGGTGATCTGTGACTTAATAGTTATTTGTGGAAAGCAGGTGAGGAAACATGGTTGTGTTTCACTCTACAGGCTGAGATAAAAACACTGGCAACAGTTTTGTACACAGGGGAATATGAAGTTGAGGAGTAGACCTATGCTCTGAAAACTTACATGATTTATTTATTTTTTTGCAATAACTTTAATTTATGTACGATTTGATTTAGGGCTTAGGTGAGGAGAGCTGACTCAGTGGCCAAAACTTAGTATATGTTTTTAACAATAATTCTTCAAGGGCTTTAGAAATGGCTCAGAGGTAAATCATATACTATTCTTGTAGAGGACCAGAGTTTGATCTTCAGCAGCCATGTCAGATAGCTCTGATATTCCTGTGCCTACAGACAAAAGGTCTCTTCACACCTTTTTCTTTTATAGGCTTCCTGCTTAAGTGTATATACCTCCACACAGGTGCACACACACATGTAATCGAAAAAATATACATGTTGAAAATTTCTTTATTTAGAGTTTTCAGTCACTAAGCACAAAAAGATTCGCAGATTTTAAAGGATTAAGAAGAGGGAGATCCAAGATGGCAGCCACCAGTGTACATAGTTTTTGAGATGCAGAGGAGCTGAAGTGCCAGAGTTGCTACAGCTGAAACAACAACAGACACGCTGAAACCACTAGAACTCTCTCATCTTCCTGAAGAATTCTCCAGACACCAGAGAAAGATGGTACCAGTCTGAACTCACATGTCCACCATCTCTCTGCCCAGATCCTCCTGTGCATCTACAGGAGCCCAGGAGCCTTGTGTCTGGCTGGGGAAATACTGTGAACTTTGGTGGTAAGTACCAATGGAACACAAGTTCCATGCATGCACATATAAGACATGAAGGCATATTGGTTATCAACATGACAAAGTTTTTGCCTTGGGAGGTCAGAAGATTGCTTTCCTGAGACCATGTAGAAAACACAACAAGCTGTTAGCAAGACGCTGAAATAATTAACTGGTCAGTGATGTGAGAAAATGACAACTCAAGTGACAAATCAAAGTGACACTCAAGGATTTGTTGTTCCCTGAGGTATCCACCTCATGGAGGAGACACTGTCCTTATATTTGAAATTCAAAGACATAACATCAGGTTATTGTCCTGAAAGAACAGCTTGTTAGTAGGACTATTGAAAAAAATCTTCTAAAATAAAAGTACTTCTAATTATAATGGTTGGAAAATTGAAAGAAATGGAAAATCATGGAAGAAAATTTTTCCAACCTAAAGAAAGAGATGTCCATAAACATACAAGAGGCCTACAGAACACCAAATAGACTAGACCAGAAAAGAAACACCTCATGTTACATCATAGTCAAAACACTAAATCTATAGAACAAATAAAAGATATTAAAAGCAGCAAGGGAAAAAGGCCAAGTAACACGTAAAGGTAGACCTATCAGAATTACACCGGACTTCTCATCAGAAACTATTAAAGCCAGAAAGGCCTGGGCAGAGGTCATGCAGACTTTAAGGGAGCACAGATGCCAACCCAGACTACTATACCCTGCCAAGCTCTCAATCAATATAAATGGAAGTTTCCACCTCCAGAGTGCAAATTTACAGGCAGAATAGATGCCTGAATTGTTCTTTGAAAGATTCACCAGTAGCACCCAGGGAAGTAAAGAAGATGAAGATGTTTATGGCTTCTTGGAGTGTCTGGAGTGGACACTAGGATGAAAGCTTTTCATTCACAGGTATTCATACCTCTAGTTTTGGTTTGAACCACCAGGACCACCGTGCCAAAGAAGATGATTTTATTGAACACACACAAAATTTACACTTCTGTTCTGTGATGAACGGTGATTCAGCATCAAGTTCTGACATTTATTGTTTTCCCAGTATTCTCTAAAGGTTATGGGAATGGAAGGAACGACTCCAGCTGGTGGCAATTAGTTCCTACAGTAAGAAACCACACTGGGGAAAGGTTAAAGGACAGTGCTCAAGGTTTCCCGAATTCTCCACGAAATTCACAGCAACCCGAATTCTCCACGAAATTCACAGCAATCTGGTTCTCTCAGGAATGAGCCTTGTTTACAAGCACATTACTGTGACAAAAATAAGTAGTGCAGTATTTGTAGATTAACTAATTTTCACTCTTTCTGTTTCTATTTTCTAACCAAAATAATTTAGACTAATAAGAATTTCCTATCCACAGGAAACAGGTTGTTTCTAACAATAGAAATTTAATAAGAATGTGAAATATCAGACCAGATTTAAGTCAAAGGATATAACTGTGAAAGACAAAATGTTAATTAAACACAGGAGGTGAAGGGCTCAAGTCTGTGCTTGTAAACAAGGCTCATTCTTGAGAGAACCAGATTGCTGTGAATTTCTTGGAGAATTCGGGCAATACCATGATAAGTTGACCTGTGTCATAGCCTTCCTAACCTTCTGTCCAGACATACTCATTATGTAGCTATACTCAATATCTTACTTTTACTCATGCCTCACAGGCAGTGACACCATTGATTCAGTTGTCCTCACAGTTAAGGTAAAATTTCCCACCCCAGTTAACCAAAGTTAGAAAAGATATTTTGACATTCATAGAGATTTATTTTCAAGTTGAAGCTATATGCTGACAGATTGACAATCAAAATATAAACAATGACATATGAACTTGATGGACCAATGCTACTAAACATTCTTAATCTTTACAATAAGAATTTGTCAGAAGAAAAACATGCTTTGATACAAAATAAGTTTAAATAAAGTTTCTAGAAACAACACATCTTGTGTTTGTGCTATTTAAACAATTTCAATAAATCTTAAGTATATATTGGTATATATGGACTTCCAGTGAGTGAATTAACTCCCAGACTGAATAAAACAAACACAGCTGATGTGAGTTCAGTATTACCTTATTCTTGTGTTTTATGTGAGAACACATTGCTTTTGATAAGTAGATTTTTCTAAGTGTAGACTTAAGCTCATTTTGAATTGTTATAAATGATGTTGAGCATGAATCTCACATTCCAGGTTTGTCTTTGTGTCTCCAGCTACAAGTGTTATCTTCATCTCTTTACCATATTCAAAGTTGCTTGAAAAAAGTTGGTCAGAATGCAGTTATGCTGAATCAAACTTTGTTTTCAATGAAAATTGCTCATTTAAAGCAGTCTCTATTGTTATTTTCTAGGGGGTCATACTTGCTTCACAGGCCAGGTCAATAAACCAGTTGATTAGATATCCATGCTCAATAAACCAGTTAGAAGAACCATATAAAAGATGGAAAGCAGAAAAAGGAGATTTATCAGTATGGCCATATTTGGTAAGAGAGACAACGAGATCCGTAATAAACCTGAAGCTGATCCTGGGGGTTCCATACAGAATTTCAAGTTTAAAGAGAGGGTTAACATTTTATAAAACAAGGCTGCCCACCACTGACCCATCATTATCTGTGCTTTTTTCTCCCCACTTAAGGTGATCTGACAAGTTGTAAGAACTGTGTGATATTTCCTTTGACTACAAGATAATGAACATAGAGAGGACGCCTAGTAATGGGACCCATGAAGCCTGAATGGGACATACTTTGTAAGCAGGCAAGGTTTCCAGTTTGGGGACTGAGATATCAACCCATCAAGAAAAAATTTGACCTATAATCTGCTCTGACTTGTAGGCTGCAAGTGTGCTGGGACAATAGTGACAGAGAACTTGTGGGAATGGTCTAACTAGAGGCTCACCCCAGTTTAGGGAGCCCATGATGGACACTGCCTGGATAGCCAGGGAACAGAGACTGGATAGCCTAGGGACCTAGGATAAAACAACTGAGAAAAAAGTCAGTAAATGATTCCTTATGATATTCTGCTATACTCATAGATAATTGGCTAACTCAGTCTTCAGCAGAGAGGTTTCATCCAGCAACTGATGGGAGCAGATGCAGAGACCACAGGTAGCCATTAGAGGAAATGTCAGGAAATACCACAGGAGGACAGAAGGAAGGATTAGAGGTACCAGAGGGGTTTAGGACACAAGGAGAACACGGCTCACGGACTCAACTAAACAGAGATCATAGGGCTTAGAGAGACTGAAGCAACAACCACAGGGTTATGGTTTTGTAGCTTGCTGTTCTTGTGGACTCCTAACAGTGGGAGGAGGGGAGTGCCTCTGACTCTTCTTGCTTGCTCTTCGGCCCCTTTTCCTCCTACTGAGTTGTCTCATTCTTGCTAGATATGAGGGATTATGCCTAATCTTACTGTAACATCGTACGCCTTGTTATATTGATATCCTTGGAAAGCACATTCTTTTCTGCAGGCAAACTGAGGAGGAGTAAATCAGGGGTGGGCAAGTTTGAGGGGGAAGGACTGGACTGAAAAGAAAGAGAACAAATTGCACTTGGGATATATAGAATATGAGAGTAATTAAAAAAATAAAGACATGTTACCGTCCTCCCACCCAGCACTGACACCATTTCCTAACTTTTTTTCCAGTAGGCAATTACAGAGAAAAGTCTCTGTGCTTGGGGTCTATTGAATGGTTGTCTGATACATTGATAAATTCACATGTTTCTTTAGGATGTCTTCATTTCCAATAGGACATTTATAATGGCTCCTTTTAATCTCTGTATGTTATAACCTAGTCTAAGCTATTAGATGAAGAGGACCTCCATGTGGATTGTTGAGATATTAATTGCCAAAATACTTTTGGTTCAGAATCCAAAAAATCTAATATCCTTACCAATATCATGTTTTGGCCACCACCCAATGTTTTTTTTTTAGAAACCAAGCCTATTGCTTTGGTTCTGTTACAAATA
>NW_026593444.1:0-23711 GCF_907164565.1 Psammomys obesus | reverse complement strand
ATTATCCACTCTTATTCTATCCTGATGAAATCCTTCTTCCAAAAAAAACTTGACTATGTTGGTATCTTTTTAAAAAATATCATTAAGTTTAATTATAAATTCCTGCCATACATAGAAACTTATCTACTGAAACATGGACAATTTTACCAGTGATTGCATACCTCAAGAAAATGACAAGTTTGAAGAGAAAGTTCGTTATTATCGAACAAAGACAATTCATAGACAAGTGTATGGCAGAACATAATGCTTTTATTTCCATACCCATCTCAGGCCCAGTACAAAGTGAAGTTGACTATGAAGGATGGCTTAGGAGAGATGCTTAGTTGGCGTCAATGGTCTGCTGAATCCAGTCCAGGTAGTTGCACACCTTGGTGTAGACACCAGGTTTCCCTTTCTCATCACAGTTACTGCCCCAGGAGTCAACACCTTGGAGTTGTTTATCGCAGACCATGGGGCCACCAGAGTCATACTGAACAAGAAGAAAAACAGTTAGGGTTCTTGATGAGACTCAAAGAAAGGCTGAGATTTGAGGTTGCCCTTCATGATCCTACGGCTATCTCTTAACCCCTTCACTTTAATCCTGGAAGTCTAGCACACAATTGTCTGAGTATATCACTGATACACTTTTTTTTTTCCTGTAATTTTCTTTTTGTTTGTAAAGTTGATTGTTTGTAAAGTTAATTAATAATCTTTATTAATTACATTTTATTTACTTTGTATCCCCCCTGTGGTTCCCTCTCTCCTCCCATCCCAATCCATCCCTCCCTTCCTCCACCCTCTGCATGCATGCCCCTCCCCAAGTCCACTGATAGGGGAGGACTTCTTTTCCTTCCTTCTGATCCTAGTCAATTAGGTCTCATCAGGAGTGGTTGCATTGTCTTCTTCTGTGGCCTGGTAATGCTGCTTCTCCCTCGGGGGGAGGTAATTAAAGAGCAGGACAATCAGTTCATGTCAAAGACAGTTCCTGTTCCTATTACTATGGAATCCACTTGGATATTGAACTGCCATGGGCTACATCTGTGCAGGGGTCTTAGGTTATCTCCATGCATGGTCCTTGGTTGGAGTGTCAGTCTCAAGAAAGACCCCTGTGCTCAGATTTTTTGGTTCTGTTGCTCTCCTTGTGGAGTTCCTGTCCTCTCCAGATCTTACTGTTTCCCACTTCTTTCCTAAGATTCCCTGCACTCTGCTCAAAGGTTGCCCATAAGTCTCAGCATCTGCATTGATAGTCTGCAGGGCAAAGCCTTTCAGAGGTCCTCTGTGCCAGGCTCCTCACTTGTTCCCTGTTTTCTCCTTCTTCTGATGTCCATCCTCTTTGCCTTTCTGGATAAGAATGAGCATTTTAGCAAGACTCCTTCCTCTTGATTAGTTTCTTTAGGTGTACAGATTTTAGTAGGTTTATTCTATATTATATGTCTATATTAGTGAGGATATACCATGTGTGTCTTTCTGCTTCTGGGATAGCTCACTCAGGATGATCTTTTCCAGATCCCACCATTTAGCTGCAAATTTCATGATATATATCCACACACTTATGGACACCTAATTTTTGACAAAGATGCCAAAACCATTCAATGGAAAAAAGACAGCATCTTCAACAATTGGTGCTGGTCTAACTGGATGTCTGCATGTAGAAAAATGCAAATAGATCCATACTTAAAACTAAAGTCCAAGTGGATCAAAGACCTCAATATAAAACCAGATAAACTAAACCTCTTAGAAGAAAAAGTGGGGAAGAGCTTTGAACTCATTGGCACAGGAGATAACTTCTTGAACGGAACACCAACAGCACAGGCTGTAAGCGCAACGATCAATAAATGGGACCTCATGAAACTGACAAGCTTCTGTAAAGCAAAGAATAGTTTCATCAGAACAAAATGACTGCCTACAGATTGGGAAAGGATCTTCACCAACCCTATATCTGACAGAGGACTAATATCCAGTATATATAAAGAACTCAAGAAGTTAAACAGCAACAAATCAAGTAATCTAATAAAAAAAATAAGGTACAGAGCTAAACAGAGAATTCTTGATAGAGGAATGTAGAATGGCAAAGAAACACTTAAAGAAATGCTCAATGTCATTAGCCATTAGGGAAATGCAAATCAAAACAACCCTAAGATTTCACTTTACACCCATCAGAATGGCTAAGATCAAAAATTCAAGTGACAACACATGCTGGAGAGGTTGTGGAGAAAGGGGAACCCTCCTCCACTGCTGGTGGAAATGCAAACTTGTACAGCCACTCTGGAAAGCAATCTGGTGCTTCCTCAGACAGCTAGGAATATTGCTTCCTCAAGATCCAGCTATACCACTGATACACTTTTTAATGGCCCCACTTCTTTCTGTCCCAGTTCTGTTGAGGCAATAAGAGGTGAAGACTGGAGAGATTTAAGATTGCCTCACCTAGAACCCTGACAATGCAGCCACTTCTGATGAGAACTGATAGACTAAGATCAGAAAGAAGGAGAGTAGGACCTCCCCTATCAGTGGACTTGGGGAGGGGCATGCATGCAGAAAGGAGGGAAGGGTGGGAACTGGAGGGGAGGAGAGAGGGAACCACAGGGGGGATACAAAATGAATAAAGTGTAATTAATAAAAGTTAAAAACAAACAAGCAAACAAACAAACAAATAAATAAATAATAAATAAAAAGATTGCCTCACCAGTTCTTCCTTTCCACAACGGTTTCCTGCAACATGTTGCCTGTGTGTCTTGTCTGGACCGCACTGTTGCTGTGGTATAAGACCACCAATGCTAACCACCACATCACAAACAGAAAGCTTGCAGTGTATGATAAAGCTGTTTCTCACCTTTCGGATTCAACCTCAGAAAATTTAAATTTGTGTGTGTGTATGTGGAGCGTGTGTGCACATGTGTTTGTGGTTTTGTAGATGAGTGTGTAGATGGTAGCACATGCATGCGTGTGATCGGGTGATGGAGGCCTAAGGCTGATGTTGGATGACTTCCTTCACTGTGCTCCATTTTTACTTATCAATACAGTCCCTTGTTGAGCTTGTTGATTCTTTTTTTTTTTGAATTTTATTTTTTTCTTATCAGTTACATTTTATTAACTCTGTATCCCAGCTGTGTCCAGATCCCTCATTCCCTCCCAGTCCCTCCCTCCCTCCCTCATCTCCACCATGCCCCTTGCCAAGTCCACTAATAGGGGGGACCTCCTCCCCATTCATCTGATCCTGTTTTATCAGGTATCTTCAGGACTGGCTGCAAAGCTCTCCTCTGAGCTTGTTGATTCTTGCTCAAGAAGTTCCCCCCTGTATTTGTGTCTCTAGCATTAGCATTACAAGTTGCTGCTGAGCCTGTTGGCTTTTAAGTGGATTGTGGATTCCGAGGACCAAATTTCAGCTCCTGTCCTTCTTGAGCAAGTGATTTATCCATTGAGCCATTTTTCACCCTAGTTCTTAGATATAGAATTCGAGTCTTCTTCGTTTCACATGGAGAAACATGTGAGTAGGGGTGAGACTGATGAGCTAGACAGAGGAGGAAAACAAACATACCTGGCAAGTGTCCTTTCGCACATTTAGGAAGCTGACACAGAGCATATTCCTTGTAATAAGATGTGGGTAGGCACTGTGGCAAACAGGGTCTGACAGGATGGGAATGTGCAGACAATTAAGACCTGAAGGGAAGCTATCTGTGGAGTGAAGAGCAGAAATGGAAAATTATCCACAGTGACCCATGATATTTCTTTCCTACTCTCACTTCTCTCTCGCAATACTTTCTGGTTTCATTAAATTTAGCTGGATCTTAGAATTTGGGAGGTTTCCTGAAAGATTTTTCAAAAAATCTAACCAGCCAGTTCTTTTTTTCTTTGACGCAAATGTTAGTGGCGATAGATCTGAAGCCCAGAGACTTTTTCTTAAGCTATGTTCCAGGCTGAACTGAATCCCTTAGTGAGTTGTATATCACCTAGTACCTAATTCTATGATAACCACCAATTATATGTAAATTAAATACATTGATCTCTTTCTAATAATTTTCATCTTATCTTTTATATCATCTCAGCAAACCAGACTTTTTAACATTTAATAGTATATGTGGGTCTAAAATTGCCTTTAGGGCAATGCACTTTGAGTGAGTATGTGAACCAGGCACACACCATGAGCCTTACATGTCTGGGGGTTCTTACAGTTAAAGCTTATGTTTTAGGGAACACTTACGTCCAATGCTCACTGTGTCATCCCAGCCTGACACCAGGCACTTAGTACCAGCCGATGGACAGGAGCTTGGCAGAGAGACTGTGGACACATGAGAGTCAATGGTGGCTGGTGAGGTCAGTTTAATCAGCATGATGTCATTATCAGTGGTGCCATTGTTGTAGTTGGGGTGAGGGATGATTTTGGCCGCGGAAATAAATTGCTCAGCACCCTTAATTTCATGAATGTTGACTTCTCCCAGTCGGACCTGTATTTGGCTATATTTATAAGGATTAACAGTTTTCTAAATATCTGTTTTGGAGTTCTTTCCTCAACCTTTAACCATGAACATAAACATAAACGCCACCCTATTCTTGAACTCAGTTAGTTACACGTTAGGAAGCACCAGTTACTCCTTTCCTAGGCACAGTTGGAGTGCTCTTTATGCGACACTGCTGGTGCAGACTCTGAGCCCACTGTCTCCTCAGAATTCAAGATGGAGGAAAGTGCCCCCACACAAAGCAGAAGGGGGTAGAAATGGCATTGGAGAAGAACGATTAGCACTCACTATTTCTCTTATGGGTTTTTGTAACAAAGTTTTATAGGAAAGTGAGAAAAAAGCCAGAGATAGAAAATATTTAGAGCACAGAACAAATTTTCCTTTTTAATGTTATAATAGGAATATGGTACATTTTATTACTTCATATGACATTTTTATAGTCATGGCTGAGGTATAACTATTAAGACCATGTATATGGCTTCAGGTTTTTTTTTTTAATTAAATTTTAATATTAGTTACAGTTTATTAACTTTGTATCCAAGCTGTATCCTGCTCCCTCCTTTCCTCCTAATCCTATCCTCCTTCCCTCATCTTCTCCCTAACCCTTTCCAAGTCCACTGATAGGGGAGGACCTCCTTCCCTTTCATCTGACCCTAGCTTATCAGGCATCTTCAAACCAAGGACCATGTATGGATATAACCTAGACCCTCTGCTCAGATGTAGCAGGACCATGTATGGATATAACCTAGACCCTCTGCTCAGATGTAGCCCATGGTAGCTCAGTAACCAAATGTGTTCCCTAGTAAGGGGTAAGGGGAACAGGGACTATTTCTGATATGAACTCAATGTCTGGCTCTTTGACCTTCCCGCCCCTCTACCGAGGGAGGAATAGCCCTCATAGACCACAGAGGAAGACTTTGCAGCCAGGCTTCAGATTTTTTAAAACTACTTCATTATTTAGAAAAATATCTGTAAGACCCAAAGGCAACACCTGTCATTGCTCATAAATTTCTTATGACTACTAAAGACGTGTAGACCCTGACTTATCCTTCTTTAATCCATCAAGGGAGCTGGCAAAATGGCTCAGTAGGTAAAGGTGCTTGTTGTTAAGCCTGATGATCTGCGTTTGATTCCTGGGACCCATATGGGAGAAGGAAAGAATCAACTCTAGAAAATTGTACTCTGACCTCCACATTGCCCCACCCCAAGTAAATGATAAATATAAAAATTATTTCACTCATCAAACATATTACTGCCTTTTGTTTACCCTTCTATGAAGCAAAGGGAAAAGCAACCTTAGAATTTAGGACTGTGAATATTGGAAACTTACGGCTTGTAGCAGTGAGCAGCAGTTAATACCCATTGGTCACTGATAAGAGAGCCTGAACACAAGTGGTAGCCAGCATTCAGGGATACCCGGTAGGAGACAGAGTTGTTCCTACATTTGAAGTCTCCAATAAGCAGGTCATCATTTTCATTAATGGGGATACCAGCTGTTAGGGAAGAAGCAGAGACTGTTATACAGATCTGTCATTGATTTCTGTTCCACAAAGTTTATGCAGACTAATTACACAGGAGACGACAGTGTTCTCTGTCATCAGCAAATCAGGAAATGTTGATTTCAGGTATGTAGTTGTTTTCTTTTTAGTGTTTTATTTCAGTGTAATTTTTGTTTTTGAGACAGGGTTTCTCTGTGTAGCCCTGGCTGTCCTAGAACTCACTCTGTAGACTAGGCTGGCCTCAAACTCAGAGACCTACCTACCTTTGCCTCCTGAATGCTAGATTAAAGGTATGCACCATTACCACTAGCTTCAATGTAGATATTTTTATAACTTATTATTATATGCCTCTTATATGAAGTTCTTTATACAAGGAAGATTCACCGTTAGATAATGCTTTAGGCTTGACAAACATTGTATTCTTACAAATACATATTCACACACACATATATAAGGGCATTCACACACAGAGGAGACTATTAAAAAACAAATGTCTTACAACATTGATTTAGGATATAGATATTATTTTTAGTATAGTATTGGACTCGACACCCATGCAAATAAGTAAAAGTTACTGCACAGTAACTCGCCGGGTGTGTTTGCTTATAGCAGGTGATGACACGTTGGTGTGAACTAGCTGTTTCCATGAGGTAATAGAAATGGAATTTGCAGAAACCACATGAGTAAGTATATTCTACCTCTGAAGGAAATAATTGTTTTGAATTTTATTTTGCCAACTTTTTCTTTGAATCTATCCTGAAGTGTCTATTTGAGCATTTTATAGAACACCACACTGCCCTTCCCTGATCTTTCCCTTTATCCTGATTATCTCGCCACTATTCATTGTCATATTTAAGGTTGGGAACTATGACCTGCATTTTTGTTATGATTTCTGATTTCCTGTAACTATGAGTTCCTTTAATTGTGGTGTGTGATCTTTGCTTTCTAATATTTAAATGCATAATTTGAGAGAGAAGTTTCAAGGCTTGTAATAAATTATGCTTGTTCAATGTGAGAAAAGTTAATATAAAGTTTTAGTAATAAAAATTTGGTAGTACTAACACTGAAATAGACAATTCCCTCTTTTTTCTCACACTCAAATGACGTGTGACTTTATACCAATACGAATTCATCAACAGGTTTCTCAAAACACAGGTTAAGTTTTAATCTGTGATTCATATGATTTCTAGGCCAAGTCAGATCCCTTGCCCCTAGTAAATAACCAGCTCTTCAGTCTTCAGGAGACTCAGGCTTACAGGCTCATGGCATCTTCAGGGAACACATTAGTTTTAGTCATCAACTCCATGTCTTAGAGATCAGGACCAACACTTCTTTTATGTGAACTGCTGTTTCCTTTCCTCCTCCTATTAAGAGAGAATGCCTGGAAGTTCAGAACACGTCCTGCATCTCTATGCCTCAAACTGTGGACAGTTAGTTTGCATAAACTGTCCCTGATAAAAATGTAGCCATTTATAAACACAAATGCTACATACTAATTTTCCTACATTTCAACCACCTTGCTTTCAGACCCTATATTCAACAACCATTGTTGATTTCTAAGAACAAACCACACATTTATACGCAAAGTATATATCTGCTGATGCATTCTTTTGAAAGACTTACCAGCAGCTCCAAGGAGAACCAGGAAGAGGAAGGTTTTCATGGCTGCTTACTAGTTCTGCACTGGAAAACAGGATAAAGGCTTTTTCTCCACAGCTACTTATACCTCCAGATTTGTCATTGACACTCAGGGCCATAGGTGCCAGAAAAGATATTTCACTGTAAAGTGAGAAAAAAAAGGCAAGTCTGTGGCAGATGAAAGATAATACAGGACCACAGGTAAGCATTTCCTACTTTCTGAGATGCCTGGAAGTTGCCAACCCACCTGGTGGGAAGCGTTCATTGCAAAAAGAAAGAGGTTGTATGCAGCTCATCATGCACAGCTGTATGTTTCTGGATTCCCAGATAAAAATACAAGATTTTGGTAGTCCTTTTGCCCAAAGGACTATGTTACTCTTGTACCATTGGTCTGTAACTAAGAGCTGCTTCACAATTATGTACTTTTATCGATTTTATAGACACATGTCATACAATTAAATGTAATGTAATGAATGATTCATTTGTTAGAAAAACTGAGGGTAGTTCTGATCCAATAAATTCATGCTTACTTTTATTTGTTAGAGGAACTAAGTTTGATATCACCCTGGGCTAGGTAACGAGTTCAAGGCCAGTCTGTGCAATTCTACTGTTTTGGGTTGCTGAGTGCTGAAATTACAGTTGTGTGCCAGCATGGGTGTTATATCATCACTTTGTGACAAAGTCCCCCCTTTGAACAGTTTTCTCTGAAGTCATCACTTATAAAACACTCTGTGTTTTGGTTTTACTTGCCCCCTGTCACTGGATGGCAAAAAGCTTAGAGCAGCTATGGTTCAAATTTTGAAATTTTTTGCACTTGACAAACCCCTACTGTTGTTTCTCATGTAGCATTTAAGATAAAAATTATGGTTGAAAGTATTATGTCAAGACCAGCAAGTCATTCATATTATCCCTTTATAAATACATTTAAACTATTGCTTCAGTTTTAAAAAATGACATAATTATTCAATAATAGGACTTTGAAACATAAACTAATTTAATTTTGTACCCTCAGAGATAAAAATGTCCTAATAATAAAAATTTTAAAATATGCAAACACACACAAAAAGAAAAAAGTGTACAAATAAAGTAGAATGTGTTCTATTTGTATACAGCTGTACTCTCTCAGTGACCAATACTTCTAATTATTAGAGTGGTACTGCTTAGAGCACACAGTGCCTGATCATCTCAAATTATCTTCATGCAGTTCAGAGCACAAGAATGAAGCCTGAGAAAAGGCTAGAACAACTCCCAAGTTTAGTTTGGAGCACACAAATTTGATAGAGTTCTTTAAAGCTTTGCTTTTTTGAAGGCACATATACTTAGGAAGCAATTTCACCTATTAAGGAAGAAACTAGCAACTATTAGCATTATAGCTATATAGTAATAGTTCATATATATTAACTTCTTTTTTTCTACTTCTGTAGTGAAATTTAGAATCACTGGCTGTGTAAAACAGGAGGCCACCCACATTGACAAAAATTAAGGTCTGAAGGCTCACTGCTCTTTGAATGTGAAACATTCCCTGTAGGCGTATGTATTTGAATGCTTGGTGCCAGAGAGTGGTGTTACTGGTAAACATGATGCAAACTGTAGGAGGCAGAAAAAGCAACCACTGCTGTTGGGTTTGGAGGTTTTATTTCCTGGCTGTACTTCCTGGTCTTGCTCTCTGCTTCCAGACTGCTGAGGCAGAGTGCTCTGTCTTACTCTGCCTCCAAGTCTTCCCAAAGAGGCTGTATAGAACTGTCACCAAAGCAAATTCATTCTCCCTGAAGCTGTTTTTGTCAAGGTGTTTTATCAAAGTATCAAACAAGTAACTACAACAAACTGCTTACAAGTTTAAAGGGATAGTGTTGGTGACTGTAGAGAAACTACCCCCTGATCTGCAGCCATTTTTCTCACTTCTACGGATAGCAGCAAATGGGTTGCTTACTCAAGGCACATAGATGTAGACAAGGTTTAGATATTTAAAAATAGGATTTACAAAATCAGAATGTCAAAAAAAATTAGTGGCCATTTGTACATTGAAGGTCCACATGCAATATATATTGTACAAAAGAATACATACATTGTTCATTTTGCATGTATTAAACACATGTACCCTAAACTCTCTAAATCTTTGCATAATATTTTAATAAGTAAAATAAAAACATAATAAAATTGAGACACCAGATCTGCACTTATTAGGTCATAGATATGTAAAAGGACTCTCCAAAATTATAGTTGTTTATAAATTTATGATTTAAAAGATTTTACATGAAAAGATGTTTTGGTGATCACTGACTCTGTTAACGCCTTATTTCTTGGGCTTGAAAAGATGGCTCAACTCTTAAGAGCATTTGCGGATCTTGCAGGAGACCTAGGTTTGGTTTCCAGAAGATAGGAAGATGTTGTCAAAGCTCTGAGGGCAGATAGTGCACAAGCATAAGTGCAAGCAAATCTTTACATACTTAAAATAAAAATAAATAAATCTTCCAAAATAAGAATTTACTTTTTAAAGTAGTTACATGTCTGAAAAAATGTCAGGAATCTTTATAATACACAAAATCAACAGTATTCTTCATACAGGGTTTAAATAGTCCTTAAGTGACTTAAAAATAAATAACAGCTCATAAACTGAAAGTGTAAAAAGTGGTTTTCATTGTTTGTATAACTTGGACAAACTTAAATAGATTACATTCTATAATACTGTTGGCTTATTAAAAATGTAGCTAAGCTTGATAACTGTATTTCACTTTGTAGGGCTCTTATTTAAGGAGACAGCCTTAAAAATACCTGCATAGCATGATGGCTTCAGCAAAAGAGACAGATAAGAAGAAAAGACCATCTCCCTAGTAGTCTTTTTGGCTGAGAATGATGGATTGTGGAGTGTCTCTGTCCCCAAATCAGTCAGCTGGGCTGAAGACGCAGATGACCTGGAAGGGAATTTGTCAACAATTTGTGGCGGAAATGATGGCAGGGTGTGTTAGGCGCCTCCAAACACCCTTCTGAGTGCTCCATGAAGCTGCTGCAGAACCCATCGACTGGTGCGATCATCCCAATTGACACTCGACACACTGCTTGCCTGGGGAATGTGGCCTCTGATGTGACAGAAGACGCCATTAAGGGATTCGTTAGATAATTAGATATCAGTACAGTGCACATACCACGTTAGCCCAGCAATCCAGACAGGTTGAGAGGTTTTAGTTATGCTGAGTTTGAGGACCTGGGTTTCCTGCTCAGTTCCCCGCCTCTCAGTGAAGAGTCTCCAGGTAACAGTAGAATTCTATCTGGCATTTCCGGGTATTGACCATGATGATTGTTCTTTCAGCTGAGCTAGAGATTGGGATTCTACCGGAGAGACACCAGCCGGAGTGCCTTCCTTATCATGCAACAGACAGCTCTGAACATGCCCTGCCCATGAGAGGTGATCAATTCAGAGATAAGCAAGTACCAAGGTTTCCGAGATTCAGACCAGTATTGCGATGGGTATAGGCAGGATGAGGAGAGCCCATGCTTGTATATGGATCCCTAGTATAACCCAGGAAAGCAGAAGCTAAGACTGCGGTAGCCATAACACACACTCAGGGTTCAGGGAAATTCTTTTCTTTTCTTTTCTTTTCTTTTCTTTTCTTTTCTTTTCTTTTCTTTTCTTTTCTTTTCTTTTCTTTTCTTTTCCTTTCGTTTCTTTTCTTTTTTTAAAGGATTCCTTCCCCTCCCCCCCCCCCACATCCTGTAAGACTGCTATTAAATCTGTTTGCAAGCTATGACTCCAGGATAAGCAATAACAGGCATTTGACAGTAGTCATCATTGGAATGATGACTATAGAGGTACGGTATAGTCACCTCTGATGATGAATGTGAGAGATTTAAATAAGTATGGAGCTACAGAGATGATGGTCTCTCGTGGATAATAGGCATAATTACAGAAAACTTGCAAATGACAATTGTAAATTATATTGTGTCTATCCTACAGGACAGAAAAGATTAGGTAAAAATTGCAAGATGAAAATAGGACAATTGCTTATCTTACGATTTTGCATATAGATTTTCAGTTAAGATTAATTTAATAAACAGTAGAAACAGAAATACAAACAAAATACCTAAATAATGACGTCCTAGATCTATTTAAAGCCTCAAGTTTTTCCATGAACAGTTAGAATTCCTAAGAAGAGATAAACTTGGTGAATAGACACAGAACACACATGTGTAAATAGAAATCCTTAATGTTTCAATTTTTTAGTAACTTTAAGATATAGAATTGTTAACTCAAACAATATTCACTAGATGATTTGATTATTCTCTGAAAGCTACATTTACTGTAATCTCATAATAACCAAAAAAAAGACAAAATGAGAGTTTAGACAAGCTATGAAAGATTAAAACACTTTTAAAGAGCATGTTTATTATTATTATTATTGTTGTTGTTGTTGTTCTATGTATATGTGTCTCTGTATGCATCACATAGATATGGGTTCCCGTGGGGGCCAGAAGAGTATGTTACAACTACTGGAGCCAGAGCTGTGAGTGCAGGGGTCCGTGTAAGAACAGCAAGTGCTTGTCAGCACTGAGCAGTGGCCCTAGCTCTATGGATATGCTTTTGAGGATATTAAAGTTTGAAGATGCTGTGTGATTGGTTGGCGAAAATCATAAGCTTCTGTAGGAACTGAGAAGATAATGTAAGTATTGTCAGACTTGTTTGTTTTGTGGAAACAGAGCCTTGCATGTGGCCCAGAACACCAGTGGCTGTGAACTGGTACTTCCCAATCTTAACCTCCTCAGTGCCAGCATTACTTTGGAACAGGATTCTGGTTCCAAAATTAAACTGTACTGAAATGAGAAGGTTTGCTTGGAGAACCAACTTACTAAAATTATAATATTACCTTTTTTTTTGTGCTTAGTTAACTTGCTTAATGATCAGAATTCTCCGTGTGACTGTCTTAGGAAGAGAAATAAGTCTGTCAAGTGACAAAGTTTTCATATTACAATGATCCTGTTAAAATTTGTGCCTCAAACCTTTAACGTATTTGCTAAAACTTGAAATTATATGTTTTAGCCTAGAAATTAATAGGATTTCTGGAGGGACCCAGGAATTAAAAAAATACACAGAACTATATTTATAGATGAATTTTAATATTTTCATGGATTGTTTGATATCCATAGGAATATGACATAGTTATGTGTTTGTGTTTAGCATGCTTACCCAGTGACTGTTGGTATCTATATGTATTTTCTCCTTTGCAGTTATCTTAGAGAGCTAAGTAATTTTACAAACAGGCTGGCTTTTTTTTGGGTATCTGGATATCTTTTGTGAAAAAGTTTTACAAAAATGTTTCTCAATTCTAAGCTATGAAAACTGAATGCTTTTTTGATCTTCTATGTTTTGGTTTTATTTTTGATGTAACATATTGTGTGTTAAATAGTACAGATGTGCTACAGCTCGTGTGAGAGCATCTGGTTGTTGTAGGCTTTGGCTTACAGAGCAGATGAGACTAACCGCAAAAGTGAACTCCAGATAGTCTGAATTCAGCTCTTTTTAAATTTCCGCGTTGCTCAAACGTGCCAGAAGGAGTTACAGTGCTTACTCCCAGTCTTTCACTACATCCCCTGTGATGTGGGATCAACAATAAGGATAGGCCTATCTATGTAGCCAAGGACAAGAAAAACTAAACTACAGGATGGTTGTACAGTAATGTCTTTAGATAAATCAACTCAGAAACAAAGCTGAAAAATTGTCACCATTAAATTGGATTCACTCCTCTCATCTATACCAAAAGATTATGGATATAGTAGAAAACCAGAAAACCAGCCTTCCTTAGAAACTATACTTACAAATACCTTAATCTAGGATTCAATTGCATCCATAAATATGAAACTCTGCGTTGTTGAAGATTTCCAGCCCATGAGGATTTTGTTATAGTAGTCTGAGCTGATTACATTAGTATGATTGCCTCACTTTTCTGTCTAGGCTTATTTTTCCACATTAAGCCTGACCCATTCACTCAAAGATTTTTGCTCAGGTACCATTATGTCCTTTCTTTTGTCTTGTGCCAGATATTCCTAGGAATACTCAATTGAGCCTCATCTGCAAATCTTTTTCATGGTGATTCATGTAAAAAATGACAAATTGAAAGAGAGACATGAGGGAACCAAGGACAGGAGGTGGTACATCTCAGCAAGGCCTGAAAAGTCCAAGCAACCCTTTACAACCCAAGAAATATTTTGGGTTGTAATATTTCATCTGCTCTCTGCAGACTTGTATGCTGTGGTTCACTCTCTGCCCAGGGCTTCTGATTTTGTTCTGGGCTGGGTTTCACAGATGACTAGAAAAATGGATTGAAGAGCCTCTTCAGAGGGCACTGGAATGCAGGAAGACCCTGGAGAGCTGAAATATCAGAGTAGGTGAAACTAGAAAATGCAAGAAACTTGTGAATCCAAACATTTCTGAATGTTGAGGTTTCCTTTCTACTATCTCCAGGAAACATTGGATGGTTTAAAGATGAAAGACAACGTGAGTATTATATTACACAAGGAGCAATGCATTGGGGATAAGCACAGATTATGTGTTGTGATATTTTTCTAATAACAATTTGAGTGAGTTTTAGTAATTGATTTTAATTCTCAGAACTTTGTAGAAAGTCAGTAGCACATGATAAATTATATATATTATGACTCAGCATGTATTATAACAAAATTTATACCATGACTAATATTATATATTAAGACTAATTTTATTAAAGAGACTATTTCAGCCTCAGTGTCTCACACAGAGTCTGGAATACAATATGTGATCAGTGAAACTGTCTGATTAGGTTGCATGAATGACTGAATAACATCTAAACTGTCTTTAATTGACCAACTTTGTCCAATTCCTTCCTTAGCAGCAAGAGTCAAAACATTTAGAGCAGAGAAAAAGGTTTTATTCCAGTATGGATTTTAGACAGAGAAAGAATTTCGCCAAAAGGTGACACCAGAAAAGATAATGGCACTTAATTTTCAGCAATGGTCTAATGAATCCAGTTCAGGTAGTTGCAGACCTTGGTGTAGACACCAGGTTTCCCTTCCAAAGTGCAGCCTGCACCCCAGGAAACTATACCCTGGACTTGTCCATTGCAGACCACAGGGCCACCAGAGTCATACTGAGAAACAAAGGGAAGGCAGTTAATCTTGGTTATTCCAAGAGGGATAATGGCATTCAACATGTTCTTCCATGTTCTTGGGGATCCACTGATCCTCCACAAAACATTGGCTGTCCTTAAAAATGCAGTTGTCAGTCTATTCAGTATCTCTATCTGTACAACTCTATTCTTTTTATGACCCCACCTCTTTCTTCTTGCAGTCATTTGGGGATCGGGTGTGCAAAAACAAGTGAGGACTGCGGTGGTCTGATATGACTCTCAAGCTGTCTCTTTCACCACAACACAAGGTTGCTTGTGAAATGTAAAACATTTCACACACCATCAGCTCTTTAGCCTTTTACCCGTAATAGTCATCATCATATCATGAAGAGAAAACAATCACATTTTCTCAAAGCCCTTCTTCACCTCTCAGACTGAGATGCAGGTACAGAGTTCTGTTCCATATGAGAAATATCATGGGTAAGAGAGATGGACCATCTCATGACAGACATCGGCAGGTAGAGACAGACAAAACCCTCACCTGACAAGAGTCCTTTCCTCCTTCCAGAAAGCCAAGACAGAACATGTCAGTGATCTGACGTGGATAGGCCTTGTGACAAACAGACTCCGAGAGGACTGGAGCATCCAGACCCTGAAGAAGGGAGGGACTCTCGGCTGCAGAGTGTAAAGGTGAAAATCAAATTATTCAGACTTACTCTTAACATTTATTTCCTATTTTACCTATTAATTTTTATAAGGGCATCTGTCATTTTTAAAGCTTTGTTTCTGGGAGTACCAGGCATGAATGGGGTACAACACACACACATGCAGACAAAGCATGCATACATAAAGCATATATTTTTTTTAAATTTTTCGCTTTATGTTCCAATTGTAGCTCCCTCCCTCACCCATACCCACCTTCTCTCACTTTTCTTCCCCTATCCCCCTTCCCTAGTCCACTAAAAGAGGGAGTCCTCCTCCAATACTAGCCTATCCAGTCCCATCAGGACTGCCTGGATCCTCTTCCTCTGTGGGTTGCTAAGATCTCCTGCCAGGGGGAAGTGATCAAAGAGCAGGCAAAGAGCTCATGTCAGAGACAGCCCCTGCTCCCCTTACCCCCTAGGGAACCCACATGGAGACTGAGTTGCCCATGGATACAACTGAGCAAGGGATCTAGCTCCTCTCCATGCATGGCACTTGGTTGATGCATCAGTCTCTGCAAGACCACCTGGGCCCAGATTTGTTGGCTTTGTTGGACTCCTTATGGAGCTCCTGTCCCCTCCAGGTCCTTCAGTCCCCACCTTCTTCCGTAAGACTCCCTGACCAAAGTTTGGCTGCGAGTCCCTGCATCTGCTGCGATCTCTAGCTGGGTGGAGTCTTTCAGAGGACAACTACAGTAGGCTCCTGTCCCGTTTCCTCTCTTCTGCCACTTCCACTGTCTATCATGTTTGCCTTCTCATTCATAATATAATACTTAGAAAACAATATAATTTGGAGGTTTTAAGGTAGGTTTTCTAAATAATTTTACTCATCAGTTACTCTTTCCCTGACATTACTATCAGTAACCACTGCTCTCAAGTCCAGAAGCTTTTGCCAGCACTGAGGCCAACACTGGGCTCTCCTATATTCCTTCTCTAGTGGTAGTTTTTAGCTTAAATATAAAATGTAGTTAAACTCCCTGAAGTCTTTCTAAGTTCATCTATTTTCTGTTTCTTTGGACTCATTGGAGAAATTTTCTTAACTTCAGCTGCTATTTTTCAAATGGTAGGTTCAAAGCTGTCCTCTGAGAACCATACCTTGGATGAGAATTCCTTCCATCATTAAGGTGCATTTCACTTCCAGCCCTTACATGTAATACTTAC
This sequence comes from Psammomys obesus, assembly GCF_907164565.1. NCBI lineage: Eukaryota > Metazoa > Chordata > Mammalia > Rodentia > Muridae > Psammomys > Psammomys obesus. The sequence goes on along the minus strand of NW_026593444.1, from coordinate 7,185 downwards.
GTAATCACAGAGACACTTACAGCCAAATTTCAGAACGCCCCAGCCAGACACAAGGCACTCAGTACCAGCTGAAGGACAAGACTATGGTAGAGAGACAGTAGATACTTGAGAGTTGAGGGTAGCTGGTGACTTCAGCTTAATCAGCATGATGTCATTATCAGAATCCCAATTCTTATAACCAGGATGGGGGATCATCTTGGCTTCATCAATGAACTGTTCAACACCCTCAATTTTGTGAATGTTATGTTCTCCAAGGCGCACCTGTAGTTGGCTGGGTTTACAAATTAAAAGTTTAAGTGTCTTTGTTCAGCTCATATTTAGGCTGTCAAGATGGGGAGACTTTGTGGGTATAGCTCTGAACAAGGATGATACTAGCAGACACACTAAGGTTGACTGGGGAAAAGCCCTGAGGCCCTAACCCTACACAAAGAACTACAAGCAACTAAGAGATGAGTCTATTAATTGGTTAACCAATATCAAATAGTCAGCCCTGAAAACATTATAGCAACATACTATATGTATACATACATGTATATGATATGTATATGCATTTACACACATGTATACACACATATGCATATACATAAACACCCATACGCATGCATATACACACATACACATATATCTACATATAGAAAACATACAAGTAACATATGGACTGAGCAGGCTATACACACAAAACTACACACACACACACACACACAAACACAATCATAATAACAATTAAGAAAAGAGGTCATGAATTTGAAAGAAACTGAGGAAAGATATATGGGTAGAGGGTTTTAAATGAGGAAAGGGAAGGGGAAATTACATAATTATAGTATATTATCAAAAAAATAAAAAAAAATTAATAGTTTAAGTATCCTACATGAATATCCTTTCTTTTCTCCAACACCTCTTAATCATGAGCATAAACATTACACTCTGTTTAAGCACGGGACCTCTGAAGTAAGTGCGCATTACTAGTCCTGGCAGAGGTTACAGAATTCCGTCTTAAGAGTCTTTGCTAGTGGAGACTCATAGCCTACTATCATCTTAGAATTGGGAGGCACAGGAATAGAAACAAAATGTACCCTACCAAAAGAAGTTTGGTGGGCATTGACTAACACTGTTCTTCCTTTGTTGGGATCACTAAAGCAAGAATCAGAGGGATAGAAATAAACGAGAGGAACAGTTCGATTACTTTTATTTGTACTGTTGCACTGGAAGTATTATTATTATTATTATTATTATTATTATTATTATTATTATTTGTTAACAGCTTCTGTTTTCTTATGACTTATGAACTATAATTATGAGGGCTTTGATTCACATTCTAAAGCTCTTTTAGTGATCTATCATCTACCATCCTCCTATCTTTTTAGTACCATAATTAAGACAGCAGTGAACTTTAAGTATATCAATCCATGTTGACATCTTTTATAATAAATTAATATCATACATAATAAAGCAGTGGGATGACTAATAAGTCTCATAAGATCAGAATTCTTTATCTATCAAGCATAATTGAATTTGGTAAGCTTTGAGGAAAAAGTGATTTTAAAGTATAAAAATTGGAATATTGGCCTACTTACGGATGATAGCAGTGAGCAGCAGACAGTACCCATTGGCCAGTGATGAGGGATCCCCCACAGATGTGAGACCCAGCATTCAGTGACACCTGGTAGGGGACAGAATGCTCCTGACAAGTGTAGCCCCCAACAATTCTGTCATCATTATCCTCAGTGAGGGAAGCAGCTGTGAGAGAAAGGTTACTCTCTGGTACACTGGTCTGTCATGTTACGTCATGCATCATGAAGCTTTATTTCAAACTAAGGACAAAAGAGATGACAGTGTTCTTTTCTCTCACACACGACATCAGTGTGATGGTTAACTTTTCTTGACAACGTGACTGGTTTTGGAATCACCTGGAAGACACATCTGTGTCTTTGTGAGGTGACCTCCACAGAGGCCTAACTGTAAAAGGAGGACACACTGTAAACATGGATGTGCCATTCCGTGGGATATAGATCCAGACTGAACAAAATGGGAAGGGGAAGAGCCTGATGAGTAGCAGCTCTGTCTGTCTCTGCTTCCTGACTGCCAGATAATGGAGTCCGGTGCCCTACCCTCCCACCACCACCTTTATGAGTCATCCCCAGCACAACCTCCTTAACAAGGTTCACCATACTCTTCAAACTGAGACAAAATAATATTTCTTCCCTTAAATGGCCCCTGTTTGGTTTTGCCACAATAGTAAGAAGAGCAGTTAATATAACTGCCATTAGGTTGTCTATTTGATTATTCATTATTCTGCACCTTGAACCCAGACCCTTCTTATATAATGATGAATAACCATGTATTTTTAAATTTTTTTATTAATTACACTTTATTCACTTTGTATCCCCCCATAACTCCCTCCCTCCTCCCCTCCCCATCCCTCCCTCCCTCCCTCCTTCTCCATGCATGCCCCTCCCCAAGTCCACTGATAGGGGAGGTCTTCTTTTCCTTCTTTCTGATCTTAGTCTATTAGGTCTCATCAGGAGTGGCTGCATTGTCTCCCTCTGTGGCCTGGTAAGGCTGCTCCCCACTCAGGGGGAGGTGATCAAAGAGCAGGCCAATCAGTCCATGTCAGAGGCAGTCCCTCTTCCCATTACTATGGAACCCACTTGGACACTTAGCTGCCATAGGCTACATCTGTGCAGGGGTTCTAGGTTATCTCCATGCATGGTCCTTGGTTGGAGTATGAGTCTCAGGAAAGACTCCTGTGCTCAAATTTTTTGGTTCTGTTGCTCTCCTTGTGGAACTCCTGTCCTCTCCAGATCTTACTATCTTACTATTTCCTACTTTCTTCATGCTCTGTATATATATATATATATATACACACACACACACACACAGGTATGTGTATGTATACATACATATATAATATATACACATTGTAACTCATAGAGGCACCCACAGATTTATGCAGATCAGAGGCTCTTTGAATAGTAAATGTCTTATTACTACCACTGCAGAGCTAATCATTTAAAGGCACAGAGAGCTTTGTAGTATGCAGTGGGGAGATGCTCAGTAGGCACAATTTACTGTGAAAGCGTGAGGATCTGAGTTCAGCTCTCTTAACACCCTCATAGAGGTCAGGTCTGATGATGTGCTCTCTAGCCCCAATGCTGGGTGGGAAGGAGAGCAGCTGGAGACAGGAAGGATAATCCGACCCCACTGGCCAGCCAGTGAAGCTGAAAATAGAAAACTTCAAGTTCAGTGAAAGACCCTGTTCCAAAAATATAGACAATGACAGGGAAAGATATACAAAGTCGACATCTGGTCTTCACATCCATAGGTGAGTACACCTGCGCGCATGCGTGCACACACACACACACACACACACACACACACACACACACACACACACAACTACCTCACAAGAGTAAACGTCCCAGTAATCTTTGTGGTGTATGTTTGTGGTAGTTGATGAAATGTTACAACAAAAAAGCTGTCTTCATAAGTTAATAGGGGAAATTTAAAAGCCATATAAGAATATTCTTTCCTAGAAAGAAATGATAGTTTTGAATTCTTTTTATTCTGTCATCTTCTCTTGGAGTCTAACATGAAATTTTCCTATCATTTCCCTAAATATGAGCTCTAGACTAACAGGTACATAGTGAGTTTCAGGACAGTTTGAACTATATAGGGAAATTTTTGTTATCTCAGCAGAACAATACTGTCATGTACACAAACATGAATGACAGACAAAAATCCATTTAAATCTTTTTTTTTTAATTTTTTTGTTTTTGTTTTGCTTATCCCCCTTTCTTTTTTTTAACTTTTATTAATTACACTTTATTCATTTTGTATCCCCCCATAAGCCCCTCCCTTCTCCCCTCCCGATCCCACCCTCCCTCCCCTTTCTTCATGCATGCCCCTCCCCAAGTCTACTGATAGGGGAGGTCCTCCTCTCCTTCTTTCTGATCTTAGTCTATCAGATCACCTCAGGAGTGGCTGCATTGTCATCTTCTGTGGCCTGGTAAGGCTGCTCCCCCCTCAGAGGGAGGTGATCAAAGAGCAGGCCAATCAGATTATGTCAGGGGCAGTCCCTCTTCCCAATTATGTAACCTAAAATCTTTTACAGTATTAGCTGACTTTCTTTCTAACACCAAATGACCCATTCAGCATTTTCATACTTCACAATTATCTATCACGATTTTTCACAGCCCCACATCTATTTTATTAAAAAATATTCGTCCTATTATTCCAATACTTTAATTTTAGAACAATTTTAATCAAGTTAACAAATGTATTACATTTCTACTGGATTTACATAGAAAAATTAAATATTAAAATTTAACAATAAAATTTTAGTAGTATTAAAAATTAATTTAGTAGTATTAAAATGCTTATTTTTCATTTTATCACAACTGAATGACTTATAAGTTTATATTAGAGAGAGTTCACTTAAAAAGCTGTCTTCAAACAGCCCAAACTTTCATCAATGAGAAATAAAATATTTTTATTGTTAAGATTTCTTGGGTAAATGACTGTCCCTTCAGCTTTTAGGAGACTCAGGATGTGGTGATCACTGGCCCTTCAAGAAGTACATAGTACTTTCAGTCACTTACTAGCTCTGAATTCTTAGAAGTCAATGGAAGTGTGCGTGTGTGTGTTTGTGTGCTTGTGTGTGTGTATACTAATCTCTCCTTCTCTTCCAAATTCCTAGAATGTACTCAGGAGTTCAAAACATCTGCATTTCTTTATGAACCCTCCTCTCTGAATCAATTCTTGACATGATAAATTTCCTCCAACAAGTGAGATTTAACCAATAATAAGTGTGGGTACATACTACCATGGCTACTCCTTTCTCCACCTTTTAAGCTTCTTGCTCTCAACCCTCACAAACAATGAACCCTGTTGACTTTCCCAGTAGAAAATATCAAGTAATAGTTCTAACACTTTCAGATTCATTAATCTGGAAGACTCACCAACAGTTCCCAAGAGAGTAAAAATGATGAAGTTCTTCATGGACGAGGCAGTAAGAAAAAGGCTTTTCCACACAAATAGTTATACCTCCACGTCTTTCCATGACACCCATGGTATCAGGTGCCAAAAAGTGATTTCACTGGAAAGTCACAAACTTAAATTTAGAATTCTATTCTATGATAGGTGGATTATAATTAAAGACATAACATTTTCCCAGAAAGTTATGAGAATGAAAGTTTCCAAATCACCTGGTAGGAGCTAGTCCTCCTAAAAGGGAAATATGTTAGTATGAGGTCACAGATTCCAGCTACAAGTTTCCAGATTCTCAGCCAAATATCTTGATAGTTGTTTTTCTCATGTGAACAATTTTCCAAGGAGCTATCCTAAAGACCAAATTCTTGGTATATTGGCTGCTTTGTCTTAGAGTAGTAGACATATCATGGCAAATGTCATTATTAATAAGACAAATAATTCTCCTGCAGATAATGGGTTTATTAAATACAGTAGTTTAAGAAGAAAAGCAAAGTGATATTAAGTTCCAATTCTAAACTTTACCATATGTAAAGGATGTATCAATCCCACTTACATGGAGTTATAGTATTTCTGAAAGCAGTGATCCATTGCTTTCAAGACAAGAGGAAAAATTAGTGAACGGAAAAGTCTATAAGTAAATAATTCTTAAGTTTGAAATAACTGTAGCCATGCATGCCTTTAGTTCTGCAACATGAGAAAGAAGAAGGGAGATTAAGAATTTGAGTCATATGAACTCAGTGGCTGACTCTTTGATCACCTCTCCCTGAGTGGGGAGCAACCTTACCGGTCACAGAAGAAGACAATGCAGTCACTCCTGATGAGACCTGATAGGCTAGCATCAGATGGAGGAGGAGGAGGACCACCACTATCAGTGGACTAGGGGAGGGGCAGAGGGGGAGAAAAGAGAGGGAGGGTAGGATTGGGAGGGAATGAAGGAGGGGGCCATAGCTGGGATACAAAGTGAATAAACTGTAATATAAAAAATTAAAAAGAATTTGAGACATTACAAGTACAGTGTGAGATACTTATTAAATTCATCACAGACAGGAATATACAGGACAAAGCTAGTAGGACACTGTAGCAACATCACACACAAGCACCAGTGGAATTAGTGTGTGTGCTCCTGCCAGATTGATACAGAATTCCCTATCAATGATAATGGTTATGGAGTCTCTAACATGGAGGAAATTTAGTGTTACCAACTCATTCTGTCCCAATAGACAACTCTGCAAATACTGGGTTGTTTTAATAGTATTTTTCTTTGTTCCTGGGAATTTCATACATATAAAATGAAACATGATCACATGCACTCCTGATTTCTCCCCTTCAGCTCCTCCTAAATCTCCTCCAACTTTCCCCCTACCAACTTCATTTCCTCTTGCTTTTAGGTTTACTTATTATATGTGCATGTATGTGTGCCTGAGTATGTGCATGAGCTCTGCATGCAGGTGCATGGTTGCAGAAGGCAGAAGACAGCATTTGATCCTCTGAATATGGAATTAACAGGTGGTTGTGAGTCACCCTATGGTTGAGCAAGAAAATGAAGCCAGGTCTTCAGAAAGGGTATTAATATGCACACTTATCCACTGAGCAATCTCTCCAGATCCCCTATTTTTTGTCTGCCCACTAGGTCCAGTTAGTGATGTCCATGTGTGTATGGGTATGAGACTTCCACTGGAGCACAAGAAATCTAGTGGGCACACAATAGAAAACAAAGCAAAATATTATTTTCTCTAGCTGCTGGCAAATAAATTACATTTCCTTAGCACAGGATAGGGTCTAGAGAACATGCTTCAGTTTGGTTGACTTGATCATGTGACGGTCTTGTGTTGTGAGTTCATGAGTGTTATAGCCATCTTATGTCCACAAGACAATACTTCATGGCACTTATGCCCATCATCCAGCTCTTACATTCTTTCTGTTTCTACCTCCTGGGCTATGGTAGTGGTGGTGGTGACAGTAGTGCTGGTTGTAGTGGTGGTGGTGGTGGCAGTGGTTTCGGCAGTGGCTTAGTGGTATCATCAGTGGCAGTGGTGGTGGTAGCTTGAAGATATCTCTTAGTCTCAGTACTCTGAATAGTTATGAGTCTTTCCACTGACTGCTCCCTGTTACAAATCAGAAACCTCTCTGGCCAACACTGAGAGTGACTGATTATATATATATATATATATATATATATATATATATATATATATA
>NW_026593443.1:0-7506 GCF_907164565.1 Psammomys obesus | reverse complement strand
CCTCCAGGACTGAGCATAACCAGTTTTAGGCTTTGTTTTTTTTTTTTTTTTTTTTTGTTGTTTTTTTTTTTTTATGCAAACTCTTTTTAAAACTTAGACTTGGATCTATTAAAAACTTTATATATGAGTACTCCATGTTTTTATGAGTTTTACCTCTCCCTATGTACATTCACCAACTTTTGTTTCACCTCCTTAATCCCTTTTAAGACTCATTGGAGTGAGAGTTTTGTTTTTTTTTAAAAAACATAAATAATATAAGAATTTTTTTTTAAATTCTAGGTGTGGAAATACAGGGCTGTTCCTCTGCCTCCTGCTGTGAGGCATGGATTTGCCAGCTGCAGAGCTTTTCTGCAATTGTCTGACATTTGGAATTCTGGGCATTTTCAGAGGCTATATAAATGCTAGAGTCTCACCTGGGGATTGTTGGTGAGTTACATGTTGGTTGTTGTTGGTCATGATTTGTTAAGTAGTTGTGCTCAAAAAGGAAACCACAACAAAAAATTAGATATCCAGACCACCGGGAAGATCAAGATCGCTCCAAGGAACTTCTTTCTCCTAATCAACAAGGCTGGAAGAAAGAAGACACTACAAAGTAGCAAAGATCAGCTACAACTCATGACCCCTTATTTTATTATTGGAAGAAACTATAAATACCATTTTCTATGATAATATATTTCTAATTGCCTTTTTAAATACGGCCATATGTAAATGTAGCTTCTTTTTTTTGTTTTTTGTTTTTTTTTTAATTTTATTTTTTTCTTATCAGTTACATTTTATTAACTTTGTATCCCAGCCATGTCCCGATCCCTCATTCCCTCCCAGTCCCTCCCTCCCTCCCTCCTCTCCACCATGCCCCTTGCCAAGTCCACTGATAGGGGGGACCTCCTCCCCATTCATCTGAACCTGTTTTATCAGGTATCTTCAGGACTGGCTGCAAAGCTCTCCTCTGTGGCCTAACAGGACTGCTCCTCCCTTGGGGGGGTGGAGAGGCCAAAGAGCCAGTCATTGAGTTCCTGTTAGAAATAGTCCTTGTTCCCCTCACTATGGGAAACCAATTGGTTACTGAGCTACCACAGGCTACATCTGAGCAGAGGTTCTAGGTTACATTCATACATGGTCCTTGGTTGCATGTCAGTCTCAGAAAAGACCCTGTGCCCAGATATATTTGGTCGTTGTGGAGCTCCTATCCTTTCCTCATCAGACTAACTCCCCTTCTTTCTTATGATTCCCTGTACTCTGCCAAAGGTTTGGTCATGAGTCTTTGCTTTGAGAACACTGCTAGTTAGAGTCTTTCAAATGTGTAAATGTAGCTTCTTTCATTGAAGAAACTTTCTGAAGTAGACAGAGACTTCAAGGGTGACCGTTCCTTCTAAATTTTAAGTGGGGTGCTTGGGATTAGAGCCTGGGTCCTCATGTTTACACAGTAAGTATGCTTACCCAATAAGTCCGATCCCTATCTCCCACCTTCACATTTCAAATCTTACTCCAATAAACAAATTTAGTTTATTTTTAAATAGATAGTGTAGCTGAATTAAGTTGTTATATTTTTACCATAAAAACTAAAACAACTTTATTTTAAATGGACTTATTCTTAGATTATGATACTCACTTGATTGTTCTAACTTTTCTTTTTTCAAAAAAGGAAAGTGGGTTCCCTAGGAAATAAATTTAAGAAAGATCAAGATAATCGAAGAACACTGATATCAAGTATGACCCTAAAGAATGGAGTCATTTGTTTTAAAGAAGGAGCAATGTACAAGGGAAGATTTAGTGTTGGCCGTTTTCATCACTGGCATTGCACCAGTAATAAAAAACATTTTCCTGAGCCTCCTAGACCTTAATCTTGTGATAAACTGAATTTTGGTCTACAGCACACTGCAAGAGACCACCAAATGACTACTTAGTCCTACAGGTAAGAGCCTTGTAATTCCTTACTATAATGAAACTCTCAAAAGGAGATTTCTATGAAGAACAAGGTCCAGTGCTCTGAAACACATTGGCATTCTAAGAGCAGCTTTACCCATCCTAGCACCCATTAGAGGACCAGGACTCAGGGTCATCTGCGCTGACCCTCATTATCCTTTCCATGCACATCATTAAGGATGACTATTATCAGTGAGTGAAACTTTCTGTAGAACTAAATCATTACACATAGGAAAAGTCAGAAAGTATACTTCTTGCTATTAACAACATTAAAGGAAGGAATGAATATTTAATTTTGATGATGACGACTGTCAATAAAAAATAAAATGGAAATATGAACAAATGAAGGACTCACATAATACAGTTTGAATCTTTGTTTTGTATGTGACTGCATATTGTTAGTTTGCATATGTATATGATTTCTACTTTCAGATGCTTTCAAAATTTTTTTTCATGTTTATGAATGGAAGATGTATTACTAGACAGTTAATTATAGATTAAGTACATAAATATGCATTTATTTACTAATATATTGCCTAAATTTACCTTTTATAAGATTTATTGTTTTAAAACCAATAATATGGAGAAATATACTCAGAGTTTATCTGACCTTTAGAACTGAAAGAATCACATTCTTAAATTTAATAAAAGTTAAAATTTACATAAGAGTGTTGGGTGCAGAGTGAGAAAAACAGTGAACAGCTTTACAACTCATGGAATATGATTCAACGGTTAGCACAACCATGGTTTGTGTCCTGAGGACTTGAGGCTATTATGGAGCCTTGCTCTGCTTGTTGCCCTCATGGTCATGACATCCCTCCGAATCTATGAGCTGTGTGAAAAGTCTAAAGGAGTTTCCATTCCCTCACTGGGCAGTGTCATTGATATTTACAATATTAGTAATTGATCTTTTCCAAGTATTCCTGCTGGAGCAGATTAATGATTCAACTACCACCTTTAAAAAAAAGTAGAGATGTATATTGTCAATAAAGTTAAGTTTTAATGTTTTTATTAGTGGCTTTGATGCAGAAAATCTTAGAGAACACTTTGAGGTTCAGAAAGGCACACTCTTGATAATTGAACAAGAGATTTTTTTTTTTTTACGTCAGGGAAGAAGAACAGCAGCAGACAGTCTAGTACTAGCTAACATGCCTCCCTTGCTAAAGCTGAGCTGGTGATGCAGGTAATGAAAATTTCTTGTGCCTCTTTTTGTCCTTAGTTTCCTGATATAATTTAATTAAAAATTATTGGTGAGTAGGTGTGCACTCTGAAGATTTAAAGTAGAAGTAGTAGCTAAATATATATATATATATATATATTTAGAATATATATATATATATTTAGAATCACAAATATATATATATATACAAATATATATATATATATAATCACAAATATATATATTTAGAATCACAAATCTAAACATATATATATATATATGTTTAGATTTGTGATTCTCTTAAGATTTTTTATAATATTACTTTTTAAGATAAATAGGACTTTGTGCACTCATATTCATAGCAACTTTATTCTTAATAGCCAGAATCTGGAAACTATCCAGATGTCCCTCAACTGAGGAATAAAAGTGTAGTACATTTACACAATGGAATACCACTCAACTATTAAAAACAAGGAAGTCATGAAATTTGCAGGCAAATAGTGGGACCTAGAAAAGATCAACCTGAGTGAGGTACTAGAAGCAGAAAGACACACAGGGTATATACTTACTTATAAATGGATATTAGACAGATAATATAGTATAAACATACTAAAATCTATACACCTTGAGAAGCTAAGCAAGAAGGAGGATCCTGGGTAAAATGATCAATCCTCACTCAGAAAGGCAAACAAGATGGACATCAGAAGGAGAGGGTAGGGAATAGGACAGGAGCCTACCACAGAGGGCCTTTGAAAGACTCTACCTATCAGTGTATCAAAGCAGATGCTGAGACCCATAGCCAAACTTTGGACAGAGTGCAGAGTCTTGGGAAAGAAGGGGAAAAGAAAGGATCTGGGGTGGAGGTAGCACAAGAGTTCCACAAGGAGAGCAACAGAACCAAAAATTCTGGCACAAGGGTCTTTTCTGAAACTGATACTCCAACCGAGGACTACGCATGGAGATAACCTAGAACCCCTGCACAGATGTGGCCCATGGCAACCGCGTCTCCAAGTGGTTCCCTGTGGATGGGAACAGGGATTGTCTCTGACATGGACTCAATGGCTGTCTCTTTGATCACGTCCACCTGATGCAGTAGCAGCCTTATCAGACCACAGAGGAGGACAATGCATCCAGTCCTGATGAGAAAAGATAGGCTAGGGTCAGATGGAAGGGGAGGAGGACTTCCCCTATCAGTGGACTTGGGGAGAGGCAGTGAGGAGATGAGGGAGGGAGGGTGGGATTAGGAGGGGATGAGGGAGGGGGATACAGCTGGAATACAAAGTGAATAAGCTGTAATTAATAAAAAATTAATTTTTAAAAAGATAATTAATATGGTTGATCCCTTACTTGTTACCACAAAGTAAAGAGAAATTGGCTGGATTAAACAAATGCTTGCTTACACTTTGTTAATCTATAGCAAGTTGCTTAGACATGAATAGCAGTTTCTTGGAGATTATTAATTTTTTTTTTTATTTCTTTGTTTGTTTGGTTGTTTTTTTTTTTTTTTTTTACCTGTAATAGATAAAATGTTTGATCATTTAAGGGTATGTAAAACGTGCTGTTTTTTTTTTTTTCTCATTGCATTCATTACCTTAGAGATAAATAGAATATAGCCACATTGTAATTTTTGTACTGCTTGAGAAGTTTTGGACAATTTGTTGGAATATAATCTATGGGAGAAAAAAAACTAAAGTTGTTGGAGCTCGTTTGAGCCTTGCTTCCTCCACCATTGTGTACATATTTGTGTGTGATATGCTGTGTGTATATGTGGGTGTGTAATATGTTCTGTATATATATATGTGTGTGTGTGTGTGTGTGTGTGTGTGTGTGTGATGTGGTATTTTGATGTATATGTGTGTATGTTTTCCCCTTTTTCACTAGCCCCAGAAAATTAAATTTTGCTCACTCACCCTTTTTACCAGTTTCAAAGAATTAAATTTTGTTCTCTTGCCCTTTTCTCCAGCCCCAGAGAGATTCTTTTGACAGCCTCAGAGAATTCAGTTTTGCTCCTTAGAGAAAAGTGTGCTGAGTGATTATTCACCAACTCCACTCACACACTTCCTCAGTACCTGACCTGTTGAAGCTGGTCTTTTACAAAAGAGTTTTAACAGAGGATTTAGTTGTCAGAATCACAATCATGCCTAACCTTGTAATAAAATGCGAGAAAAATCTGTTTATAAAAAACTTACATTTAGTATGTATTTTCATTGTTGAAGTATAGACATTAAATATATACACTTTGATGGTTACTTTATTGAACAGAATAATCAGATATTTGTAGGCCCTTACTTTCTAACAAACAGCAACATTTAGACTATTAGGACCATCATTGGAACTAATTTTTTAAGTCTGAGTTTGAATTGCTGGCTGTATTTATATTTCATGTGCTAGATCACTTTTAGGTTAGGCTTTTTTATAGACCTACCAGTAAAGTATATATTTTTTTATGGAAACAGGCATCAAAGTTTTTAATAAACACATATGCTCTATTATTACATATATTATTACTTTGTTGAGTGTATCATGTATGAGTACACAGTATTTTCTTCTCTCTCTATTCCTCCCCTCACCTCCAACCTCCTTTCTTGGAGTCATGACTTCTATTTGTATAATTATAGTCATGGAATAATAGAGCAAATATACGTAGGTACACACACACACACACGTGCACACACACACACAAACACACACATAATGTTTTGCTCAGATGTAATAATTCTTGATGATAAAATAGAGAATGTTTTAGGGATTTAAAAAAATACATGCTCGTACTTCAATTTCTGAGATGAAACCTGTAAGGATTACAAGAGTATGAATGATTCTCTCCAGTTTAGATACTTGGTTTGTCACTGTATAGAATGGAGTGATTCCCTACAAGGCCACTTGCTCCAAGAATGAGTGAAATTTTTGTATTTTTAAGATTACTGTCATCTCCCAAAAAATAACATTTACTTTCCCAAATTATGTGGACCCAATACTTCTGTTTACTTCTAAGCTAGCTGATGACGTAGATTTGGCCATTTATAAAGTAGTCACTTTGGAGTTTATATAACAGGATGTCTTGTAAAAAGCATTAACATAATTGTCATTTGTAATTATGTGGATGCCCAGTAACTCAGAAAAACTTCAAATTCACTTCAGGGTATCAACTTTGCCAGCACAATGGTGGAGAAGACATCTCCTGGCGCCAGGCACAGCTCTATCTGTCAGCTTGCAGTCAGGAGAAAAATTGGCTTTGTCGGGATATGGTCCTTAAAGAAAAAGTAATAAATTTTATACAATTGGCAAGCCCACAGTGTGGCTAATTTATTCATTATCCACCCTAGAAAAAATAATTAAGTCATGCTTTCTTTCCTGGTGCTTCATTACTGTTTAGCACACCCACACCCATTTTTTTTGAACCATCAGTAAGAATGCTTATTAAAATAAATTAGCTGCAGAACTTTTAACTCTGTCTTGAAGGAAACTAATCCACTTTTCTAGTAGAGGCAACATTGATTAAATAAACCCGGTCCCATGCAGAGCAGATTAATTCCTTTAGCCACAGTTCCAATCCAAAAATGATGCTGTATTTGTATTAGTTTGAGCAGTGTGTAATAAGCTGTAAATTTATAATTGGCATTAACCTCTTCTAATGTGCCTTCCTTTGTTCCTTATGGGTGATATCCTAGAGTTGAAAGAGAGAGCGCATCCATGCTAGAATTCTGTGTATTTGATGTTTAAGTCATATATAAATGCATACTTACTGCACATTTTTTTCTATGATGTTGATTGACTTCACCATAAAAGAACTTTAATTATTTTTAGGAATGTCTATGGTGGTTCATATTTAACTCAAGCTTCTCACAAAAAATATGAGCATTTCAAAATGTGGAAAAAGTGGTCAAGATGGCATCTGAAGGCATGATGTTAGTATTTCATATTGACTGTATCAGTATCTTCCTAAAATATAATTTTTATTTTGTCATAATTTTAAAGAAAGTTTCTGTAGATTGTGGGTATGTTTAGTGCTTTCACTTCCAACAAAAAGAAGGTACTTCTTTTTACCTTGAGTTTAATTTATGAGGATGATGAATGCCCAAAAAAAAATTTAAAAATAAAAAATAAATAAAAAAGAAAGTAAGAGAAAGTAAGTAAGAAAAGAAGTAAAGGGCAAGTAAACTTCTGAGGATAAGAAAATTTCCATTATTTTTTCATATACTCTTTCTATATAAATGATTAGACTAGAGTGTTGAATATGCTTATCCCAGACTCACATATGGAGAGAGAAATCCCTATGGAATCCTTCGGCCATATATGGTAGCTGACAACTTCTCATAACTCAAGTTCCAGGAATACAATAGGTTTGGCCTCTACTAACACTGCACTCACCTGCAAACACACACACACACACACACACACACACACACACACACACACACACA
>NW_026593442.1:0-27636 GCF_907164565.1 Psammomys obesus | reverse complement strand
CACACACACACACACACACACACACACACACACACACACACACACACCTTTACATTGTTAAAAACAATGAAATAAATTTTTTAAAAAGTAAAATAGAACTGTAAGCTCACTTGACAGGTACAAAAGCAAATGGAGATGGGGACAATGGAAATACAGGAAGAGAGGACTTTATTGAGTTGGTAATCTGGAGAGTCCATCCTCTAGTCCTCAAACAGAAGAAGCAGATAGTCAGATTTGATGTAGCTGTCTTGGGAATGTTTTTTTGTTTTTTCAGAAGGATGACCTTATCTCCTTCTCTGCATTTTTTTTTTCTCAACCATTGTTTGTAGTTACACAACAAAAGAGTACATTAAGAAAGGCACCTAAAGAAGTTAAACAAGAAGGAGGATCCTGGGTAAGATGATCAATGCTCACTTAGAAAGACAAATGGGATGGACATTGGAAGAACTAGAAAACAAGAAACAGTACAGGAGCCTACCACAGAGGGCCTCTGAAAGACTCTACCCAGCAGTGTATCAAAGCACATGCTGTGACTCATAACCAGACTTTGGGAAGAGTGATGGGAATCATATGAAAGAAGGGAGAGTTAGTAAGACCTGGAGGGGACAGGAGCTCCACAAGGTGAGCAACAGAACCAAAATATCTGGGCACAGGGGTCTTTTCTGAGACTGATATTCCAACCAATGACCAAGGTCCATTCATGGATATACCTAGAGCCTCTGCTCAGATGTAGCCCAGGGAGCTTAGTCTCTAAGTGGGCTTCCTAGTAAGGGGAACAAGGACTGTCTCTGACATGAACTCAGTGGCTGGCTCTTTGACCACCCCCACCCTCTAAGGGAGGAGCAGTCTTGCCAGGTGACAGAGGAGTACAATGCAGTCTGTTCGGATGAGACTTGGTAAACTAGGGTCAGGTGGAAGAGGAGGAGGACCGCCCCTATCAGTGAACTTGGAGAGGGGAAGGGAGGAGATGAGGGAGGAGGGTGGGATTGGGAGGGAATGAGGGAGGGGGTTACAGCTGGGATACAAAGCAAATAAAATGCGATTAATGTAAAAAATAAAAATTTAATTTAAGAAAGAAAAAAAAAAGAAAGAGGAAGAGAAAGAAAGAAAGGCTTCCTCAAATGTTAGGTCTTCAGTTCTTGACATCCTAGCCTCTGGAATCAGAAAGTTTCTTATAAAGTCCCCAACACTTGTATTTTGTTACAGAAACATGGAACCATTTTAGCGGTCAGAAGAAACTGCTTTTTTAGTTAGGGAACTTCCCCCAAAGATGATTCTAAAAAGTATAACTCATTATTTCTCTGAAATTTCAATAGGAGTGTAAGTAATGTGGCTACAGTGTTGGTGCCACAAACAGCAAATTTCAATTTTTTGTCAAGTCAACAAAGTTAATGTTGAATAATAATTATTGTTAAAACGGTTATTCTGGAAAAAAAAATAGAAAGCTTTTCTATTCCACAAAAATATTGTAGAAGATCTTATTTTTGCTTTGATTTGAAAATTATGTGTAATGAATTATAGGATATTGTTCACTGGGAAATAGAACCTGGTGGACCAAATTCTTTGGATTCCCATTATTAAAGTATTAGAATTTTTTTACTTTCCTAAATATTCCTATGTCCATGTCCAGGCATGGTTCTTCATCAAAGACCTCTCAAGTGGAAGCAGAAGGGGACAGGGTACACCAAGGGCACTTACTGACCCAGTTTTAACACAATTATTAATCACAGCTCACACCTTTCCAAAATAGAAATAAATACTTATTTACAGTCATGTTATTTTACTCTTTCAAGCAAGTACAAGACAAATCGGTTTTTATCTCACTTCTGCCATCACCACACTTCGTGACAGAAGCCTTCTGTGACAGTGGCCTTCTGCTCCTCCACCCCACCTCCTTAACACGGTCTTACAGAACAGACTCTGGAGGATCTCAGGGGCATCTTCAACCATAGGTTCTCCTATATGTTCATTTTGTCCTGGTCATTTGATAGTCAGCTTCTCTTCTGTCCCGTGTGCCCTTCTGCAGTAGATAAGATGAGAGTCACTCCTAAGAACTTTTTGTTTCACATTTCTCTGGAGATCTGGAGGTGAATTACAGATAGTTTATATACAGAAAGTCCTGTGTCCTTCTGGGAATATTTTGCAATAAAATAAGCTGATTCCATTTGACTATGAATAAAAATGCATATTTTCTCAAGATTATACCCAGAATTATAATAATAAGCTAGAATATACTTTCATAAATTATTAAAATATTAATGAAAAATTAGATTGCTAACAGTGTGATCTGAATTTTATGATAAAAATATAGTAACAAGACTTTGCTTTGTGCACATCTCCTTGTCAAGGTGAATGTGAAATTTTGTTTTAAGAATTCAGACTGTTGGAAGTTCTACAAGAAAAAATTCAGGGCATTTCTCAAAGGCCAGCTTGAGAAGTGACATCAGAAAGTCTGTGATTCAAAACAGCATGAAACAGTCCTGTGAAAGAACTGAGATAATTTTGCTTTTTCTGTTTTATATAATAATTTCTATTATATCAAACATTTTGTTTATAGGAAGCACAACGCAGACAGTTTCCAAGTAACTGCACCTAATATTCAGAACTGAAACATCAGCTCTGGTCTGAGTGTCTAGCTGAACAACTGTACCCCACAGTCCTCAGACCGGCTCACCCCAGTCGGTCCAGTTGTCTCTGTCTAGTAGTTAAAGTCGGACAGCACAGAATCATCCAGACTTCATAGGCCTTCATCTTCTTGAGAAAGTAAGGGTGGGTTCAGCAAGCAGGAGCTAGTCTTTGTGGTACTATGAGACGTTATCAGCAATTCATCAGGAAAGCTTGACAGCATATGTGTTGAAGATGCCTAGACCAGGTCATTTAGAACGTCAGAAGAAGCCTGTTGGAGCTCCCATGCCCAGGACTGAAGTCAAAAGAAATTTTCCTGCATGGTTACAACCCAGGCTTGTTGAATTTCTCTTGAGTTAAAGAACGCAGACAGCTTTTCCAGCAAAATTTCGAAGACATGACATACATTCTTAGGGATGAAAATTGTAGAACCAATATACAAGGAAATTCCCACGTTCATAACGAACAAACTTAGAAGTTTAGAAATGTAATTTTCTGTGAATTTTGAGACAAAGACAGAAACAATAACAAATTTTAAATAAAACCTAATCAGCGAATGCTTTCATTATATTCCATATCTAGACAGCTTCACACACAAGTAGATATTGATGGTTCTTCATAGAACACTGTAAAAACAGTGTTTGTTTGTAAAAACAAAGAAACTTTTATGTATTTAAAGATTCTTTACATTTTTCAGATATTGCTCATAATTATATTTTACAGTAGAAAGAACTCATTATTAACCTCAGCTATTTTTCAGGAGGAGTCTTAAATTTTGGTTAGCTTTGATGGAAAAAAAATCTTTCTAAGTATTTACAGCTAACAAAAAGATAATTATATATATATATTTAAACATATGTATATTACAATAACATGAAAACAATGGAGATTAGATTAATTATTTTTTAGATTAATTATTTTTACATGCAATTAATTTTGGCGAACAGTAACAACAGAAAAAAAAGGTCACAAATAATTTGAACAAAGAGCAGAATAAAATACAAATATGTGTATAGCTCATTTGGGCTCTTTCCCATGACATCTCTTGGCTCTACATTCTGAAATTTTGCTTTAAAAAGCTTTCTGTTAGAATGAAGGTTATCATTCGTTTTCTTCCAAGTGACTAAAACCTTTAAGTATATAAGCACAAAAGATAATGAACTGTATTTTAGACAAAGTGATGTTTCATGAAAAAAAAAAAAAAGCCTACTTGAACTCCTCAAGTACAAATATCTTACAAATGTGTTTCACATTGTAAACCTTCAGGTTCTGAAATAATTCAAAGTGGTTTGTGGGGCATGAAGCTTTATCACATGTAATATTAAAATATCTACTAGCTGGTTTCTATCACTATGGAAACACATCTGAGAAAAACATCTTAAGAAAGATTTATTTGGCTCAGGTTTCAGCAGCTTGAGTCCACGGTTATTTAGTATAACATAGTGAGACTGTGTTGAGCCAGAACATGACAGCAAAGAGAGCATGGTGAAACAGAGTGGCCATCATTGCATGGCAATTGCAAGAGCAGAGAGGTTGATTAACAGTCAGAAATAAGATACAGTCATCAAATACATGAGCTTCCCTAGTAAATAACTGGTCAATTTCACTACTTTCTATTATCCAATTTAGTAAAAACTTGACAATGGATCAATCCAGTGATTAAGCCAGAGCTCTCATGAACCAATTACTTATCTAAAACTCCACCTCTGAATATTGTATTAGGAATCCAACCTTCAACACATGATTTTGGGAGGTATCTTTTACATATAAACTACAAAATGAAAGGGAAGACTTAATACAATCAACTTCCTACTTTTGGGGATAATATTGATAATTGAAACTCTAATTTACTATGAAGACATAGTAAAGAAAAATGCAAATTGTATCAATAGAATGTGATATTCCATGGATGATTTGTATGGTGACACCAAAGGTTTAACCTCTAATTACTTTGTAGCAGTATGCAAATGTGATACAAATTTGCATATGTCTAATTTCAAAGTATCAATCTAATAGTAAGGCTCATTCAAGATCAGCTGACACAACAGACTTTCACAAAGTTCCAAAATCTCCAATTAATCAAGGGGTGTCAAGAAGTCATCCATTGCCTTTGTAGTTCCATGAAGCCACCAGGTAGAAGAGTGGAATTTAATACTTTACCATGTATTATTTGTGACATTAGCCACAAGGAAATATAATGGGTCTGGTATTCATGACCATAAGTAATGTGCATTTTGTTTGTTTTATTTTAAACAAAATAAAATAAAAATTAAGCTTGTTATCTTTTGTAAAGAATGTGAATTATCTTTGAGAATGCCCCAGGGAACTTTCACACTTAAAAGATACCTTTTTGAAGAA
Source organism: Psammomys obesus (assembly GCF_907164565.1). NCBI lineage: Eukaryota > Metazoa > Chordata > Mammalia > Rodentia > Muridae > Psammomys > Psammomys obesus. The sequence goes on along the minus strand of NW_026593442.1, from coordinate 22,653 downwards.
TATTTTTATTTTATTACTATTTCCATCCATTATCATATCTTTAATAATGAAATAACTAAATGTTCAATTTTTATCATTTATCATTTTTAGACAATAGATGAAACTAATCCACTTTTAATGTTTTTTGTTATACTCTACTTTTTAAAAACCTACCTATTTCTAAAACATAATTAAAACAAATTCAATATTTAAATTTTATTTTATCAACTGCTAAATATCAATATACTTTTATTAGACGTATTTTTAATTTTAATCTAGGCAATGCCGTGTACAAATACACTTCTAAAATTTTGAATCTATTTATACGTCGTAGTCCTCCTCCACAAAAAATATTGTAACCAAGGTTTTGAAGGAAAACAGAATGTATTTTTAGCAGATCAAATAGGTGCTGCATTAGGCCCACCACCTGGAGGTAGCCTAAAGAATTAGAGAGACATGGAACAAAAACAGAAAGTAAAACTTACAAGACTTATAATGCTTACATAATTTATAGGGAGATCCTTTAATATTTACATTCAACAGTTAAAAAAAAAAAAGCACAAAATGTTATTATGTTGCCCAAGCTGCTCCAGAACTCATATGTCTCCTTCCTCAACTTCCCAAATGAGGAAATATGCCACTGTGCTGGGCATTCAACTAGCAATTAAATGTATCTTTACTTTTTTTGTATCATTAGCATTCACATATATTTTAAAAGTTTGATTGCTGTTATCAAAATAAAATATTAGAAGACAGCTCTCAATTAGACTAGACAAGAGTCATTTCCTGAAGAAAAGACAGTAAGTACTTCTGTAAAAATAGATGCTGTTAAATTCACAGTTTCAGGTGATTAAAATTAACTGCATAACGTGAATCACAAGAAATAAGAAAATGATAGCTTACGGCAGATTCAGCAATGCACCAATTAAAAGGCAGCAACTATTAACTAGCCTTAACACTGGGACATACTCCACCACCCACATGCCTAATGTGAAGAACTCGTTCTCTCAGAAGGAAAGTGCAACTTTTACAGCAAGGGGAAAGGCAAATGCTATAGTATGAACAGTTATTATAAATACTTTCTCGTCTAAATTCTGTTAGTCTGAATCAATAGACTGTTTGAGGGAGAGAAATAGCAATGGGGGAGAAATAAGTATGATCAAGTACAGAGAATGGCACAGATAAGGGTTGGATTAAGTAATCATTTGGTTGAAGAATACAGAGATGCTATCAAGTGGTATTTAAGCTGGACTCATGTATATCTGGAGAAAAAGCATGTTGTCAAGTCAATATCTTAGGTATACATGATGGGAAAGGAATATGCTTTGTCTACTGCAAATTCTATGAAGGATACATTATTGAACTGAATAAAAAGAGTGAACAAAAGAAATATAGAAAATGAAGAAATGAGGAGGATCCTGCATGAGTGCAGGCAGCTTATCAACTTATGCTGTTTGTCCTAAGAAGAAAAATAGTGGAGACATTTCATTGCTAGCATCCTCTTCCACCATACACAAAAATGCTGTGTAGGAAATGATGACCTTCTCGAGGTCAAGGCAGAATACTTCAGCACAGAAGCCACTGTGATTTCAGCAGAAGTGGAGTATTATGGGTCTGTCTTGGGATTATATGAAAGTGAACTTGCTGATGGAATTGGATGTAGAACATGAGAATGAAGAATGTGTCAGATAATGTTCTGAGCAGCTGGAAGTAAAAAAAAAAATTAAATTAAATATCTGTGAGTGTAAAGACATTGGCTATGCTCCTTAGATGGATTCAAAGTACATTAGAAGGTAAGATTTATAATATAGCAGAATTTGATGACAAAGTACAGAGTAATTGACATGGTATCATATAAACTTTTCTGATAACAATTATAAATAAAAGTAGGCAAAAAAAAGTGTGGGATACATTTCCAGGGAGCTTCACCTCACAAGCTGCTGTTTATGAATGATAAAATGATCAGGGAAACATGGCGTCCACCTAAGGATTGTGTTGGGGGATAGTTTCTGACTTATGTTTCAGTGAGATGAAGGGTTTCCTTGGCTAGAAATCCAAGCCAGTTAGGATTTGAATTACAGGTATAAGAAAGTCCAAAAAAAAAAAAAAAAAAAAGGCAGCCATGGGAATATGAACAGAAATTCCTGAGTTCTAATTGAACAAACAAGGATAAAATCTTTGAGGAAAAATAACACAATCCAGGGACTTGAAATTTTCAACCCCACAAGTTTAACATGGAAAACTTGATATGTCATGAATTAAGTAAATAATACACAGGTTATGGTTAAAACTCACAGTGAGTTTGAGATAGTATCTTCTGTTAGCACCAGTAAACATGCACTTTTCGTCATTAGAAATATAGGTGGTATTGAAAGGCTGGGAGTTACTGGAGAAAGTCCAATGCAGAGGCAGATGGCACTCAACAGTCATCAGTGTTCATTGTTCTTGTAGCAGTCCTAGTTTGTTTTCCTGCACCAGGTGATGTGGCTCACAGCTAGTTTCTATATGGCTGCTCCAGATGATCCCCTCCCCACTTCTGGCCCTCAGGAGCATTGCATTCATATGTGCAAATTCATATACAGACCCAAATATATTGACCTGTTTAAAAGTAAAATGTAAACGAACAGATAAAAAATTGCTAGAACATGTAACCCTTCATTCTTTCCTAGGGGCTTGGTATACAGTTCAGTGATGGCCCGGAAAAGCTCCTCTGAACACACCGACACAAACAAAAAATATAGTAGCAAGTGTTAATAGAAAATCAGAATCTGTAAAAAGAGGGCTTTTTTTATCTCAAAGGCATCAACAATGTAATTATAAGTATCATGAAAAATAAATTTAAAAAATTGAACAAAATGTCAGACATCTGTGAGATAATCAATTAGTCTAACACAACTATTAAATGTGTGATTAAAAACACTACGAAACAGAAAATAAATACTACTATGTTTATTTAAGCCTGTCCATGTGCAGATTCTAGAAGGTTAGGGTAACTGCAGAAAGTTTGATTGAAAACCCTCGATCTTTAAGTCTTCTAGAAAATGTGTTAAAATTTCAGTCAACCAAATATACTAAACGAATATTTTAAAGCCATTAATTGCCAAACTACGGTTCAAGTGCGCACATGCATGGGTGCAAGTGACGGCTTAAACTGTAGACTCGGACGCGCTCTTTTAAGCAATAAAGACAAGGAGTGGTGCCGGGGCTCAGAGGCGACAGCTTCTAATGTCTAAGCCTTCCTTTACCCAAAAATGCTTATGCTCAGATACAACTCAGTGTGTGTTCTCATTGCTGCCCCCAGCCAATAGGAGAAGAAGGAAAAAGTAGGTCAATTTGGGTGTCGATGTGTTTCAATTAGCTGAGAGGCTGAATTGAAGTTAGTGCCCCGGGATTCAGCTGTTTACACCTATATGGATTCTCGAAGAGGAGCCTTTTGGATTCACTGCCTGAATCAAAGTGAAACTAAACTAGAAAAGATTTTTTCAAACCTAATGAATGTGGCCTTTACTTCAAACCCAAATCCTTTGGCTATACTTTAAGAGATAAAATTGTAGCAAATATACTTTTCTCACTTGACCATCCACAATCAGAATGTCCCACAGCCTGAGCTATTTATCATGCAATTGATGGAGTTTGATTCCTTGTCCTACCACAGCTGAGGATTGCAAACCCTTAGCCAAATGGCTTTTCTGCTGACAAAAGTTTATTTTTAACTTAGATAGTTACTTAAAGAAAGTGACTTCTTGGAGATATTCTAAAGCTTGTTTGAACCTACAGCCCAAAACAATCTCACTGTGCTTGAATAGACAAAATGAAATATGCCTATCACAGCGTTTAAGTGGACTGTTTACCAAGCTCTGCTTCTATTTGCCCAGGAGTCTCTTTTTTGTGAAGTCTCCACTGGGGAGCTTTGAAAGAGAATGGACAGTAATCATGTAAATGATTGCCCTCAAAACACATGGCTGCCTTTTTCCAAGCCCAGGAAATAATTGTGTAAAGTGCACTGAGAGAGATGCTTTACTTAGAAGACATAGCTCTCCATCCCAATCCTTTCCAGAAATGTGTTTATTTTTCTAACACCTATTCAGAATAGAAACTATCAGGGTCCAGATAAAACACTCAAAGACAAAGAAGAGCAGCTGTTACCACAGTTCTTGAAGAGTGAATTTAATTTTATAACTAATATTAGATTTTGTCTAGTCTGGTTAGCTGGTCATTTTACATATCATCAATGCTATATTATTACAGGTTTGTCATTTCAGTGCCTGGATTTTTCTGTGGCTTCTCAGAAAATCTAACATTTTTTAAATTACATTTATCTTTGCATGAAGACTGGGCTGACCATTCATATTGTTTTGATTGAATGAATCATACTATTTTGAATCATCTGCTTTCAGCATAATTTTTTTCGACAAAGGATATATAATATTGATAACTTTCAGGATTTAGAATTAAAACTTTCTCTACTACAGCAAAGCAAACTCCTTCCTTCACACACAGTGACTTGCCCTCCTGGGTCTGCACCTCTGCACTCAACCAGGTCCAGTTCCACCCTCTACTTTCTATTGTTAATTGTGGGCACTGCCCATATACTCCAAAGAAAAGATGTTTTGTTTTCAGTTCTTTCGAAGTTAGCACTAACTTAGAATGTATGTTGGTTGGACTTAATGCATTATTTTAAAGTCCATTTTTTTTTCAAGGCATAGTTTTTCTCATCCCTTAGTTCTAGTATAAAAGATTTTGGACATTCATTTATTTTTTTGTTGTTGTTGATTTGGACAAAATGAAGGAAAGATAATTTCACTCTAGCTCTGCTACATTTACCCAGAAAGCATAAATTTTCATTTCTGGAGATTTAACTCAGGAGCTCACATGTTTCTTTAGCCCTTGAAACTAAAACTTTAAAGAGACAGTAACAGTTGAAAAATCACTAATCTATAGCATAGATTATATTTATGTTTTAAAATGAACATTTAAATTAGCATAATTGCATAGATGTGACCATTGCATACAGACATTTTGACATACTCTCAGATATGATGGTTTTTTTTTTTTTTTGTATCTATTTCATAAAGTGATCTGCTTTGGCTAGTACATACTTCTCATCATTTATACTGAGCTGATTGCTGGGCATATTTTGAATGCATTATCTTATATAAAGATAATTTATTTGTAGTATTTTCCATCATGCATTCTTCTTTCCAAATTATTTTCTCTCACTTCTTATTGAAACATGGCTTCTCATTTCTAATATGGAAGAAAGACATTGCAGGGAAATGGAGACAGGAGAATTAGAATACAAAGCCTCCAAGGTTCTGCTTTTGTCAGGTTGCACAGCTGCTTGTTTGGGAATTTTAATAAGGAACATAATGTAGGACTCAGTGTTATGTGACCACTAAATAGGTAAATTCCATTCACAGGTGACAGCTTAAACATATTCCTTTCTGCAAGCATCCCCAGCAGACTCACTGTCTTCCAGCAATAGGTCAGCGAAACTTATGATGATTTCAAATTCACCAGATTTGTTTGAAATACTATAATCTGAAGTTAAGAACTTTTTAAAAACATTTAATTGTTTCTAGAAGTGTTTCTGTGGATTTTGTCTTACCCATTCTCCACATTTCATGTAAACATTATTTCTTACCATTTTCCCCTGTGAAAAATAGAATCTTTGAAGGATTAACTGCATAACTCTGTCCTAGGTCTAACCATGCTTTCACAAATATTTAACTTCACATTAAATGAATGTGAAGTTACTATGACAACATTCTTTCTAAAAGAAGACTAAATGTAAGTAATATTATAGGTGCATAACTATGTACTAATAAGACCCATGGTTTGGTAAGCTAAGTAAAAAAAAATAGAAAAGCAGATAAAATTTGACCTTCATGAGTATCCAATGTAGTGAAGAGAGATATGAAATGAAATATCAAGCACAAATTAACTATAAATAATGAAAAGCTATTACATGAATAAAAAGTGTCTACTATCTGCAAACCAGGTATTTTCTTTCTTTTTTTTAAAGTTTATTCTTTTCTTCTGATAAAACTTTTGTTTCAAATAGCACATTCAGCAGATTACTAACATGATCAAACAGATCAGAGAGGGCCTGCACAGGCTGAAGTGCAAGCACAGAATCTTAATGGCCAATTGTGCCCTTCACCATTGAAGGCATTCTGAAAGAGTCTCCACAGAATACTAGAGATGAGGGAAATAACTACTCTATCGATGATACAAAGAGAAAGGGAATTTAATGAACTTTACAGAAGTTAAAGTAATTTTAAACTCATTAAACTTGCACAGCAATCTTTTATTGTTTCTTATGAAAAATCCTTGGGACTCGGAAACTGTATTTCAATATTCTCTTGGGGAGTCTACATTCTATATAAATATGCACATCTCGGTAAAACATGTAACAATGGTAGAAAACTGTTTGAACATGTATATTTAAAAGGATATGTAGATGAAATGAAGTAACTAAATCTACAAATTTAATTCCACAAAATTCATAAAACTAACTTTTCAAAGTCAAATATGTGCACAAACTTCTAAATGTTTAAAAGATATTCTGGAGTCGCTCATTGTTCTCAGTCAGGATGCAGAGCTGAGATGCACACATTTAATGTTAGTATTATTATTTCTCCTTGATAGTGTTCCTTTACTAGTAAAAAGTTAATTAAATAGAATATTCATTTAAGTATATTTTGATATTTATGAGTTATACTTGCTAAATGAACAAGTTAACTTGTTTTTCATATTTGGATGTTACATTCATCTGAAATTAATTAACCTTCTTAAACACAAATTTTACATTTTTTTAAGCCTTACAGGCCATAACTTTGATAAATACTAGCTTTCAAAGGAAAATGAGCATGCTAGAAAGGTAATTGAGGCAATTTGTTGTTGGTTTGCAATCCTTTACAAGGTACAAAAGTCGTATGCAGTGAGAAATCAATTGTGTATCTTAACTTGGGATGATTCAGTTTTTACTTTCTGGAATAAAAGGATTTGTTGTGCTATCCCAGCCTCGGTAAGGAAAGATCCAGGTCTCCATGCTAGTGGTAGTTGGAGACTTAGCACATGGATGGTGGCCAGAGAAATTTGTAGACACTTCTTTTTGGCTGAAGTAGGATTCTTAGACAGGAACAAGAGATTATTAGAGTGAGTCAGGAGGAGGAAGGAGAAATTAATATATATCCTATAAAAGATTCTGAAGCAATAACTGCCCATCTGACATTAAGTATGTGCTTAAATACCTGATTCCTAATGCCTGTAACTTGATTTTTTTTTTTCAGTATCAACATAGAAGAGTTTCATTTAAAAAATACTAAGACTTTAAAACAGAAATTGTGGTATTTTTACACAATGGAATACTACTCAGCAATCAAAAAGGAGGAAATCATGAAATTTGCAGGCAAATGGTGGGATCTAGAAAAGATCATCCCGAGTGAAATATCCCAGAAGGAGAAAGACAAACACGGTATATAGTCATTTATATAGATCTATAAGATGTGATAAACATAATGAAATCTGTACACCTAAAAAAGATAATCAAGAGAGCAGACATGGGGTAAGATGATCAATCCTCGTTTAGAAAGACAGAGGGGATGTGCATTGAACGTATGACAGGAGTCTACTGAGCGCATTTGAAAGACTCTAACTAGCAGTGTTTTCAAAGCAAAGACTCATGACTAAACGTTTGGCAGAGTACAGGGAATCATAAGAAAGAAGGGGAGTTAGTCTGATGAGGAAAGGATAGGAGCTCCACAAGGACCAAATATATCTGGGCACAGGGTCTTTTCTGAGACTGACATTCAACCAAGGACCATGTATGAATGAAACCTAGAACCTCTGCTCAGAAGTAGCCTGTGGTAGCTCAGTAAACAATTGGTTTCCCATAGTGAGGGGAACAAGGACTATTTCTAACAGGAATTCAATGACTGGCTCTATGGCCTCCCCACCCCCCAAGGGAGGAGCAGTCCTGTTAGGCCACAGAGGAGAGCTTTGCAGCCAGTCCTGAAGATACCTGATAAAACAGGATCAGATGAATGGGGAGGAGGTTCCCCCTATCAGTGGACTTGGCAAGGGGCATGGTGGAGATGAGGGAGGGAGGGAGGGACTGGGAGGGAATGAGGGATCGGGACATGGCTGGGATACAGAGTTAATAAAATGTAACTGATAAGAAAAAAATAAAATTAAAAAAATGTAAAAAAGAAAACTTCCTATGTACTTATAGTATTGCTAATTTATTTCTGTGGCAATACACTGGGGCTTATCACTGCAGAGCTAAATGTAAACACCCTACATGTTACATATTCAATATTCAATACATTTTTAATATTCAAACACTCTATATGTTAAATACTCAAATTCTAATCATCACCTCTTGTTATTTTGTCTCTCTGCCTCCCAGATCTCAGGCTGTAAAGTTGATTGGTCAGTGCTCAATACCTATAATTTTACGATCTTTATACTTGGGATGAATTTGTTTATGCTGTGATATTCTAGTTTAAATGTCCTAAATTCCATGGTCAATTACTAAATTTATTTACCTGATTTGAGATCTTTTACTCTTACTCTTGTTACACTTTTTGTGTTCACTTTATTAAATAACATTTGTAAAACATCAGCTTTCTGCTCCTACTGCAGTACTTTGCTGACGATGCTTGAGAAGCATAGGCAGACAGATATAAACGTGGGAGAAAGACAGAGAGACAGAGACAGACAGAGACCTATGTGATAAACTCTGTAATAAATGTGTGGGTTTCAGGTCTTGTTATATTTCTTCATGACTCAGACCCCTCCTAAAGGGACAGGAAGGGACAGCTGACTTCCCTTTCCTTTGTCTTTAAACACTCCTCTGTAACACTCTACTTTCACCCAGTTCTGCAGCCAGAAATTTGACAACTTTCACTGCATCAAGGGTCTTCAAGTTCACATGCTTCTGTCACAGGCTGTGTCTCCAGATCCATAGATTATAGGCTCTTGCATCTGTCACTGCAAAAACCATATTGTATACTGTTTCCTATCTCCTTTCATCTATATAAAGAACTTGTTTAGAAGTATTTTTGTATGTATGAATGTATATGTGTACGTATGTATATATGTACGTACATGTGTATATGTTCCTTCCTAATATTTAATGTACATTTTCAACACTAAGTGGTGAAGATCAACATCAATAGACACTTTTATGTAAACAGTTTTTAAAAATAGCGTATGGAATATAAAGGGGTACAAATCTTTAGAGACTGAAGTTGTGGTTTTGCAAGTGATCATGATAAACCAAGACTGAGTTCAACACTAATAGTGAGGCTGGTGATTAAATATATCCCTAGAGTACCTCTTCAACTTTTTATTCAATAACAGTATAACAGCCATTTTCACTTCTCACATCATTTCCTCTTTATACATAAATAGAAAAGAACAGCATGTACTTTTGAGTCTTTCTTTAGTTCAACAATGTCTGTGTGTGTGTGTGTGTGTGTGTGTGTGTGACTCATTCATGTTTCTCATATATATACCCACTGTGGGTAGATATAGTTGTTTTATTCTAATTACTATATAATCGTTCCCATTGGGTTTCTGTTGCACCGATAAACAACATGACTGAAATTAAGCTGGCAGGAAAGAGATTCCTCATCTTCTGTTTGTAGGTACCATCTTATCAATCATAGAAGAAAATCAAGGCAAAAACTCAAGAGGAAACACAGGCAGGGTCCACGCACTAAAGCTGCTTACTGGCTGGCACACTGTTCTTTCTTATTCAGCCCAGGCTCACTTTTTTAGGGATGCCACCCCCTGTATCAAGCTGGGTTCTCTCTCATCAACTAATGATCAGAAAAATAGCCCCAAACACAAACCCGGAGGCCAAACTAATGGGACAATTTTCTCAGTTGACATTCCCTTTATACATGTGTCACAGGCATGTCAAGTTGACAACCAAAACCAGCCATCACATTCATATCCCAATGTACAAATTAATTGAAAATTCAGTGATCTCTTCTAGCTATCATGGACACTGGAGTGGTTTTCAGCCAGGATAATACAAAGTATAGTTATGGGCAGTCTTGCATACAGTTAAAAATGTAAGACATTTATTTGATATGTACCCATGAATGAAATGAAATACCAGTATGATTATTTCCAAAAACAAAAGCTTTGATTGAGTAATATGCTATAGAATGCAAACAAGTCATGAATTTAAATTCAATACACCAACCACAATTTCACAAAATTGTGTATACCTGTAGGAGAGCACAATCAAGATCTTCAGACAATTGTGTTCAACTGTTATTGAAATTAACCTATCCAAAAACATACATTAGTTCTTGGATAGAACTGTTTTTCCTCCCATCTAGCCTATCTCAGATTAGCAATTCCAGATTGAAGACGGTTTTGGGTCATCCTCAATTCCTTTCTTTCTTTCAGAATTTAATTTCTAACATTAATGAAATTTTCTGTTTGCTTCAAATATTTAGAACCCACCAAACAGCAGCTCCCATCTTAACTGAAGACTCCATTAAACCTTCCAACTATTCAATTTCCATCACTATCAACTTGGTTCAATTCAGATCCCTTCCACCCCCTGTCCTTTGCTTTCATCAAAGGCAACAAACACAGTGAACACTTTTTGGGTAAGGTCCAGAGTAGTGCGTCCTCCAATGCCCTTCGGTCTCAGTCCATGCCAGAATCAAAGCACTTAGCCTGGAGTATAAGGGTCAACACCTCTTTCCAGTGCCATGCCGTTTGTTTTCTTTTCTGACTCTTTCTGCTTTCCCGTGCTTCTCATTGTCTCTTTCACTGGAACCATCCCTGAACTTATTTGTTCAAGTTCTGCAACGATTTTTTCACCAAACTACTAACATAATTTACACTACCCTTCTGACCTATATAGAAAGTCTTCTGTTTTGCAGGTTTTTCCTTGGCCACCTTGATAAAGCTCTGTCCATAAACAATATCCCCATTCATCATATTTTTATCTTGCTTTTAAATAAATTTTCTCGAAAATCATTACTTTTTCTTTCTAGATCGTATTATTCATACATGACAATAATTTTATCTACTGATTTTATTTTGCTCTAAATGAGGACACTTTAACCTTTCATGAAAATAGATATTGGAAAGGTGACTGTCATGTATGTCTTATGCATCAAAGCAGATTACCCATTGTTTATTATTTTGAAAATCAGTTATTTATGGTTTAGAAAATTTAACTGAGAGTATTCCTGAAATTTAAATCAAACAAGCTATCCTTTCTTCTTGACCTACCTTATACTAAATATGGAGCTGTTTTTTTCTCTTTGAGAAAATCCTAAGAGAGTAAGTCCTCTAAGTAACATGTGCAATCATACTCATAGATATTGTAAGTGAAAACAAACATACACATGCAATTAAGTCCAGATATGTCACAGTTTTACTTCAGTCATCCCTTTATATTAGTGACTAAATGTATTCATTTTTCACTGCATAAAACTGCTAAATTATTAAATTTACACCAAAAGATGTCTAATTTGAAATTTTCTATATGTTCATGGCAGCCATGAATCTATCAGAGAAGAATTTTGAGCTTTTATTGTAAAAAAGACAGTTAGTTACAGGGTGAAATCAAGGCACATAAAGAGGAAACCAACAAATTTCTCAGAGAAATAGCCATGCAGTGCAGATTCAAACAGTTAAAGAGGAAACAAATAAATCTCTCAAAGATTTGGCCTCCCAAATGGAAATGAAAAACAAAGTGAACAAAGCTCTTAAAGAATCCCAGGCAAATATAGCCAAAGAAATGGAGGCAGAAGTAGTGGCATTAAGAGAGGAAACAAACAAAAAAATAGAGACCATCTTGAAGACACAGGAATCCACATTCAAACAGATGAAGGAAATGTTGCAAGGCATGAAAACAGAATTAGAATCAATAAAGAAATACAGTGTGAAATCATTACCAGATTTGTTACATTGGGTCTTCCATTTAATGCTTATAAACAGAAATTTCTTTATCTGAAACCAATGATAAGCTGTTTCCATGTATTTCATTTTAAACAACATAAATTGAATATCTACAAAATGGCAGACACCTTTCCTAGGGAAGGCGTGGTGCTAAAATGCAGAAGAGAGTGTTGTATGAGCAATTATATAAACTAAGTAAGTTAGTATAAATGACCAGTTCCAAAACAAAGTGCCTGCTGCCTACTACCATTACCCCTCCACTTCTATGTTGAGGTTATTGTTTTTGGCCTCTTTCTTTGAATCCTCTTTTCTGCTGGACATAGTGACACAAGTCTGTAATTTCATCCACTTGAGGTTTGGGATGGGGATCACATATATGTTCAGACTACAGAATAAGTTCAGCGCTAGGCCTGACAATTTACTGAAAAACATTTTCAAAATAAAATACAGTAATGACATAATAATTGGCTTTCAATTCATTCAGTATTGTGGAACTTGACACTAGTACACTTTCCTAGTAAGTTCTATACTTGGGTTAAATCCCTAGTCCACACATAAACATATTCAAGTAACATTAAAAATCGAAGTTAGTATGAAGTGAAATGATAACAGATACCTAAGATGTTTAGGAGGGATATGGTGCTATGAAAGTAATGATTCATTTGTTTATTTTAGTTATTCAATTAATGCAATTAGGAAGTAATGAGAAGAGAACATGCTACTAACAAAAAAAATAAAACTGAAGGAGAAAAAATTAAATTCTATGACATGGCAGTAATTGACACGGAGGTGACAAGAGGCTTATGGGGGATGCAGAGACACATGCTAAAAACATATTGTTTTGTGCAATCCCTTCAACAGGGCATACAGATTTTCTGTTAGTACATAATGGCTAACAAATATTTTGAAAGGAGAAATTTCCTGAGACCTGCCATTGTGTAAGATATTATCTCTGAAAAAAAAAAAGAGCTTTATTTGTCTGTTAAATGCAAAGTATATTTCAATTAAAAATTATTGAAATATCAGCAAATTTTTAACCTGTTAAGGATCCCCTTTTATTTTATTTTTGTAGTGAAACATCTATGAATGTTTTAGCTCATTATTTAGTTTAGTTCAATATTTTTATTGGATTATGTATATTTTCTTTTTTTCAGAAATATTTTATATATTTAAAACATTAAGCCACTTCTTACTATCTAAATTAAAGACATTGTCTATTTTTGAAAAAAGAGAAGATATTATCTCTGTATATTTGAGTAACATCTGTATGCCTTATCAGCAAATGCAGAAAGGTATCATATCCGAGGTCATATGACTGTGAAAATATAAGTAATATGCATACTATTTTTACACCACTAAAAAAAATGTTTTATGATTAAGAACTGAATGCCAGATACCATTACTCCAAGGTGCACAATATTAGTACAGATTAATAATAATACATTGTTAGTAAATCTATCATTACCATTAAATTAATAAATACATTATTAAATAAACTAAATTATTAAATAATATATTACCAAATATATCTGGGCACAGGGGTCTTCTCTGAGAATGATTCTCCAACCGAGGACCATGCATGGATATAGCTTAGAACCCCTGCTCAGATGTAGCCCATGGCAGCTCAGTCTCCAAGTGGGTTTTCCTAGTAAGTGGAAGAGGGGCTGTCTCTGACATGAACTCAGTGGCTGGTTCTTTGACCTCCTCTCCCACATCCCTGAGGGAGAATCAGCCTTGCTAGGCCACAGAGGGGGAGATTGTAGCCAGTCCTGATGAGACCTGATAGGCTAGGATCAAATGGAAGGGGACCTTCCCTATCAGTGGACTTGGACAGAGGCAGGGAGGAACTGAGGGAGGGAGGGTAGGATTAGGAGGGAATGAAGGAGGGAGCTACAGCTGGGATACAAAGTAAATAAAATGTAATTAATATAAAAATAAAAATTTATAAGCGAGTATATACCAAGTTTGTCTTTCTCCTTCTGGGATACTTCACTCAGAATGATCTTTTCTAGATCCCACCACTTGCCTGCAAATTTCATGATTTCTTCCTTTTTGATTGCTGAGTAGTATTCCATTGTGTAAAAATACCACAGTTTCTGTATCCATTCCTCCGTTGATGGACATCTGGGTTGTTTCCAAGTTCTGGCTATTACAAATAAAGCTGCTATGAACATGGTTGAACAAATGTCCTTGTTGTGTACTTGAGCAAATTTTGGGTATATACCTAGGAGTGGTATAGCTGGGTCTTGAGGTAGCACTACTCCTAGTTGTCTGAGAAAGCGCCAGATTGACTTCCAGAGTGGTTGAACCAGTTTACATTCCCACCAGCAATGGAGGAGGGTTCCCTTTTCTCCACAACCTCTCCAGCATGTGCTATCACTTGAGTTTTTGATCTTGGCCATTCTGATGGGTGTAAGGTGAAATCTCAGGGTCGTTTTGATTTGCATTTCCCTAATGGCTAATGAGGTTGAGCATTTCTTTAAGTGTTTCTCTGCCATTCGATGTTCGATAAACATAATGAAATCTACACACCTAAAGAAGATAATCAAGAAAGTGGACACAGGCGAAGGTGATTAATCCTCATTTAGAAAGACAAATGGGATGTGCATTGAACTTATGACAGGAGTCTATCACAAAAGGCACCTGAAAGACTCTACCTAGCAGTGTTTCAAAGCAGACACTAAGACTCATAACCAAACCCTCGGCAGAGTGCAGGGAATCATATGAAAGAAGGGAAGTTAGTATGATATGGAAAGGATAGGAGCTCCACAAGGACCAAATATATCTGGGCACAGGGTCTTTTCTGAGACTGACACTCATCCAAGGACCATCTATGGATATAACCTAGAACTTCTGCTCGGATGTGGCCTGTGGTAGCTCAGTAACCAAGTAGTTTTCCAAAGTAAGGGGAACACGGACTATTTCTAATAGGATCTCAAGGGCAGGCTGTTTGACCCCCACCCCAGGGGAGGAGCAGTCTGTTAGGCCACAGAGGAGGACTTTGCAGCCAGCCCTGAAGATACCTGATAAAACAGGGTCAGATGAAAGGGGAGGAGGTCCTCCCCTATCAGGGGACTTGGAAAGGGGCAGGGAGGAGACCAGGGAGGGAGTGTGGGGTTGGGGAGGGAATGAGGGAGCGGGATACAGCTGGGACACAGAGTTAACAAAATGTAACTAAAAAGAAAAATAAAATAAAAATAAAAAAATTAATTAAAAAAAAATAAAAAATAAAAATAAAAATTTAATTAAAAAGGAAAAGAAATAATATAGTAACATATAGTGTTCAATTAATATTATACTTATAAATGATATATTATTATCACACGTATCTCTGTGCGGGTGTACATTTGTGTGCGTATGTATGATGTGAGCCTGCAAGTGTGCACCAAAGCAGGCATGTAAGCTCAGGAAAAAACTTGTAGGAATATCTTTCTCCCACCATGCGGATTCTGGGGATCAAAATTAGTTCCCCGTGTTAAACAGCAATTGCTTTTACCTGTTAATCCATTTTATCACACCAAGGCTTATAATATAGAAATAATAACTGTATCTCATAGAAAAAAACAAACAATGCAATATGTTCTGTAGCAGGTATGAAAGAAAGCAGAGATTTGACTTTTGTCAATCCATGCCTATGATTTTCTATTTTCACTTTTTTTGTTATGGTATTAAGACCTTTTTATCTACATGGCAATAATACATTTTGTCATAAGACACTGATATGAGATAGATTTTTTTCCTCCAATGCATTTTGAACAACAACAAAAACAATAGTATAACAAATCTGTGAACAAGACAGATTATTATCACAGAACAAGAGAAGCATTATGAAAGTCAACAAAACCTTAGATATTTAACTAAATTAACATTTTAATATGTTTTGACATAGATATGGGAAAGTAACACTTTTTTATTGTAGAGTACCATCCTTAGTTGAGCTAGACCAGCATCAGTGGATGGCCAAGAAGTGACCTCACAAACAATGGAGGGGTACTTCTTCAATACTGTTAAGGTAGAAAGAAGAGCTTCAAGAAAAACTTAAAGAAGAGTTGACATATGGCTGGAGTTTAAGAGCCACAAAAACCCATCTAATATTGGTAAGAAAATTGATAGAAACTCATGGATTTCAGAAAGCAGATAGGATAGAAGGGGCTTTAGGGGTAGAGCTGATCACCACTGCCATGCAGTCCAAAGTCTTTTAAGACATAACACCAAGTATGACAACCACAATGCCAAAAATACGACCTCGTGTTTAAGAGATAGTGAGGAAATACTTTCACTTCAAATATTTCTGTTGGGATATACCAGTTAGAATTATGCTAGAACTATGCATCTATCAACTGAAATATCTGATGCTAATAAAATAAGCAATCAAGTAAGACATTTAAAAAATAACTTCACTTTTCTGAGACTGATACTCCAAACAAGGATCATTCCTGGATATAACCTAGAACCCCTGCCCAGAAGTAGCCCATGGAAGCTCAGTGTCCAAGTGGGTTCCCTAGTAATAGGAATAGGGACTATCTCTGACATGAACTAATGGGCTGGCTCTTTGATCACCTCCACCTGAGGAGGGAGCACCCTTACCAGTCCACAGAGGAAGACAAAGAAGCCAGTCCTCGTGAGACCTGATAGGCTAGGGTTAGATGGAAGGGGAGGAGGACCTCCCCAATCATTAGACAGGGGGAGAGGCATAGGAGAAGAGGGAAGGAGGGAGGAATTAGGAGGGAATGAGAGAGAGGGCTACAGCTGGGATACAAACTGAATAAACAGTAATTAAAAAAAAATAACTTCACTGTGTTTATGTCTGGAAAAAAAAAATTACAATTGTTTTACCAAATTTAGGAAGGGCAAACTTTTTGTCCTCATACCTCCTTATCCTCAGACTACTACCCGAGGTTTCTAATTGGGCCTGGAGAAATTTCTGAGTTTCAAATGCTTAAGGGTATGGCATTTTTTTGACTGGACCTTAGATACTAATCTGGGTCTGTTTGTGTCTGAAAGTAATGAGGAAAAGTAGATTTGTCACAGATATAGTCACCTGAATGATCACCACAGCACATGAGAGAAGACAACAAAATGCACAAATGTAGAGTTTGCACTGGGCAAGACAAACAAAGCCCTTCTTATCCGCAAGACAAAGATTTGCTTGGAAGTCAGATCAAACAAAGTGACAAGGGAAAAAAACAAACAAACATGGCGCTCAAATTTTGATTCAGGAAGCCGGGAAAAATGGATTCACTTGCATAAACGCAGCCGTGCTGTTGACATAGTAGAAGACACAGAGAAGCAGTGTCTACATGCAGTAGTAGATACTTTTAGCTCATTATGCAGTTAGAAATAGCAAACTGTCAAGGTAACACATATTGAACAAATGTTTATGTACCCTTCGTGCTGGATGAGCAGTTTGAGTGTTTCAAGTTAGAACATTTGCCCTCACTGACGTTTAGGACAAAGACTGATTTTTATTTAGAAATTGGTAGCAAACTTCTTCTACGAATTGCTTGGCTACTTATATTCTCATCTTATTGTCCCTAGAGTGTGTCCTGTCTCCTTTCTTATGCATAATGCCACCATACCTTTCACATCTAAAGACACAGCTTAACACAGGAAGGCTTAAGGTACAGAATTCAGATATTTTCGTTTTCTAATGATCAATTTCTAACTTAAAAAGGGCATTGTGTATCCTTTTAAATTAATTCCTCACACAGTAGCAATCAAGCGTTTCACCCTCTAGTTTTGGAGTTAATATCTCTGTAACTTGATGGCCTTTCCTGGAGAATTAGACTTCTTTCTAATGTATACTGTTTGATTTTTGTTCCAGTAACACATATATTCTTCTTTTTTAGGGTTTCCTCAAGTTAATAACAAGAATCATGTAGCTCACACAACAGATGTTTATTTGTTTCAATTTTCTGGGGACTGGAAGTCTAAAATCAGGTGTGAGTAGGTTTGGTCTTCTGAGGCCTCTTTACCTTGGCTTACAGAAGGTCAGGCTTCATGTTTTATCTGCCCATAGTGCTGTGTGGAGAGGAATCTTTTGGTTTCATTGTTTTCTTGTAACAATCTATTCATGCTGGAAAGGACACACCATGCTGCTCTCACTTAATTACTTCTTTTTAGGAGAGTGATAATGAGCGTTAGCATTTCAGTACATGTTTTTGAGGTACACAAATCTATGCAGCATTTCCACAAGCTTACAAAGAATAAGACAGATTTCTGGTTCTAGTTTATCCCATGATTACGTCTACATCTTTATGTGATCTACATTTTGGGGGATTTGTTGACATCAGTTAAGTATCTGCCTGGTTTGTTCACTTATTATTAAGGACGGTTTACCTATTCTAGCATCCTTTCTTCCACATTTCCCTGACTTTCCTGCTCATCTTAGTATTCTCATGTATCCTGTCAGTTACTTAAGCTTTTTTTTTTTCTACATTCTAAATATATCCTTAAAACATGACTCCAAACATATTTTACAACCTCACAAATACTCTAAATTGAAAAGCAGCGATTCTGTATCTCTGGTTGACTAACAGCTGGATAAGGGCTTCCATTTTGTATCATATTTCCTCTTTCCTGTTTATTTTCATGAACAGATAATATCTAGCCTCCAGAAAAATACATAATTTTCCTAACTCAGTTAACTGTGACCAGTGTACTAATAAACCTTACTTTCTTACTTTCTCAGGATAAAGCTGCCAGAGATAAAGCTGTCTATGGAGTTGGTTTTTTTTTTTTTTTTTTTTTTTTTTTTTTACTTCATTCTTTGTTTTCTTCCTTTAGTCAAGACATAGTTTCTGACCTCTGAGCACCTTCTCTTCCGGCGTAGCCTCCACCAGTCTGCTGTTCATTGGGGTCTAGGCCAACTTGTGAAGCAAATCCACTACTCATAACTCATAATTCCTAAAACAGAGGTTTAGAAAGCATGTAGGAAGCCTTCCGACCTGCTCTCATTCTATGCTAATGTTTTTTGAATCTGTAAATGGACTTGCCAGTCTCATAGTAAAATCTTGCCCAGAGTCCAAATGGGAAATAGATAAAAGTTTAACTATATCTGGCTACTTAACACTCTATGTCAAGCTGAAAAGATAAAAGTTGTCTCTTCTCTCTTGTTCTCTTCTTTCTCTTTTATCTTACATTTATTATTTTGTAACCATAGTATTTATTTGAATAAAAAATGGTTTTAAGAATCACCTTTCATTATCAAAGAATAACATGTACCTTAGGGCTGAACTCTCACCTCTGTAGATCATTACTTTGATAATTATGCTTATTTTAATATCAAAGGGTGACATTCAACATTATTTTATTGTTAGAATATTTCTGTGTTCCAGGCATTGAATTTCCTTGATACTACCTTTATTTCGTACAATAAATTATATTTTATTACTGCATAGCCAACATTTCCTAATCAAATGTATGCTTTGGAAGGAAAAGCAGAAGGCTCTAGACAAAAAAAAAAAAAAAAAAAAGGAGTGTTACTCATTTTAATGAGGTGTTATTATATAAATAGGTAACTAAAATTTGAGCCTGGAATAAATATATATATACATGAGTTTTTCAAAGTACTAAAGTAAAGCACATGGTTAATTTAAGACCACACTTTTACAATGATTATTTAAAAAAGCATGCATTCTACTGGGTATTATAATCAGAATTCTTACTAATGTATTTCATCAGATATAAAATTATTGTTGAATATAAAATATACAATATAAATTCAATTTAATCATCTCTAAGATTTTCTTCCAGAACCAATGCCAATTATTCTAATAATTTTTTAACATAAATTTTCTTTGGCTGTCTGAAAACCAACCACATGTTTTTCTCGGTTATTTTTATATTGTCTTTTATACATGTTGGAAAGGAATTTTAAAAACTGAAGTGGCATTAAATTGACAACAGCTTAACTTCTAAAATAGTGTGTATACAAATTTTTGGCCATGATTTTTTAGGCTCAAAATAAATTTGAAAACAATTTTTTAAAAACTTATGTAAAAGTGCAGGCCCCATTTGGCTTATTTCATTTATAATAATAAAAAATAATTACCATTGAATAAGTTATATTCTCCCCAAATACCACAATTAAGAGTTTATTTGCTATCATAATTCAAATAAAGGTTTTATTAATGAAATAAACATAATATTTTGACAGCCTCTCTTTAATTAATTCCCACTTGTAACAAACACAGAAAAATTTATTGTAATCATTACTAAAACTTGTTGTAAATATTGACAAGGTCTGACAGTGATGTTTTACATCACTATGCTGAAGAGGCTCAGTGTTGAGGAAGAGAATTTCATTTCAGACAGGTAATTGCAAGAAATCACAGACTGAATCCAACCCTTTGATTGACTAGGAAAAAATATCATTTTTGTAGATTTTAAAAAATAAAATACATATTATGAACACAGGTACTTGGTGATTGCTTCATCATTGAATGATAAGTAGCAACTCATCACTAAGTATTAGGATGTTAACTTGCAAATGCTCTTTATTATTGAAACTATTTTCAATTAATCTTTTGTGTGTACTAAAAATTATTTACCCTCGAGAGTCTGAAGAATCCCAGGGTTATTTAGCTAGGATGAAGTTTTAAAGACATTTCTGCCATTTGAAGAGAACGTGAGGGGTTTTGAAAAGCTTTCAAACATTCTCCAAATTTTATTTTGTTAGAGAGAGATGCTTTTGAAGTAGCCAAGAATAAATAATTTGAGAATTCGATCAAAAATTCTACACAAATTTTGCATGTCTTGATATGCTCTGTCAAGATATTAAAATGGTGACATATTTACTTGTTATATATTATCTTTGAGGAGTATTTTATCATTTAAAAATCACTTATTTTAGTTTTGCAAAGAGAGATTCATTAAAAATATAACACAAACTAAAGCATATATTTTTAATTTAACAGAAAGGATCATATTCTGATAAATTTCTAAAGGGTGTAGTTAAAACAACATGAATTTATTAACAAGATAAATTTATAACAAGATGACTATTATTCTACACACAAATTTATAAAATTATAACATCGACTATTTTAAATATTCTCACCTTTCTATAATGATATAACTGATGCAATTTATCTATTTCACTAGTCAAAAGAAATGTTTCGTACTTCAAAACAAAAGAGTCATCGTAATACAATTCTGATTTTTATGTTAAAATAAGGTAATAGATATCTCACCCTACATTTTCTGATTTCTACAATGAATCCACAGATATAAAACAATTTTAGATCAGTGAAAGATCAGACTAGCTGTACAGATATAAATGAAGCAAACTAAATTTGTATATGAAGTTATTTGGTTAAGTTATGTTTATATGTGTTCGTGATATCCTGTAGTGGTTAGTCGGAGAACTTCAATAAACCTCCACCCTTCAACCGTCTAGTGAAGGCAAAGACCTAAATGTAAGCCAATGCTAAGATATCTATGATTCTGAAAAGTCAGATTTGTTTAAAAAAATTCTGAATCAAAACTTTGGTGAAGGAATAAAGAGGGAGTTGCAAGAAGACAGGTAGAAATGATATAAATATTGTATATGAATTACACATACACAATATAAATATTGTGCATGAAATTCTCACAAAATAAAGAAAGAACTACAGAAAATTAATGGTGACTGGCAGAAAGAGAATTAGCTTCACCAAAAGATAAGGCTTCTTTTTAATTTAATTTTTATTTTATTTTTATTAATTACAGTTTATTCACTTTGTAATCCCAGCTGTAGCTCTCTACCCCACCCCCTCCAAGACCCTCCCTCTCTCTTCTTCTCCTATGCCAGTACAATGATAGGGGAGGTCCTCCTCCCCTTCCATCTGACCCTAGCCTATCAGGTCTCATCAGAACTGGCTTTTTTGTCATCCTCTGTGGACTGGTAAGGGTGCTCCCTCCTCAGGTGGAGGTGATCAAAGAGCCAGCACATAAGTTCATGTCAGAGATGGTCCCTGTTCCTATTATTGGGAAACTCTCTTGGACACTGAGCTTCCATGGGCTACATCTGTACAGTGATTCTAAGTTATCTCCATGCATGGTCCTTGTTTGGAGTATAAGTCTCAGAAAAGACCTTTGTGCCTAGATTTTTTTGGTTCTGTTGCTCTCTTTGTGGAGCTCCTGTTCCCTCCAGGTCTTTCTATTTTAACTGTCCAGTGTTCAACATAGTTGTCTGCTTTGAAAGCACATGCATATAAACAAACAACCAAGACAGGCACAAGGGATACTATTTATACACACACACACACACACACACAAACATTATGAATACATATTATTTATCTGCTTCATTCACTGTATCTATAAAATATATGATATATATATATATATATATACATATATGTATAAAGAAGGTAAAGGGAGTGTTGTGTTCCAGGGAAGGTATTTGTTTTTATGTTCTTGTGTTAATTATTTTTTAAAAATGTGTGGTGATCAGTTGGATGTATAAACATATGTGCATGAGTGTGTTTGTGGCCGTGAGGATGGAAAGCAAACTTCAGGTGCCTTCTACAGGCACCAGACTTTATTTATTTTTAAGTAATGAAATTTTTTTATGGATATATTTTAATCCATTCATATATTTTGATCCAACTCACTATCTAAGTGTCTTTTTTTCTTTCTCTCTTCTCTGTCTCAAAAAATAAAAACAAATAATTAAAGCCAACAAAACAACAAAAACACAAAAAAAAAATACCAAAACAAATACATGCACTCACATGCAGACTCACA
>NW_026593441.1:0-1318 GCF_907164565.1 Psammomys obesus | reverse complement strand
CTTTATTTGTAATAGCCAGAAGCTGGAAACAACCCAGATGCCCCTCAACTGAAGAATGGATGCAGAAACTGTGGTACATCTATACAATGGAGTATTACTCAGCAATGAAAAATAAGGAAATCATGAAATTTGCAGGTAAATGGTGGGACCTGGAAAGGATCATCCTGAGTGAGTTGACCCAGAAGCAAAAAGACACTCACGGTATATACTCACTCATATAAACATACAATATAGAATAAACCCACTAAAAGCTGTACATCTAAACAAACTAAGCAAAAGAGAGGACCCTAACTAAAATGTTCAATCCCCATCCTGAAAGGCAAAGAGGATGGACATCAGAAGAAAACGAAAATATGAAACAACCTCGGAACCCGCTACAGAGGGCCTCTGAAAGCCAGAAGAAAACAGGAAACAACCTTGAAACCTGCCACAGAGGGCCTCTGAAAGCTTCTGCAGTATAGACTGTCAAAGCAGATGCTGAGCCTGATGGCCAACTGATGGGCAGAGTGAATGGAATTTTATGTAAGAAGTGGGAAATAGTAAGAGCTGGAGGGAACGGGAACTCCACAAGCAGAGCAACAGAACAAATAATTTGAACACAGGGAACTTCCCAGAGACTCATACTCCAACCAAGGACTATTCGTGGAGATGACCTGGAACCCCTGCACAGGTGAAGCCCATGGCAGTTCAGTGTCCAAGTGGTTTACATAGTAATGGGAAGAGGGACTGCCTCTGACATAATCTGATTGGCCTTTTCTTTGATCACCTCCCCCTGAAGGGGGAGCAGCCTTATCAGGCCACAGTAGTGGACAATGCAGCCACTTTTGATGAGATCTGATAGACTAAGATCAGAAAGGAGAGGAGAACCTCCCCTATCAGTGGACTTGGGGAGTGGCATGCATGCAGAAAGGGGAGGGAGGGTGGGATCGGCAGGGGAGGAGGGAGGGGCTTATGGGGGGATACAAAATGAATAAAGTGTAATTAATAAAAAAAAATAATAATAAAAGATTAAAAGAAAACATAGTTTATTTTCTTAAGAAGGCAACAATTTAGCCAAGAGATTCTACCTCAGGTAGTCTCTGCAATTACTTGGTAAACTTGGTCAGAACTAGCACTTTATGGTCACCTAGGCTGTGGAGTGGGAACACAGTGATACACTCTATAAATGTCTTACATCTAAGATCTTCCAGTGTTATTGTGAAGCAACAATCACCAGGCTTCACTTGGTGAAGAAGACACGCAGCTTCAGTTGTGAGAAAACAAATAAGAATCATATTAAAGGTATCTGGAAAGAAGATAAAATCTTCCTGATTCTTCA
>NW_026593440.1:0-1049 GCF_907164565.1 Psammomys obesus | reverse complement strand
CTTAAGACTTCTCTCAATGCTGGGACCCCATGAGGTGCAGATCCCTGGAGGCTCTGTGTTTCTGCCTCAGTCTCTGTAAGTTCATATGTGCATCTGTCCTACTGTATTTAAAGGGCCTTGTTTCCTTGGTGTCCTTCATCTCCTCTGGTTTACACTTTTCCTCTTCCTTTTCCACAGGGTTTCCTGTGGGTCTCTGTACTTGTTCCCATCTACTGCAGAAGGAAGCTTCTCTGACAACAGCTGAGCAAGGCTCTGATCTATGCATACAGGAGAATGTCATTAGGAATCATTTCATTGCTGTATTACTTTATCAGAACAGTGGTGTTTAGCTTTCTTTAGGTCTTGGACCCATCTAGTCTCAGGTTCTTGGCCTCCTGAGCACTTTGGGGATGGGTTCCATGTCATGGGGTGAACCTTAAAGTCAATGAGATATTGGTTATGCCCAAAAGCTTTGTGCCACTATTATACCAACATATCTTGTAAGCAGATCATTCTTGTAGTCACAGATTTTGTAGCTGGATTAGTACATGCCTTTCTCCTTTGGCAGTGTGAAGAGTACCATGAGCACTAGTCTGTAGGAGTAAAGGCTCTAGGTAGGTACCAGCTTAACTTCTCCATGTCCAATTAGTTGTGTAGATGTTGTCTTCAGGAACAGGGCCCTATTGTCAGTTACTGGAGAGCAACCAATTGCCGTGGCAATAGCCTAATTCGTTTGGGGTCCCCTTGGCCAACAACTCAATTAGATATAACACATTCCTGGTACTGGGAGCTTCGTTCAGTGATGAGAGATGTCCAACTCGTGTTCCATCTCCCCTTCTATTTGGCTATTTCATTTAGACTACCTTCATACTCACATATACTCCAGGAAGCTTCCAATGTATTAGAGTCTGATACAACCTCTCTGGTGGTCCTTTGTTTTAGCTGTTCCTTCTTGTATTCTTGTAGTGAGAATTTTGATGTCTTTAAAAACCCAGTTATGTTATGTTATGTTATGTTATGTTATGTTATGTTATGTTATGTTATGTTATGTTATGTTATGTTATGTTATG
>NW_026593439.1:0-3216 GCF_907164565.1 Psammomys obesus | reverse complement strand
CACACACACACACACACACACACACACACACACACACAGGGATTGGAGGTATGTTTTAAGAGACTCTATTATGTTGGAGGCTGTTTTGCGCACTGTGTATTCAAATGTTGATCTCTGTATCTAGAGAGCTGCTTGCAGTCCAGACTTTGGCATTGTTATGAAGCATTTCCTGTCTTGGTATGTTGTAAACATTGTTCTCTATCACCTGATTGGCTAAATAATATGCTGAATGGCCAATAGTTGGGTTGAGTTAAGGCTGGACTTCCAGGAGTGAGGGGTCCCAGGCGGGGACCAGAGAGAGGCAAAGTGGCCAGCAGATAATGGATGAAGTAGCAGGAGCCAGGACTAGAGACTAAGATGGCAGGTGATGGGCCGTGTGGCTGGGAAGAAGGCCAGGCCAGTGTTATCAGGGTAGAATAGCTGAGTATTTGTCCAGCTACAGTGCCTAAAGCGTTTAATCAAGAAAATAGGTTCCTGTGTCATTATTCAGAGCAAGGACAGGCATAGCAAACCATAATTTTACACTATTACAGTAGAGTGGCTTTTCATTGTCAGTGTTTGAGTCCTGGGGTTCCTTTATACCTGAGTGTTTCAGAACACCTCTTTGGAAGGGAAGAAGAATTACTGACTAAATTCAAGGTTTAAGTGATTCATAGTATTTTCTTATTTGCTTGTTTCTTCTACAGGCAGTTTTGGCCCAGGGCTTAAAGCCAGGAGAAAGTTCTCCTAAGGGGAGAAGCAAGGCTTGCCTCACAGTGTGACTGTGTGTCACCCTGACCTGTCACAGGTTCTGAAGGAAGTTCCCTGCCATTTCAAAATAAACTCTAAAACAGCACAACAAAACTACAAATGATGGATTCTTTCAACATATGAAATGTTGAAAAGTTTTAAAAGAGAAAAACTCTAGATTTAAGAAACATAGCGACTAAAATTGTAAGACCTGGGGTCTCACAGCTCAGGAGTTTAAGATCGTGCCCTTCCCAGAAACTCCCCCAGACCAAGACTTGTTGCAAAAGCAAGAGGTTTATTAACCATTGGGCAATGGGGTCACCCCTGCTGGTCAGCAAAGAGTGGCACTGGGAGACAAAGGTCTTTAGGTTTTTAAAAGAAAAATTGCGGGAAATTTGAAGTTGCAGTCTTGGCAGTTTAGGATTGGATGAGGAAGCTATAAAGTAAGATAATTGGTTAGTCTTAGGTGCTTGAGCTTGGCCAGTCCTGCCAACTGTGGATGCAGCTGCAATTTAAGGTGGGGGTGGTTAGCTCATCCTTGAAGATTAGGGGCTTCAGACTTTTGGCTGGAGGTCAAAAGCTACTCAGAAGAAGTCTGGGTTCATTGCTAAGAAATGCTATCTCAAAGACAAGGGTCTGGTCCTTCTTTTTGCTGAGTGAAGGTCATTGCTTGCTTGCCTTTTATCTATCTGTCCTCATAGATAGGGTCACATTTTTCCATTCTCTGGAAAGGTACTAAGAGGCTTTAGCTTAACCTGAACCTAAAACTCAAAACTATAGGCTTTAGAAGACATACAGGTTACAAAGTTAGTCTAACCCTTTCAAAATCTGATTCAAAGTCCCAAGTCAAAAGTCAGAGACTTTGAGGGAAGTATGGTTATTGATTGACAAATTGAGAATATTAAGTGATTGTTAGTAGTTATGGCTAATAATGGTATTTTAGTTACGTTTAAAGAAAGGTTCCTTTAAATTTTTTATTCCTTATTTTTTTTGTGAAGAAATATGCATTTTCCTTGACACAATGTAGAGGTCTGTGAACGACTTGAAGGAGTCTCTCGTTTCACCGTGTGGGTCCCAAAGATAGAATGGAGGTTATCATACTTGGTAGCTTTACCTGCTGAGCTATCTTTCCAGACCAACAGTCCTTAGATGTTATAAGTCAGTACTAGGACGGATCATGGTGGCCCAAGCCTATAATTCTAGCTCTGTGTTCAAGAGCTTGCTTAGGATCTGCAAGGCCCTGGGTTCTAGACTGCACTGAAATAATAACAGAAATAAAAAAGAAAGTTGCCACTGAGATGGCTCAGTAAGCAAAGCCTTGGAAACATGGGTTTTATCTTCCTGGGCCATGACTCCTACAAGTTCCCCTCTATTCTCCACATGTATGCTCTGTGCCGTGACACACACACACACACACACACACACCCCACAGTTTTCTTTAAAAAGCAAATATTCTTCTTTTTTTTTTTTTTTTTTTTCTTTTTTTGTATTAAGGACTTCACTTGGGCCTTGAGCCTACCAAGCAAGCATTCTAACACGGAGTTACATCTCTTTACTTTTTATCTTGAAAGGAGGTGTTTTATGAAAAGTCAGTGTTCCATTGCTGTGAAGAGACACCATGATCAAGGCAACGCTTACACAATAAAGCATTTAATTAGGGCTGGCTTACAGTTCAGAGATTTAGTCCATTATCATCATGGCAGGAAGCATGGAGGCACCCAGGCAGACATGGCGCTGAAGAAGTAGCTGAGAGTTCCACATCTGGATCTAAAGGTAGCAGGAAGAGAGAG
Source organism: Psammomys obesus (assembly GCF_907164565.1). Classification (NCBI taxonomy): domain Eukaryota; kingdom Metazoa; phylum Chordata; class Mammalia; order Rodentia; family Muridae; genus Psammomys; species Psammomys obesus. Next base: position 697 of record NW_026593439.1, on the reverse strand, counting down.
CAACCCTGAGCCTGAGTTGAGCTTTTGAAACCTGAGGGCTAACCCCTCGGTGACACACGTCTGCCAACAAGACCACACCTACTCCAGCAAGGCCACACCTCCAGCCCTTCTCAAGTAGTGCCATTCCCTGATGACGAAGCAGTCAAGTACATGAGCCTATGGTGGCCATTCTCACTGGAGCCATCACATAAGGACTCACTAAGCTGTCTACGCTGAGCTCGAACTCATTGTCTGTAGCCCAAGAAAGCACTGAATTTGTGATCCTGCTCTCTCATCCCCCAGGTTGCTGGAATTACATACAGGCTGATAATACCAAGTTAGCCAAAGACTTTTAAATACTTTCAAAAGATTGATTACATATCATCGGGTCGTGGGGGCAGTCGTTTGCTTCCATGCTTGTTTTGTCTTGTTACGTTGTCATGGCTGACCTGGAACTTGCTATGTAGACCAGGCTGTCCTCAAACTTGTGATACTCTGCCTTTGCCTCCCAGTTACAACCACCATACTTGGCTCGGTATTCACTTTAAGTGATCAATATTACATTATGTGACTTTCAACTCAATGTTAATATATATATGTTAATATATATACATATATATGTTAGTGTCTCTATTTCTCTCTCTCTCTCTCTCTCTCTCTCTCTCTCTCTCTATATATATATATATATATATATATATATATATATATATATATATAG
>NW_026593438.1:0-13099 GCF_907164565.1 Psammomys obesus | reverse complement strand
TTTGCTTTGAAAACACTGCTAGTTAGAGTTTTTCAAATGCGCTCAGTGGACTCCTGTCAATGTTTAATGTGCATCCCATCACATTCAAAACGAGGATTGATAATCTTACCCCATGTCCGCTCTCTTGATTATCTTTTTTAGGTGTATAGATTATATTATGTTCATCATATCTTATAGGTCTATATAAGTGAGTATATACCATGTTTGTCTTTCTCCTTCTGGGATATTTCACTCAGGATGATCTTTTCTAGATCCCACCATTTGCCTGCAAATTTCATGATTTCCTCCTTTTTGATTGCTGAGTAGTATTACATTGTGTAAAAATGCCACAATTTCTGTACCCATTCCTCCGTTGATGGACATCTGGGTTGTTTCCAGGTTCTGGCTATTACAAATAAAGCTGCTATAAACATGGTTGAGCAAATATCTCTTTTGTGTACTTGAGCAAAGTTTGGGTATATACCTAGCAGTGGTATAGCTGGGTCTTGAGGAAGCACTATTCCTAATTGTCTTAGAAAGCGCCAGATAGATTTCCAGAGTGGTTGAACCAGTTTACATTCCCACCAGCAGTGGAGGAGGGTTCCCCTTTCTCCACAATCTCTCCAGCATGTGTTGTCCCTTGAGTTTTTCATTTTGGCCATTCTGATGGGTGTAAGGTGATATCTCAGGGTCGTTTTGATTTGCATTTCCCTGATGGCTAATGAGGATGAGTATTTCTTTAAGTGTTTCTCTGCCATTCGATATTCCTCTGTCGAGAATTCTCTGTTTAGCTCTGTTCCCCATTTTTTAATTGGATTACTTTGTTTGCTGCTTTTCAGCTTCTTTAGTTCTTTGTATATACTCGATATTAGTCCTCTGTCAGATAAAGGGTTAGTGAAGATTCTTTCCCAATCTGTAGGCAGGCATTTTGTTTTGATGACAGTGTCCTTTGCTTTACAGAAGCTTTTCAGTTTCATGAGGTCCCATTTATTGATTGTTGCTCTTAGAGCCTGTGCTGTTGGTGTTCTGTCCAGGAAGTTGTCTCCTGTGCCAATGAGTTCTAGGCTGTTCCCCACTTTTTCTTCTAACAGATTTAGAGTATCTGGTTTTATGTTGAGGTCTTTGATCCACTTGGACTTTAGTTTTGTGCAGGGTGATAATTATAGATCTATTTTCATTTTTCTGCATGTGGACATCCAGTTGGACCAGCACCATTTGTTGAAGATGCTGTCTTTTTTCCATTGAATGGTTTTGGCTTCTTTGTCAAAAATCGAGTATTCATAGGTGTGTGGGTTTATTTCTGGGTCTTCTATGCGGTTCCATTGATCCTCCTTTCTGTTTTTATGCCAATACCTTGCAGTTTTCATTACTATTGCTCTGTAGTACAACTTGAGATCGGGGATGGAGATACCCCCAGATGATCTGTTGTTGTACAGGATTGTTTTGGAGATTCTGGGTTTTTTTTCTCCATATGAAGCTGAGAATCTTTTTTTCAAGGTCTGTAAAGAATTGAGTTGGTATTTTGATCGGAATTGCATTGAATCTGTAGATTGCTTTTGGCAGGATGGCCATTTTCACAATGTTAATCCTACCAATCCATGAGCACGGGAGATCTTTCCATCTTCTGAGATCTTCTTCAATTTCTTTCTTCAGAGGCTTGAAGTTTTTCTGAAACAGGTCTTTCACTTGCTTGGTTAGTGTCACCCCAAGGTACTTTATGTGGTTAGTGGCTATTGTGAAGGGTGTTGTTTCCCTAATTTCTTTCTCGGCCATTTTGTCTTTGGTATACAGGAGGGCTTCTGATTTTTTTGAGTTGGTTTGTATCCTGCCACTTTGCTGAAGGTGTTTATCAACTGGAGGAGTTCTCTGGTTGAATTCTTGGGGTCACTCATATATACTATCATATCATCTGCGAATAGTGACACTTTGACCTCTTCCTTTCTGATCTGTATCCCCTTGATCTCCTTTAGTTGTCTTATTGCTCTGGCTAGGACTTCAAGTACTATGTTGAAGAGGTAGGGAGAGAGTGGGCAGCCTTGTCTTGTCCCTGATTTCAGTGGGATTGATTTAAGTTTCTCTCCATTGAGTTTGATGTTGACTATAGGCTTGCTGTATATTGCCTTTACTATGTTTAGGTATGTGCCTTGTATTCCTGATCTCTCCAAGACTTTAAACATGAATGGGTGTTGGACTTTGTCAAATGCTTTTTCAGCATCTAAGGAGATGATCATGTGGTTTTTCTCCTTCAGTTTGTTTATGTGGTGGATTACATTGATGGATTTCCGTATGTTGAACCACCCTTGCATGCCTGGGATGAAGCCTACTTGGTCGTGGTGGATGATATCTTTGATGTGTTCTTGGATTTGGTTTGCAAGTATTTTATTGAGTATTTTTGCGTCAATGTTCATAAGAGAGATAGGTCTGAAGTTCTCTTTTTTGTTGGGCCTTTGTGTGGTTTAGGTATCAGGGTGACTGTTGCTTCATAGAAAGAGTTTGGTAATGTACCTTCTGTTTCTCTTTTGTGGAATAGTTTGAGGAGAATTGGTGTGAGCACTTCTTTGAAGGTCTGGTAGATTTCCGCGCTGAAACCATCTGGCCCAGGGCTTTTTTTGGAGGGGAGACTGTGAATGACTGCTTCAATTTCCTTGGGGGATATTGGGTTGTTCAGTCTTTCTACCTGATCTTGACTTAATGTTGGAAGATGGAATCTATCAAGAAAATTGTCCATTTCATTTAGATTTTCAAATTCTGTGGTATATAGGCTTTTGTAGTATGACCTAATGATTGTTTGAATTTCCTCTGTGTCTGTAGTTATGTCACCCTTTTCATCTCTGATTTTGTTGATTTGGATAGATTCTCTCTGCTTTTTAGTTAGTTTGGCTAAGGGTTTGTCTATCTTGTTGATTTTCTCAAAGAACCAGCTTTTTGTTTCATTGATTCTTTGAATAGTTTTATTTGTTTCTAATTGATTGATTTCAGCCCTGAGTTTGATTATTTCCAGCCTTCTGCTCCTCTTGGGTGTATCTGCTTCTTTTTTTTTCTAGGGTTTTCAGTTGGGCCATTAAGTTGTTTGTATGTGATGTTACAAATTTCTTCTTGCAGGCACTTAGTGCTATAAATTTTCCCCTGAGCACTGCTTTCAATGTGTCCCATAAATTTGGGTATGTTGTGCCTTCATTTTCATTGAATTCTAGGAAGTCTTTAATTTCTTTCTTTATTTCTTCCTTAACCCAGCTGTCGTTGAGTAACAGGTTGTTCAGTTTCCATGTGCGTGTAGGCTGTTTGTTATTTCTGTTGTTGTTGAGGTCCAGCTTAAGTCCATGGTGGTCAGATAGAATACAAGGGATTATTTCAATCTTTTTGTATCTGTTGAGGCTTTCTTTATGACCAACTATATGGTCTATTTTGGAGAAGGTTCCATGTGGTGCTGAAAAGAAGGTATACTCTTTTGAGTTTGGATGAAAAGATCTGTAGACGTCTATTAGGTCCATTTGATTTAGGGTCTCCGTAAGTGTTTTTATTTCCCTATTTGTTTTCTGTCTAGTTGATCTGTCCCTTGGTGAGAGTGGAGTGTTGAAGTCTCCCACTATTAGGGTTTTAGGATCCATGTGTGATTTAAGCTTTAATATTGTTTCATTTACGAATGTAGGTGCTCTTGTATTTGGGGCATAGATATTCAAAATTGTGATGTCCTCTTGGTGGATTTTTCCTTTGATGAGAATATAGTGGCCGTCCTTATCTTTTTTGATTAACTTGGGTTGAAAGTCTATTTTATTAGATATTAGGATGGTTACTCCCGCTTGTTTTCTGGAACCATTTGCTTGAAAGACATTTTTCCAGCCCTTTACTCTGAGGTAGTGTTTATCTTTGTTGCATAGGTGTGTTTCTTGGATGCAACAGAATGTTGGATCCTGTTTCCGCAACCATTCTGTTAGTCTGTGTCTTTTAGTTGGGGAGTTGAGTCCGTTGATGTTGATAGAAACTAGTGACCAACAATTGTTACTTATTTTAGATGTGGTGTTGGTGGTGTCACTGAATTTCATTGCTTGTCTTCTTTTGGTTTTTTTGTTGTGTAGTTATCTATTTCCTCTGTTTCCTTCGATGTAGTTATTTTCTTTGGTTTGGAGTTTCCCTTCTAGTAACTCTGTAAAGCTGGGTTACTATGTAGATATTGTTTAAATTTGGTTTTTTCTTGGAATATCTTGAATTCTCCGTCTATGTTGATTGAAAGTTTTGCTGGGTATAGTAGTCTGGGTTGGAATCTGTGGTCCCTTAAGGACTGTATGATTTCTGTCCAGGCCCTTCTGGCTTTCATAGTTTCTGTTGAGAAATCTGGTGTGTGATTCTGATAGGTCTACCTTCATATGTTACTTGGCCTTTTTCCCTTGCTGCTTTTAGAATTTTTTCTTTGTTTTGTAGGTTCAGTGTTTTGACTATGATGTGACGTGAAGAATTTCTTTTCTGATCTAGTCTACTTGGTGTTCTGTAGGCCTCTTGTATGTTTATGGCCATCTCCTTCTTTAAGTTGGGAAAGTTTTCTTCTATAATTTTCTTGAAAATATTTTCCGGACCTTTGAGCCTGATGTCTTCTTTTTCTTCTACTCCTATTATTCTTAGGTTTTGTCTTTTCATGGTGTCCTTGATTTCTTGGATGTTTTGTGTTTGGAACTTTTCTGATTTTATTTTTTCTTTGAGAGACGTGTCAATTTCCGCAAGTGTATCTTCGGCTCCTGAGATTCTTTCTTCCATCTCTTGTATTCTGTTGGTGATGCTTACGTTTGTGGTGCCTGATCTTTTCTCTATGTTCTTCAGCTCCTGGTTTTTCTCTATTTGTGTTTTCTTTATTGATTCTAATTCTGTTTTCATGTCTTGCACCATTTCCTTCATCTGTTTGAATGTGGACTCCTGTTTTTCAATGATAGCTTCTATTTTTTTGTCTGTTTCCTCTCTATGTATCACTAATTGTGCCTCTACTTCTTTGGGTATAATTGCCTGTATTTCTATGAGAGCTTTGTTTATTTCTTCTTTATTTGCCTTCATTTGTGTGGACATTTCTTTGAGAGCTTTGTGCATTTCTTCTCTGTTTGCCTCAATTTTCGTGGTCATTTCTCTGAGTGCACGATTTGTTTCCTCTTGGTTAGTCTCGATTTCCTTGGTTATTTCTCTGAGGGCTTTGTTCATTTCATCTCTATGGGCCTCTAATAGCTGGAGAAACATAGTTTTGAGGTCGTTTTCTTGTATATCTAGTGAATTGAAGTGTCCATTTTTTTGTGCGGTTGCTGGTGAGATCATTATGTCCTGATTTTTGTTGGGAGTGTTCTTATGTCTGCCTCTAGCCATCTGGTTATTTATAATCCTCACTGGTTGTTCCTCGAGATTGTAGTTTGGGCTATGATCCTCTCTTTCTGTTTTCTGGACTGTTTTTGCAGGAAGATGAGAGAGGTTCACTGCTTTTGGGGGTGTGCACTGTGTTTTCAGTTTTGCCTAAGTAAAGAATGTGACACTGGCGCTATTCGCATGCGCTTTTAGCTGGCACAGTGTGCATGCGCGGATTGTCTGACTATTGCAGTGGCCTGCAAGCCACTATTACGCAGTTCTGACTGAGATCCAGGGATTGTTTGCCTGGATTACCCTGATGGACCCGCAAGGCAGAGGCTTCAATGTCGCTATCCCAAGAATCCCTCTGATGCCCACACTAGGAGTATGTGTGGCAGGGATCTCGTCTGGTTGCTTCTGTGGAGAGGCCCTGGGTCTGGGGCAATCTCTCCCTAGAAGGCTCACTCACTCTCTTGCAGGACCAGTTGGAATGCACAGGGGTTCCCCTTGCTCACTACTCTCAGTTTTGGTCCTGCTGCAGAAGTGCACGGGTAGGGTAACAGTCAGCTCTGTGACACTGTGGCCGCAGGACACGGTGTCCACCTTTCCTGTGTGCTGCCTCTTTGTTCTTTCCCTCTGCCAGGAGGGGTTGTGTTGACTGGTCCCTTGGTGGCGCGGGAAAGAGTTAGGGTGAGTGTATTCAATCCCAGATCCCGGGCCCAGATCTCTCTGCCAGAAGCAGCCTAGCAGTAGAATCTATGTTTGCTGATCCCAAGAGAGTACCGGGTAGGGTTGAGTGTCCTCAGATCCAGAGCTTGGGTTTCTCTGCTAGGGGCCGCTGGAGAGAGGGTGCTGTATCCTTGGCAGTCTGCCTCTCTGTCCTTCCCCTCTGACCTTCTCCTCTGCTAGGGCGAGCTTATGGAGGTGCTCTCAGGGGAGTGCCAGCAGGGGTTGGGGCTTCTCAGTGGGATCCTGAGCCCTGAGCCGGTGGCGTTTCTCTGCTGGGCAGGGGGGCGCCAGTGATAGAACTTGCTGCTAGATCTTATTGCGCTGGACCCAGGAGAATCTCAGGATACGTAGAATGACCACAGTCCCAGATCCTGAGCTGTAGTTTGTTTGCTAGGAGCGGCCGGCAGCACTGGAGTTCCGGCACTGTGAAGCCGCTGTGCGCCTCTTTATCCTTCTGCTCCGCTGCGGCAGGGTTATGGTGGCGTTTGGGGGAGTGCCCGAAAGGATTGGGTTTTCTCAGCCCCGATCTCGGGTTGGGGTACAGACAATGTGGTCTGTGGCAGATTCTGTTGGGCACCTCCTGCCTCCTCTGAAGAGGGAGTAGGGATTTTGAGCTGGGTGCGCAGCTGCTATCCGCCCGCGGCGGGAGCTCAGTTGTGATGGCAGCAGGTACCCAGCGTGGTCTGAGAGACCTTCCAGGGAAAGACTAGGTGACCCGTGAGCAGTCTGGCAACTTTCCTTCCCCGTGGGTTTTTTTTTTTTTTGCGACTGGGACTCACAGCCTTAGGCCCCCTTGTGCCCACCAATCAGCCTGGGAAGTTGATCATGATAAGCAGGCTTGCGGCACCAGCCCGGAGACCCAAACCCCGCATTGCCAGGTTCTCTTTCGGGTTCTCGCTGGGCAGCCGAGAGTGGACCTGACCGCTTCCCATGCCGTGGGAGCCTCCCCTCACCTGGGAAACACGGTTGATTGCTGTTGTTTTAGGGCTCAGAGTTCAGTCTCCTGGTCGCTGCACGGAGTGTGTTGTTCTGCTTCTCAGACACGGTGTTCTCCCGGTGCCGCCATCTTGGCCCCTCCATTTTTAATTTTAATTTTAATTAATTACACTTTATTTACTTTGTAGCCCCTCGTGGCCCCCTCCCTCCTTCCCTCCCAACCCCACCCTTCCTCCTCCTTCTCCATACATGCCTCTCCCCAAGTCCACTGATAGGGGAGGTCTTCCTTCCCTTCCTTCTGGTCCTAGTCTATCAGATCTCATCAGGAGTAGCTGCGCTGTCTTCCTCTGTGGCCTGGTAAGGTTGCTTCCCCCTCAGGGGGAGGTGATCAAAGCGCAGGCCAATCAATTCATGTCAGAGACAGTCCCTGTTTCCATTACTATGGAACCCACTTGGACAATGAACTGCCATGGGCAACATCTGTGCAGGGGTTCTAGTTTATCTCCATCAATGGCCATTGGTTGGAGTATCAGTCTCAGAAAAGACCACTGTGCCCAGATTTTTTGGTTCTGTTGCTCTCCTTGTGGAGCTCCTGTCCCCTCCAGATTAATATAGGATACACCTACTAAAATTTGTACACCTAAAGAAACTAATCAAGAAGGAGGACTCTAGCTAAATGCTCAAACCCATACAGCAAGGCAAAGAGGATGAACATCAGAAGAAAAAGAAAATAGGGAACAGTATAGGAGCCTGCCACAGAGGGCCTCTGAAAGGCTCTACCCTGCAGGGTATCAAAGCAGTTGCTGAGACTTATGGCCAACCTTTGGGCAGAGTGCATGGAATTTCATGAAAGAAGTGGCTCACACTTTTAATCCCAGCTCTTTTGGAGGCAGAAGCAGACAGGTCACTGTGAATTTGAGGACAGTCTCATCTACTGAGTGAATCCAGGACAGCCAAGGCTACACAGAGAAATCCTGTCTAGGAAAAAGAAGAAAGAAAGAAAGAAAGAAAGAAAGAAAGAAAGAAAGAAAGAAAGAAAGAAAGAAAGAAAGAAGGAAGGAAGGAAGGAAGGAAGGAAGGAAGGAAGGAAGGAAGGAAGGAAAGAAAATAAGTACAACAGATTAAAAACCATCTGGAGAACACATTTAGATAAGCATACTTTCTATAGAAAACAATTATTATGGTTATTTATGCTATCATAAATATGACATCGAGAAAGCAAGGATACAAGTGTGTACTGAACCATTGGATGGCAATGATGAAGCCAATGATTGGTCATTGGTCATACGTTGGGCATCAGAGAAAACTTTGATTACAGAAATAATTGAAATCTATAAAAAAATGGTTAGGATGACTAACAATTTATTGCATTTGTACCAAATTCAGACAACAAATTACCATCTTAGGGGTAATTCACCATGAAAGATGCTTTGCAAATTTAAAAAAACAAACTTGCCAGTCTGTAAATATGATAGACTCTATAAAAGTGTTAGAGACCAAGAACAGGGGGAGCGAGGCAACACAGTTAGTTGTATGTGAAGGGTGCACTGAAAGATGACACAGGAGATAGCTCGTAAGTAGGCTCTACTCTATGTTTTTCAGTCTCCTTACTCATTACACCACACTCCACCTTTCCCCTTTACACATTCACTTTTGTCTATCATGGTGGCTCAAGGCTGTTTGCATACTGGATTCACCAGGCAGATTTACCTAGAAGTTGGATTGCTGGATTCCAGGCTCAGAATTGTGTTTCAGGGGCTCCAAAGTGGACAAACTGTAGTTTGAATCTCTGACTGCAGTCTGTGGATGCCTTGGTCTATCTTAGACTTGTTTGGAATGATTTCCTCTTGGGCTTTCATCACTCAGTTGTTAACATCATTCCTGATTTATAATCATCTTCCTTCCCAAAGCAAAGCATCTGTTCTACTTCACCACAGCACCAACTCTTCTCTCCGGTGTCATGTGTAATTAATTACATAGTAGAAGACGAGTGTAAACCAACATCTAGCTTTATAGAGGGGTACAGAACATCATACTGGTAGATCTATGTCCACGGACATGTTAGAGATGCCACAAACATAGAACATGGCTCCTGAAGGAGGCCACACAAAGTGGGTGCAGGGTGTTAGTCAATAATTTCTACTCTGAGGTCTATAATTTTCTTTTCAGTGATTGCTCAGTGCCCTCATTTTCGCTTCCTGAGTACCATTGTATTTGCACTGTGACCGTCTCACTCACCCCTTCTCTCAGAGTAGCAGAAAAACACAAGCACCCCCTCAGTACTTAGTGTTCTCAGGTTAGGTACACCCTAGAGAGAGAAAAAAAATGTGATCTTTGACCTTAAGTACCCAACTTCTTTCTCCAAGAGAAAAAACAAAATTATTTATTATTTTTCTTAACACCAATTTCTTGAAAACCTAGTAATCTGATCTTTTCTGTGTATTGTTTCCACAAGTAATTTTAAAAGAAAATTGTTACTTTAGGTGATTTTCCTTTAAGGCCCCAGAAAACATATACTGGAGAACTGATCAGGGATGACGGCTGCTGTCCAAAAAGGAGGGCAGTGCTCACATAAATTGGTCTTCAACAATCTTCCTGGGAATTCTTTTGGCTCACTCAAGGTGAAAGCTGTTATGTTCTGAGAGGAATTATCAAGGGGGCATGACCATGGGCATTTCAGGTAGTGTCTGTGTGTAGCTTAGATTCTTTATGACATTGCACACACATTTCTGAAAAATCCAAATGACATTTTGAGGCCACAATGGTGTTTTATAAACTACTCAACTTCCTCCGATGCTTTTTTTTTTTAAGTCAAAAGAAAAGGACTTGTATAACCACAGACCTTATTGCCCCAAGTAGTTATGTGTTCTTGCAGCATTTCCTTATACAACTACTGGATTCTGTCATCTACATTTTGATTAAAAGGTCTTTTCAGAAACCCTGTATTTACCACACAAATTCTAGAGAGTTTCCTCTTATCCAAAGATGTGTGTAAAAGTAAGACAGTGACAGAGAACTGTCTGTCTGAACAGATCTCCCAGCATGGTCTGACTCCCCAAAAGTTCCAGTATGGAACTTTGTAAGCTAAGAGGAGCCCTGGTAAGCTATGTTAAGTCCTTCCTGACTTAAATGTTTTTAACTTATCTTCTGAATCTCAGGCAGTATCAAAGCCAACAGAGAGAGGAAACCCCTCGGTTAAGATAAAAGACATGGCAAAATATTTCATTAGGCCATGGAGTATGAATAGATATGAAATGCCGATGAATACTGCTTATATTACCAGCCAAAGAAAAGAGAAGGACCTGGAAAGAAAACAGGGTACACACACACACACACACACCGACCTCCATTTTTGTCCCTATAACTTAAATCTACCCTTTTTTCTTTTTCTTTTTTTTTCACAATACTTTAGCAGAACACCCTTTGAATGAAGGCACATTTTACCTGTGTTTTTTGGAATGCTGTGGTGTATCTAGGAAAGGATGTTTGAACATAATTTACACAATTTTAAATAGTAGTTCTGGAAAGTGATTTATATTACCTAGAAATGGTAAAACTGAGGGAGCTTTAAGCTCTATTAGAGTGTCAAACAATGGACATCATAGAAAAAAGTATGAAAGAATTATAAGGACTTGAGTTATTGAAATTAATTTAAAAGCTTACAGTTGACTTTGAAATGGAACAATAAGTTAGTCAGTCTGGATGTAAACCTGTCAGTTGTCCCATTTTAGCATGTTAACCTCAGCTCTCTGTTTCTCTAAGGCTTCTCCCCATCCCTAACATCATTGGCCCAGCCACCCTTTCCTCTTTACACAATCAACTTCCATTTACTCAAGAAAAGTAAGTACAAGACGTATTTGCTCCAAGATTGTCCATGAATCTTCTACCCGTGTAAAAACTGGCCATCTCACACTCTCAGTCTATGGCAAAAGCATTCCCAGCATGACATTATCGTGTCACCTGTAAGGCTGAGCCAGCCATTCAAAGTAGGCATACTGAGTTTTTTCCAAACACACTGAATTTTTGGGAAGTTGGTTTCAGGGAAATCTCTTTTTGGTGTCCTCAGGGTACAAGTAAACCATGCATTTGTTCTGCTTTTACCAAACAAACAGATAATAGATCCAGAAATCTTCAATCATAGCTTATTTGAAGGTTGTGATAAATAATACACAATTGAAATGGGAAAAGTTAGAGCAGGAGACATTTGCTTTCGATGAAATGCACTTTAGATTCACAACAGCCTCACTGACTGGGGTGTTAGAGAAAGAGAGATGAGGATAACAAGCACAATATTCCAAAGTCACACTTTCAAAATTCTCTGATTTTGGACAGAGCTGTGCTCATCACTGCAGCTCGAGTGTAACATGCATTAACTCCTTTTACAAAGAAATTCACCTAACCCCACATGCTTCTGAGTATGACTTCCGTTATATCAACCCCAGTTGGTCTCTGTGTGTAAGCAAAGTTAACTACTTAGCAATAGGTATGTGTAAAAATCTTGAAATATAAGTAAGAGCATCTAATTTATTACCAAATTTCCTCTTAAGTAGGCAGAGGTGAGATGGAATAGGGATTCAATGGCTCATCTATTCCATTTATGCATGAAATAGCATAGTTCTGATGACACATCAAAAACTATTTTCTCTTTCTGAAATACTTTTCTGTGGGATACTGAAATAAGGAGTTTATTTTTTAAGGTTTTAAAAAGTAACGGGGGTACTGAGGACATGGTCACGGGGTAATTCACTTACTCTGAAAGCTTGAGGATCTAAATCCAGCTCTCCTCCCACCCAAACCCACCTGCAGCCCCAGAACTTCTAAAGCGAGATGGGGGCCACAGCCTGGAGAATGCTCAGAAGCATGTGGACCAATTCACTTGCCATACACAACAGGAAGCAAGAGCCCCTGTTTCAAGCAAGGCTCACGATCAGGACCTACACTAAAGACTGTCCTCTGATCTCCACCCATGCGCTGCAGTGTGCGTGCGGCTTATGCACGCACTCACGCACAGGAAGAGAAGTGTCAGTCACAAATGAGGGAGAGATGGTGCTTTGCAAAAAACTTGGCGATATCAGAAAACCTCAAGTAAGTTTATATAATAAACTAGCCTATCTTTTCCTTCATTTGTTTCCTCACTTTTCCCAGATCATTCAGTGCCTATTTCCAGTAAACGACTCAGGGCTGTGTCGCCCTCCCCATACGCTGTGCACCTCTCCCTCTACATTATGACTTATTTTCCTCTGAAATGCTGTTCTTAATGCTGTTTTTACCTTCACTGAGTATTAGGAGACAGAACATTTATTTGCAGCAATCCGTTGCTTGTGATTATCTAAGCTTGTGAGCTGGTATTACAAAAAGAAGCACATTTTAGCGTATTCATGGGGCTGTTCTCTCTGTGCAGATGCCTCTCCGTCCCTTACTTAAAATGAAAGTGCTAAGATTTCACCATTATTCAAAAGCGAGAAATTATGTTTTGGTACAAAATGCATCCAGGGGGAGAGAAAGATATGGAGAGAGAGAGAGAGAGAGAGAGAGAGAGAGAGAGAGAGAGAGAGATATGGAGAAAAGCTCTATTAAGTATGTGTCTCAATTTTAATCAAAATATTTTGTATACATGATTTTCTTTACACGAGACAAATAACAAATACAATACCCTGACTTATGCCTGATCCACCTGCCTTTGTTGATATTTTGTAAATTCTAGACTTTCTTTATTGACTACTTTTACCAATGGATGAAAAGTTTGCACCCTTACGTGACCCTGACCCCATGATATACACTGTCCTATCAATGCATCTATATGACATGCTGTTTAAGTTAGTGCACAGCATGTGATTGCTGTAGATATTGTCTGCTATGCAACCATAGAACCATGGAGAGCCTGCTCTTTCTGTGGCACTTTTTAGTGTCTAAGATCTTCACTCATATAGGTAAAGGAATGATGCTAATACAGCTCAGCAGTTTTTTTGTTACTCTGGACATATTTTTATAGCTCATAACTGTTTTGACATGTTTATCACATGAAACAAACACATACCTTCATCTTCCATGGAATATCATGCCACACATGACAAGAAAATTGGACTTTCGAGTATTTTTTTTAATTTTATTTTTTTCTTATCAGTTACGTTTTATTAAC
>NW_026593437.1:0-2282 GCF_907164565.1 Psammomys obesus | reverse complement strand
GTGTGTGTGTGTGTGTGTGTGTGTGTGTGTGTGTGTGTGTGTGTGTGTGAATGTGCATATATGGAGGCCAGAGTTCAATGCTCCATGTCTTTCTCAAATGCTCTAGGCCTTATATTTCGAGGTACATTTTCTCATTAAACCTGGTGCTCCCAGATTCAGATAGCTAGCCTGTCTGACCAGGAAACCCCACGGATCCTGTCTCTGATTTCATAGTACTAGGATTACAGCCAAATGTCACCACAACCAGCATTTTTTTATGAGTGCTGGAGATCCAAATACAGGTCCTCATGCTTGTATGACATTTTAGTAACTGAACCATTTCCAAGTTCTGATGTTCTTTTTAACCTACCTCATCGCTGTTTGAAAGGCATTACATTCTCCTGGAAAGCCTGAAACAAAGCATGTGTTCTGTGGAGGAGGACCCATGGTAGGCTCAGGCTGTACAGAGTTGACAGATCTCAGTGTGAGATCTCTATGACCTCCTCCTGGTTTAGGCTTTGTATAAAGAACATATTCCAAATGCAAAATATGGCCCTACTACTCTCTTCCTAGATTTTCCAATTGTCACATTACTGGTGGATTCTTAAGCACTAAAGTTTCTAAGTTAACCAAAGTTTCGAATTTTCTACACTAGGAGAAAACATGTGCAACCCAGAATTAACAGGACCAGAAGTAGCAGCGAGTGACTGTGATGAAGAGTTAGTGGGCTCTAGTAGTGCACTCTGTGTCCTTAGTCCTGAATCCCTGAAAGTAAGTTTCTGCATGAGACATGGTCAAAGGGGAGGATGGAAACTTTTAATGAATAAATTCAATTCCATAGTATATTTAGCTCAATTTTTCCGTTTAATTCATTTTTTCCCGCAGTGTGACAAACTGGAGTAAAACACAGCGCTTGCCCTTTTGCAGTTCACCATCTAATTTCAAAGCGAGGAACGTGTACCGCAAAACTGCAGCAGGGATCCACTAACCCGGACATCACAGTGGAAGGGATGATTAAAGAATGCATATGAGCGGGTCTTGGGAATATTTAATTGACACAGTCATGTTAAAGAAGAAGTGCTATTTTGTCCACTCTAAAGATATGGACCTGCAGGAGCCAAGAAGAGGAGGACAGCTCACAGGGTGCTGTTAAGTACCTTCTAAATCTGAAAACACCCCAATTTATATTCCTATAGGCATATTTAATGTTTTAACATAAGGCTCAATGAAATAATTAAATTAATAGATGAGCTAATGGGAACAGGTACCCTAGTCCTGGCAAATATCACTTTGGTAATGTAAGTTCTAGGGCTTATAAATATTACTAATTGATAATTTTTAGAACATCTCTCTGACACATAAAAACATACATACACATATATGTTTATATGTAGTTATTTATATATGCATATGTAAATATCCAAATACCTCATTGAGAAATTGCCTGAGATCATCTTTATGAGAATTCTGTACATTGAAGTGGGAAGTAAAAGATGAGAAGAATTCCCATGTGTATGTGCTGAAATAGACTTAGCAAGACCCACATTGTTTTTGAGGCAAGTAATTCAGGGTACCAGCCTATGGGTTAGGAAAACATTTCCTAGTGAATTTTTATTTTCTGAAAATACCACTAATTTTATTAAGAGCCAGGGTGCTGAAAGTTGATGTAGAGAAATTACCTTCACAATGGAATTTTAATCAGTTATAAGGAAGGAGGCAGTGATGACATTTGCAGGTGGCATGGAACTAGAGATCTCCATAATAAGAGAAATAAAGCAGATTTAAAGATAATAACTGCATATCTTCTATATGTGGAATTTAGACTTAAATATATATCTACAGATATATATATGTATATATATATATATATATATATATGTCACATGAATGTACAAAGGGACCATATGAAGGGAGAAAAAAGTCTAAAAGGAGAGTAGTGATATATATATATATATATATTATGATATAATATATGATATAATATATTTTATATAAATTAACCAGAATAACACCATTCCAATTGGTGGTTGTGAAGATAAGTGAGAATGCATAATGTAGTCTCTGGTCACCAGCCTATGGTGCTGTTTGGAAGCAGTGGAAACTTAGAGCTGGTCTGAGTGGAAGGGAGTGAGGTCACTGGGGGTGTGTCCTTGATGGTTATAACTAAGCATTATCTCTTCCTCTCTTCTTGCTTGCTGACTAACACAGGGTGATACGGCCTTCTCAAACATGTGCTTCCACCATGCTGTGCAGTGCACCACAGACAGAACGTAACAGAACCAAGGGACGGACTAAATCCTTAG
>NW_026593436.1:0-4639 GCF_907164565.1 Psammomys obesus | reverse complement strand
TCCTTCCTTCCTTCCTTCCTTCCTTCCTTCCTTCCTTCCTTCCTTCCTTCCTTCCTCCCTCCCTCCCTCCCTCCCTCCTTCTCCTTCCCATCTTTCCTTCCTTTCTTCCTTCATTCCTTCCTTCCCTTCTTTCCTTCTTTCTTTAGGGGAGAGGGGGGTTGTCATAAGTGTGGGGGGAATACCTTGGGAGACTGGAAAATATGTATGATCAGGGTACATAATACAAATTCTCAATAATCAATATAAATATTATGTTAAAAAGAAATAAAATGAGCTATATATACACACACACTGAAAAAGCAACTGAAGATAGAGATGAAGACTGAATTGATGCAGCCAAAAACCAAGGAAAGCTGGAAGCCATCAGAACCTGGAAGAAGAAAGTACTGGAGTCCCCTCTAGACGCAGTAGGTGTTTCATTGGGGATTTGGCCAAATGCTATTCACTAATTACCTCTGGGCTTTCATCTGCAAGAAAACAGATTTCTCTTAAGCCAGCCTGGTGTGGTGATTTGTTATGTAGACTATAGGAAGTGAATGCAATAGCAAAAATAATTCTATTAGCATTTAATTATTATGTATTTTCTTGGCTATGTCCACTCACTGTCTCTATTTTCCTAAACTCATTATCAGACATTACAAATTTTTTTTTCCTTTCTGTTCAGTCAGACTACATTGTGTGCCATTGTAAACACAATTTCTTTGTTTCATTTTTGAAATGTTCTGACATAAAACTATGTGTATATCAGTCATCAGTGAAGTTCTCAAACAACTCCTTTCCATGGTACAAATATTTAATAACTTGCATGGCAATTAAAGCAAGTAATTATACCCTTAAGAGATGCAATTTTCAAATTTATAATATCAAAATTGTGTACTACAGATGTTCAGGTTTTAATGTGTATCTATCTGGAAATGACAAAGTAACAGAGTCACAAGAGACATCAGACAAAATATGTGAAACAATTTGAATATTTAAAATACTGTGTTTGTGTTCTACCAGAGTTATATGAATAGAATCAAACTCAAAGATGATCTGATGCGAGTGATAAAACTGTGTGAGTTGTGAACTCCCAGAGGTATAAATGAAACCTGAAACTACCATCTGTGCCGCAGGTTGTAAATCAACTGCCTCAGTGCTTCAGACCATACCTCATGTACCCCAGAGACCAGAAAAGGCTCATTAAGCATTCCAGGGTACCTGCCACTAATGAGGAGCTTTGACGGTGGTTCTGTATTTTATGCACACCTGAAGTAATATGCAAAAGCCATACTTTCAGACCCTCACAAAGTCTAGCGGCTCAGTCCATGTCACTTTGGGCCTCTTTGTCTGCACAATGACAGAGACCAAAGTGGAGAAGCTGTGTCTATCGTCATTTCAAGGAAACCATGATAGGTGTCTATGTTAATCGCCTGTTTGTTTTATTCTGACTACTAAAACATGCTTTGAAACAACGAGGGATAGAGTCACTAGGGAGAGTCCCCTTAGTTGGCATGTCTACTTATTCTTTTTTTTTAATTAAATTTTTATTTTTTATATTGATTACAGTTTATTCACTTTGTATTACAGGGGAGGAGCTGCCTCCTCCCCTGTCCCCTCCCAATCCCACCCTCCCTCCCTCATCTCCTCCATGCCCCTTTCCAAGTCCACTGATAAGGGAGGTCCTCCTCCTCCTTCCATCAGACCCTCGCCTATCAGGTGTCATCAGGACTGGCTGCATTGTCCTCCTCTGTGGCTTGGCAAGACTGCTCCCACCCTCAGGGGGATGTGATCAAAGAGCCAGCCACTGAGTTCATGCCAGAGACAGTCCCTATTCCTATTACTATGGAACCCACTTGGATACTGAGCTGCCATGGGCTACATCTGAGCAGGTTCTAGGTTTCTCCATGCATGGTCCTTGGTTGGAGTATCAGTCTCAAAAAGACCCCTGTGCCAGATATTTTCGTTCTGTTGCTCTCCTTCTCGAGCTCCTGTCCTCTCCAGGTCTTTCTATCTCCCCCTTCTTTCATAAGATTCCCTGCACTCTGCCCAAAGTTTGGTTATGAGTCTCAGCATCTGCTTTGATACACTGCTAGGTAGAGTTTTTCAGAGGTCCTCTGTGGTAGGCTCCTATTCTGTTTCCTGTTTTCTCCTACTTCCAATGTCCATTGCATTTGTCTGAGTGAGGACTGATCATCTTACCCAGGGTCCTCCTTCTTGCTTAGCTTCTTTAGGTGTACAGATTTTTGTAGGTTTATCCTATATTACGTGTCTAGTATCCACTTATAAGTGAGTGTGTGTGTCTTTCTGCTTCTGGGATACCTCACTCAGGATGATCTTTTCTAGATCCCACCATTTGCCTGCAAATTTCATGATTTCCTTGTTTTTAATTGCTGAGTACTTATTCTTATCCAGGCTATTGTTGAAGCTCAACATAAGCTCCTCAGTCATGCTAGGGGGGGAATGCAGCCTTCACAAATGCAAGCAAGTTAGGGTGGGACTCCAGTTCTTTTGCAGCCCTAGATATTAAGTCATGAACAGAAGCTTGGCCTAGAAGTTTAAATACTTCCTAACTCTAAATACTTAACTTTACTAAGAAATTTATAAAATGACCAAATGTCGAGGTAGGCCTTGAAGCTACCTGAAAAATATCATGGAACTTCAATAGCAATATATCACTCTAACATTTGGGATTTTTTAGTAAGAAAAAAAAAATATATATATATATAGGAAAAATAATATATTTAAGAAAACTGTTCTTTTTAAAACTAAGGGGGGGGGTGCATGGCTAAAATGTTTGGGGCAAAGAATATGTATTGTAGCATGATTTTGATATTTCTGAAATGATTTTTGAAAACTGTTCACCTGAAGAGAGGGGTGGCATGATCAGATCCTTCAATTCTACACAAGGAAGACAAGCAGCTTGGCTCTGCTTTCAACAATAAAACCCCAAACCATAAACAGCTTAATTTTTGCTTCAGGTGGTGTCAACATTATTGGAAAAGCAGCAGGAAAGATCCTGGACCTACGCAGCTCATGATCTTCCCCTGCTGACCTGCTCTTCATATGTTGTGTAATTTGCTCCCTTCAGGACGTGAGGATTGCAGACAAAGCTCACCTAACCGATGCTGCTCTTACCTCTACAGTCAAGTCCTTTCTGGACCCTTGGGATATGGTGCTCACACCTCCACAAAAGAAAATGCCTGGATTCTTTTTTCATCAGTTTATTTGTAAAAACACAATTGTTTAAATATGAATGTAATTGGTAAGTTGATTAATGCTGTCCTGGTAAATTCTAAACTTTTGGTATACCTGAAAACACTTATATATGACAGGCTTACCTGTGTATACTTTCTGTTTATAAAGATTACTGTAAACCCGGTTTACAGATTATTTGTAAACAAATGTGGTATGGACTTATAAGTGGATATTTGCTAATTAAAAACCTCTTCCAATCATGTAATTATATAGTAGTTGTATTCAACATAAGACTTTCATAATTATTTCAAGGAGGTTTTGAAATGCTCTATCACTTGTAGAGTGTATTTTGAAGGTCTTATAAAGAGAAGCTTTATTTCTATTACCACTGCCTATTTTTAGAGGGCCCACGGGCCCAGGTTCCCCAGTGTTCAGCTCTGCCTCTGCTGCAGTAGAACACTGCTTTCGCAAGCCAACATCTACTTCACCATCTAATACATGGATACCCTAGAGTCTCTTAACACAATCCCCCAAACTCCTGCCTTCATCAAACCGAAATGATTATTATCTTTCTGTGCTGGTAAATATATGGGTTTCAGATGACTTTTGTGCAAGCTGGTGAACCTTGTTTTTCTAATTTATATTTTAATTAATTTCTCCTCTGACTCTCCATTTTATGCAATCTTTCCTCCTCATATATTCAGGATACTTTCCAGGGAATAAGTGCCTTGTTTCCAGCAAATTACAGATTTGCTGAAAACTTCCTTCAGGTAACAACAGGTAAGATGTTAATAAAAGCAAGATGCAAATGGGAGCCTAAGTTTACTTTTTCCATATTCGTTGAACCAATAGTTTCATACACCAAAATTAAGGTCAATTTCATTTTCCTTCAGTTTTTTCTTGAACCATGAGAATCATGAAGGTGGACTTCTCCCTGTCATATGCAGTGTATGTGTGTGTGTGTGTAAAAACACCACACTGTTAACCAATATCTGAGTGGCCATCAGTTTTTTAATTTAGATGGTTCCACAATGGTGATTAATTACTTAATTAGCATCTAATTACTTAATCTATAATTAATTAAAGACACATTATATGTAAAGACTGGTTATCATTTAGACATTCTATAATTAGAAGCCAATAAGAATGAGATTGGTTTGTGAGCTATTATTCCTAGGTGATCTATAAAGTAGAACAAAATGAAAAAATATTTAGATTTAGCTCAGTGTGGAAAAGTAGCAACCATAAGTGTCAGGCTTTTAAAAATGCCTTTGAGGGGAAAAGCCTTCATAATGGTTCATACCTGTAAAGCCAGCAATTGGGAAACTAAGATGGAAATAATGCAGAGAGTATGGAACCAGCCAGGGCTACATAGTGAGTTCCAGGTCAGCTTAGGCTACATATAAAGACAAGATTATATATATATATATATATATATATATATATATATATATATATATAT
>NW_026593435.1:0-15708 GCF_907164565.1 Psammomys obesus | reverse complement strand
ATATATATATATATATATATATATATATATATATATATATATATATACACACACACACACACAGAGAGAGATAAAAAAGAAAAAAATAAGTAAATCCATCCCATATTGACTATGCCTTAAGGCAGCTAGAGAGTAAAACTTAAAAGAAGATTGAGAATTGCAGGCACTTTAATGAATATCCAACCCATTCTATTTTGCTACTTAGAAAAATTGGTTCATCTCAATGACAGTAAAAGATAGGACCAGCAGCACTAAGAATACTTGTTGACACATCTAAAGTAAAACACAGCGTCTTCATTTGGTGTAGATGTTTTCTAAATAAAATAAAAAGATTCCCCTATCAGTGGACTTGGGGAGGGGCATGCATACAGAAAGTGGGGGAGGGTGGGACCGGGAGGGGAGGAGGGAGGGGCTTATGGGGGGATACAAAATGAATAAAGTGTAATTAATAAAAGTTAAAAAAAAAGAAACATTAAAAAAATTTAAAAAAAAAGATTCAATCTTATACATGGAGTAAAGGGAAACCAAGCCAGCAAAAGTGATCAGAAGTTTTACTCTATTTTAAGGTATGTGAACAATAAATACAATTTATATTTCTCTCTCTTTCCTTTCTTCCATCTTTCCTTCCTTCCTTCCCTTTTCACCTCCTTCCCTTTCTCGCTCCCTCTGTTTCTATCTCTCTTTTCTTTCTCCTCCCCTTTCTCACTCTGTTTCTCCATTTTTTTTGTCTCTCTTTTTCTCATTCCTTCCCTTTCCCCTCTCAGTTTTGAGACAAGGAATCTCTATATAACCCAAGAGGGCCACAAACTCACTCACGATCCTCCTGCCTCATCCTCTGTAGTGCTGAGATCACTGGTGTATGCTGTTACACCTGTCTTCCCTTCCTCTGCCATTTTGTGCCATTCCTAATAGTTGTGAGGTCAAAAATATCTGTGGTATCATCTACTTTCTTGTCATCACAGGGCTATCTAAACTGCTAATCAATTTTAGCAGAGTATTTCTCATTTATCTAAGCTAACTGTTAAACTGGTGTTTTACATAGTTGAGTCTGAAGCAGATGAAACCTGCTGCAATTTATTATAGTAAGTGCCACCTTAAGAAAACACCCCAGGAAATCCTGCTAATTATTTCATATTCATTGTTTCGTCCAGTAACATATTTCATTTTATTACCTTGAGCACATGTCTGATGCTTTCGGAGAGTTGGTACTGTCATATTTCATGTTAAAAGTGAAAACTTTCATTACCTGGATATAATTTTATGCTGTAAAATTATCAGCAAATATAAAATAATGTTTTCTTAATCCATTAGCACTGATAGCTCAGTGTAATTCACTTTTTCTCCTATAATGAGTTTCATCAATTAAATGTTTCAGTAGTAAGTTTTATGTATTTTTTATAAGCCTCCTTTTCTTTTTTTCTTTTAAAAATATTATTATTTATTACAATTTATTCACTTTGTATCCCTCCTCTCCTCCCCTTAACACAGTCCCTCCTACACACACACACCCCCATACCCTTTCCCTAGTCCATTGATAGGGGAGGTCCTCCTCCGCTACTATCTGACCCAGGTCTTAACAGGACTGTCTGGATGCTCTTCCTCTGAGCCTGGAAAGAGCACACCCCCAGGGGGAGGTGACCAAACAGCTGGCCACTGAGTCCATGTCAGAGACTGCCCTGCTCACCTTACTAGGGGGCCCCCACGGGATGAGCTGCCCATGGGCTACACCTGAGCAGGGGGTATAAGTCCTCTCCATGCATGGTCCTTGGTTGATTCATCAGTCTCTGCAGGTCCCCCTGGGCCCAGACTTTTAAAGGCACAGAGACAGGGACCAAATAACTGCAAACTTTAAGGAAGCAATAGCAGCCTTATCATTATTACTATTAATATCACACGCTAAGCACATATTTAACTTTCTATCTATTACTTACATAGCTCGACATTAATCTTATTAATTTTAAGTACTTTCTAATCCTAAGTATTTAGTCTTATGATCATTACGTTTTAATAGCAGTTATCTTTCTCCCTTCCACATTGGCATAACCATCCTGTTTCCATGGGAACTACAGAGAAAGACCAGAACGGTAGAACACCTCCATTTTAGATGGAAACTGACGAGGTTGTTTTTATGTGGGGCCCCAGCTCTTCATGCAGATGAGGCTGTGGACAGTGGCCTCCCACGTACTTTACAGAGCAGTCGTTAATCTTTTAAGCAGGAAAGTCTACTAATCGTCATTCCAGCCTTTCCGTGGGGGTTTTGTTATGGGTGCTAAAACTCTGAGGAAGGTGTTTTTGTTTTTTGTTTTTTTTTTTTCCTTCTTCTTCTTCATATTTTATGGACCCGATTGAAAGTTCTGCTCAAAAGAAAAGTGGCAACAGCCATTAGGAGCAGTTATTTGTTAACTCTGGATCAATCCATTTTCGACTCTACCAAAAATCTTCAAACAAGTAGAGTTAGGCATTAGCTATACATACATTTAGAGTAGAAAAGCAATTCTTCAATACATATGAGGGGAATTAGAGGAATTTCAATACACCTATCAGCAGTTTTGTCTAAATAATCAATATTTCATATATATATATATATATATATATATATATATATATATATATTAGTAAAAATTATAATTTAAAATGGAGTGACCACTTCTACCTTATAAGTTTTGGAATCTCTGCAGGGATCCAGGGGAAAGTGGTTCTATTGCTCATTTTTAACAAGTAGCAATGGAAACCTATCTTTTGTCTATAGATAATTAAGCTACTTCAGAAGGAAACCGGAAAGAAAACTCAGTCAATAACTGCTTGCCATGAAACACGAGGACCTGAGATCAGTCTCAATCCCCAGTGGCCATGTAAACAACAGAGTGAATTTGCCATCCCAGAACCAGGAGTGATGAGATGGGTAGACAGTTGGAGCTCACTGAACTGCCTACCTAATCGAATCAGTGAGCCCGACACCTGAGTGACAGACAGAACAAGCAGATAGCTCCTGAGGAATGACTCGTGAAAGATGGGCTACCTCTGGCTTCCATGTGCATGTGAACATGTGTGCGCACCCATGTGAATCTACACATCAACATTTACACCCACACACATACATAAAAGAATGTGTGTGTGTGAAGGGGGGGGAGAGACTGAGATGCCAGCAGAAGCCAGGAACTCTTTGTCATTCCCAGAGAATCCCATAGCAATCACCTAAGTGCTGTAACTTCCTATCCTATAAAAGAGTCAAGCCAAAGTGAATAGACGACAAAATTCTTTAAAAAGAAAGTGAAACAAAGACCCCAGCAAAGACAGGAGGGAATAGAAGAGCTAGCAACAGGGTATGGCAAAGCCTTTACCTCAGCAGACTCCGAGGAGGATGTGGCTTTGTTGAAATAGAAATACTGTCACATATGCACATATTATAGTTCATCTTGATTGTTGAGTTGATGAAATTTAGGATCCCCATAGCAATGATATATATGATCCCCATATATATATGGAGGATTATTGAGATTTACCTAGGGATAGACCAACCTATATATGGGGAATATCACTTCATGGGCTTGGGTGCTGGCCTGAATAAAAAAAGAAAGCAAGGTGAGTTCAAGTACTCAGTGTTGTTTTCCTGAGTGTGTGGCTCACTGTGAACAGAAACCTCTTGTTCCTGCTTCCATACTGTCCCTACCACTGGGGACTGTGCTCCATAGAACTGTAAGCCATGTGGGCTGCTTCTTCTGGGTATTTTTTCACAGCACTAAGACAAGGGTTTGACACAATGCGTGTCTTATGTTTTCTAAAGATCACTGATAGTCTCATAAAAACCAACATGGGGAAGGAATTACTAATGCAAGCTAAGTCCACAGTTTTTAAGAAATGGAACATTTTTCTTTTGATATAAATATATAACATCTTAAGAAAACACACAGTCTATAGATGACGTGGTATTGGTCACTGACAAATACTTAGGAAACTGGTGTTATTAGCCAAGCTCTCTTGAAATAAAGTATCCTTCTAAGACGAGAGTCTTAGAAATGCTTGATGAAGGAGGTCTTCAAACATAACCACAAGCCCCACTGCTAACTTAGTGAGCTACCATCTTGGAACAGGTAGGAATAAAGCAAGGCCACAGACAGCATTTTGTGTTAATCAATATACTACTTAAAAGCTTAGAAACGAAGGAGGCCGCAACAACATTGCTGAGTAGAAGTAACTCGGGTTCCTTGAGAAATTGCTGGCTCAGGACTAGGGGAGGAGTAGCCCATGATGAATGTAGATCATCTTGCTCCTGAGAAAGCAGCAGCTCATCACTGTTGATACTGATTACTGCTACATTCATAACCCTTAGGATATGTAAGTACAAAAGAACTATGTTATTTTCATATAGCATTTTAACATTTCAGAAAATGCTTTAGATACATTTGCCTATTGCAATAATAGTTTAATTAGTTTTAATTGAGGGTATTTGAATTTTCCAGATTCTCTGACATTTGGGTGGTTCTTATAATTTGAGCATTTTAAATTACTACTGCATTTAAATTACCCAGAAAGCCACTAATGAATCATGTCAAGAGGAAGCAACAAGCCAACTAGAGAGAGCTTCAAGCAGAAAATTACTGAATACGTTGAAAATGCACTTAAAATATAAAAATCTATGAATTTATAATGATACAAAAATTTGCAAGAAAATAAAATTTAACGACCTCACTTGTTACCGAGAAAGAAGTAGGGCACCAATTACTTAGTGTGCAAATGTAATCAATGGAAAGGGACAGAGCAGACACCTGCCTGCCGGTCTTGATGTAATAGTTTCAGAGCAAACCGAGTATTAAATTTCTGCTTTACAAGGTTAAAGTTTTTTTTTTTTTTGTTTTGTTTTTTTTTTTTTTTAAGAGAAGAAACACAGCTAACAGGTATTTAAGAGAGGATGGAAACGTTTAGTGATCATCCAAAAACATGAGCTAGCTGACAGACAGGGGTCACCAGTGTATATCAAAACATTTAACACAAGGTTGAGGGGAGACCATCATAAAAGGTGCGAGGCTTCTTTCTCCGCAGATACCAAATCAACTTAAGGTGGCGGGAGGCAAAGCAATCGAGCGCGAAAGATTTTCACAACTTATTGAACCGCCTCAGAAATTTTGCCTAAAATGTTGAACATTAAACGTTGTCAGTTTGTAGGGTCAAAGACCCGAAGCTGGACAGACGGTCCACGGCGCTATTTAAAAGCGGTGAAGCCGTCTGAAGTGATGGACTGGCACCGACATACCTGCTTTGGCTTACTAACGCGCTACAGGTTCTCCAGGAGTGCCCCTGTGACGTCACGGAGGACTCTCAGCAGACGTCACAACGTACTGCCACGTGTGACTTTTTTTTTTTTAAAGCACAAATGATAATCATCAAAAGTCAACAGGATTATGTTATATTTGTGCAGCATTTTAACATTTCAGAAAATGCCCCAAAACACATTTGTCTATCTAAAGCACATCATAATTTGTTTTAATAGAAGGCATTTGAACTCTCCAGGTCCTCTGATATTTGAGTTTTGCTTATAATTTGAGTGTTTAAGTTATTGCTGTTTGCCTTGTACAAGTTATATTGATAGGTAACCAGTATTCGAAGAATGAAGTAATGAATACAAATGAGATATCATTTTATAGTTTAGATGGCTATGGGATTTTGTTGATTTTCCTGGTCTTCAGCATTATTAATATCCATTACAGTAAAACTAATTTGGAGTATTTGAATTTTTTTTGTTTTTGAGAGTTTCTGTAAATGAGGGATTACGCTATATTTTACAGTAAATGGACATTATAATCCAATAAATACAAAAATAAGCACACACTATAAGCATCTATGCGGATTCAAGTTTCATATTCTAAAGAGCTAAGATACAAGTGAGTACACTGTTACCGAAGAGCTGGTTCTAAATGCGGCCGCGGTCCCCAAAAGCAGAATGAGGTATTTGCTTTTCTTATTCTTGCATTTGTAAGCATAATCCAACTTCAACCTGGCCAGTGTCATTTACTGAGATGACATGAGAGCTTATTAATGGCCACCTAATTTAGTGACTGGCAAAGAGAAACAAGTCGTGCTAGGACTCGGGAAGTTGAAGAAAAAGGAAACTCTTGACTGTGTTCAGCCATTCTGTCACAAACATGTACCTACAGGGGTTGATCTGTTGAGGACAAAGCTTAACATCTTCTTGTACCAAAAGTTTACCAACAAGCACATCTTGTAAAATGACAGATGAAAGAAATAATTGGTGCTCATAAATAAATTTACGCAAACAAATCCTTCCTTGGCTTTCAACTCCCTTTTCCTTTTAAAAGAATAGTATTTTGATAAAAATAGATAAGTTCTTGGGTGACAGAGTTGCCCTTTTAAGGGATCAGGCAGCATTCCACCATTCTCCTCTGACAAAAATGGCACCACAACCATTAATGTATTTATTGGCTTTTTAAAAAAATGTTCTGCAATGGGAAAGGACTTATCTTCTATTTCGTAGTCTCTTTGCTTACTCATGCTTTGTATTTTAATTTTTAAGGCATTAGCTTACTTTATTCTTTACAATACCGGCATTCTATTCTTTGATTATGGACCACCACTAGATGGGCATGGGCTTAGGATACTGAAAGGTGTTACAAGAAGGCCCCTGGGAAGTCTGTTTATAGTCACACACCACAGAGAGGACAAGTAAAGATGAAGCAAAATTCTACCAAGTTGAGCTGAGTGAGCCAATGGGTTTAATTGGGGTTATTTATAAGTAAGAGCATGAATGTGATGCTTCTTACAGGATCCTGGGAAGTTTACAAACAACTACACCATGAAGGAAGATTCTCACTTCCTCACAGCAACTGTTAACCTTCTATACATCCTTAAGAAGTAGCGGGGCCTCTAGAGCCTCGTGACTGTAGTGACCCTTGCCCCACTTGTGATCAAGTTGTCACCAACGCTCTGACTTAAGATGGCTACGGTCACTTGTATCTAAAAGAAACATATACACAATGCATGTGTACTTCTATTTCTCTTACTTTCTTGCTAGATTCTCCTTCTTAAAAATCTGATTCTACATGTTTTTAGGTAACTGTGTTTAAACAGGCTTTATTTTTATTCACATTTTAATGTGTATATATATGTTGGGAGGGCCTATGTGTACACAGGCTAGGAGACATGCATGTGCGTGCAATGCCTTATGAGGCCGGCCAGAAGAGGACATCAGATCCACAGGTGTTAACAGGAGGTCGTATGCTCTCATTCCTCCAAGGTAACCAATGAGCATGGAGGACAACAGGTAGTCATTGAGCAATGCACAACATGGAAAATATATAGTTCTAGTTTCATTTTGTCGCTGTGACGAACACTATGGCCAAATGCCACTTTGGGGAGGGAGTGCCTATTTTAGCTCAAGAATTGTATATAGGCCTATCACGGAGGGAAGTCAGGGCAGGAACTCAAGCAGAAACTTGAAGCCAGATATGCTTGCTGTCCCATAGAAGAATAGCAGGAACCGTCGATGAAGCTGCTTCGTAGCAGTCCTGCTCACAGATTCTTGCTTAGCTAGCCACCTTATACAGCACAGGACCATCAGATGGTCCAAGGAATAATGCCATGTGCCACAAGCTGGGCTGTCCTACAACAGTTATCAAAAAGACAATCCCCAACAGACATACCCAAAGGGCAACCTTGAACGGGAAACTCCATTCTCAGATAAATATTGGGGGTGGAGAGTTACAGACAAAGTTAACTAGCACACGTTGGTTCCTTTTGACAGATTGAATAAATAATAAATATCACAGCTGAATTGGGAAAGAGGCATTGCTCTTAGCTCCTTTATTATGCATTTTAAACCTTGCTTATTCAGTCCATGTGACAAAAATCAAGTTTTGTCCTATCCATTCCTTATATCTAAAAAATGTATGTGTGTATATGACATACATATATGAAAAAAAATCACAAAGCAATGCTTTTATGTTCCCGAATCCATCAACAATAAAAGTGCTGGTCATAGTCCACCAAATGAACTTA
The DNA here is from genome assembly GCF_907164565.1 of Psammomys obesus. Taxonomy (NCBI): domain Eukaryota; kingdom Metazoa; phylum Chordata; class Mammalia; order Rodentia; family Muridae; genus Psammomys; species Psammomys obesus. Next base: position 7,698 of record NW_026593435.1, on the reverse strand, counting down.
GAGAGTCCTACTCATCAGAACCTGTAGCTGAAAAAAAAAAAAAAAAAAAAAACCTCAAAAATGCTACTGTTTTATAATAAACTCTGCAGGGAACTGTGATCGTTCATGTGAACTGTGGACCTTTCACAGTGTAGAATCACCTGGAAAAGGACTCTTGGTAAGTAATTGTCTACAGTAGGTTGACCTATGGACATGTTAACGTACATGGGAAGACCCTGCCTAAAATTGGTGTAGGCCACCCTAGTCAGGGAATCCTGAACTTTTTAAAAGTGGAGAAAGTGAGTTGAGTGCAAACATGCATGTGTTTATTCTCTTTTGACTGAGAGTGTGGCTAACTGCTTCAAGATCCTACAGCCTTGATATCCCGATGGTGACGGAGTGTTACTTAGAGTTGTGAGCCAAACAGGTCCTTCCTCCTTTAAGTTGCTTTCGCCAGGGTATTTTTTTTTTATCACAGCAACAGGTGATGAAACTAAGACAGATTCAATATAACTTCTTATTTTCCTTGTGGTCTTTTTTTTTTTTTTGACAACTTCAGACTCAGGTCATCCTTGATTCTTTTTTGGCCCCCAAACTTCATCATGTCCCTGCTCTGCATCAAAGGATACATGTGTACCAGAAACTCATGGAATGGTGAGGCTGTGCCTCCATAATTGTTTCTGGCCTTTTCTTCAATCATCAAGAAGTAAAACTGACCGGAATGGCTCTTGGAAGCACATGAGAAATTGAGACCATGTCAGCAGACAGGAGGATGACAGCATGACAATTTGTTGGTGAAATCTGTTGCCATTATCACAAAGGAGGAGTTTAAAGCACTCCATGCCCTTTGCGTCAAAAAGCTAATAAAACCATGTCCACAGTACGTGTGATGCAAAAATGCATTTATTTGGACTATTTGAAGAGGTTCATTAAATACCTGCCTTTTGGTCCCCAAATGCACCTCTGTTTTTTGCCTGTAACCTATTTTCTTTTGTAATGCATTCAATTTTCAGTATGCATTTGCTTTATATTATTAATGTAATAGTAGATATTCACTTTATGTAAATGTATTTCCATGTTTTCTTTCTCAATATGATGCCAGGTTTTGAAATTATAACCCAAGCAGTTACATGAATATAAAGAAAACTCATTGCATTAGTCCAAGTAATTACATTTTGAGGCTATTACGATGAGTAATATCCAGTGTAAAAAAAGAAAAAAAGAAAAAGAAAAAAAGGACTGTCAACAATGCACTCAATCAAAATGAGAGTGTTTTCCAGCTTCAGCTAATCTACTGCTGCTGACATCCTAAACCCAAAGTTTCAGTATCTGATGAATCAGAATCTAGCAAATTAATTGTACCATTGTACATTTTAAACTTGAAAATGAAAGTCTTAAAATTCTTATGTGTGATACTTTTGCTTCAGCTAAACATTTCTGTTGGAAGTGGAGCATCACTTTATTTTTATCTATTTGAACAGATTTTCAGTGTTTCACCCTGTAATTCTCTCCTGTTCCTCAGTGTGTATTTGGTAATACATAGAAGTATTGTTGTGACTCAGAAGTTGAAGGTTATGATGCAGACGCTGACATCTGGGAGACAGAAGTCAGTGGTTAAAACCCTGTATCTTACAAAACATTCTCCCTACATTCAATGTTAGAACTGTCTGGCCCAAAATGGGCCTAATTCAGATAGCTTTGATCATTCTACAACTACAAATAATGTCAAAGGGCCAGCTTATAAAATAAACTTACCAACTACCACAGAGGGCCTCTGAAAGACTCTACCCAGCAGTGTATCAAAGCAGATCCTGAGACTCATAACTGAACTTTAGGCAGAGTGCAGGGAATCATATGAAAGAAGGGGGAGATAGAAAGACCTGGAGGGGACAGGAGCTCCACAAGGAGAGCAACAGAACCAAAATATCTGAGCTCAGGGGTCTTTTCTGAGACTGATACTCCAACCAAGGTATATTCATAGAGATAACCTAGAACCCCTGCTCAGATATAGCCCATGGCAGCTCAGTATCTAAGTGGGTTTCCTAGTAAGGGAAAGAGGGACTGTCTCTGATATGAACTCAGTGGCTGGCTGTTTGATCACATCCCCCTGAGGGAGGATCAGTCTTGCCAGGCCACAGAGGAGGACAATGCAGCCAGTCCTGATGAGACCTGATAAGCTAGGATGGAAGGGGAGGAGGACCTCCCCTATCTGTGGACTTGGAGAGGGGCATAAGAGGAGATGAGGGAGGGAGGATGGAATTGGGAGGGGATGAGGGAAGGGGCTACAGCTGGGATGCAAAGTGAATAAAATGTAATTAATGTAAAAAAATAAAAATTTAATTAAAAAAATAAATGCATTGACTCTACTGTTTTTGAAACTGTTATTACATTTGCATGATGAGGGTTGATAGCTAAACACTGGTGCACCTAGAAGGCAACTGGTAATGTGGATTAAATAATAATGTAACATGATACCTGACAGCAGTGATCCAATTCTAAAATACTCTACTAATCAGAGGATGAGAAATTGTAAATAATATTTGAATTATTTTAGTCGTTCATACATGATCAAATATTGGCAGATTCTTATGATACAGTTAATAAAATGAGTTTCCTATTTTTTAATTTATTTGAATACTGGCATTATTTAAAAAAAGCAAATTATTTTAAAATGAAATATTACAGAAATATATTTAAATAACTATGTATGCAAAAGAGAAATTATGTAAATTAGATAATATGCTTTGCCTTCAGTCAAACAGAGAAGCATTTGTCTAAGGGTTTCTATTTTCAAATATTATCTGTTTGGTTTTTTAGCACATGTGTACTTTTCAGAGGAAAAAAAACACTTTAATTTGAATTTGGTGATCTCTCATGCAGCATATAGATGAAATAAATAGTTGAAAATATGATCCAGAAGAACATACCATGAACAATGCCGTCGTCTTTCATGTTATACTTAATGGTATATACTTGTGTTTATTAAGTGGGGCATCATAGTCACATCCTCATAATTATAGGTAGGTGTGTGTGTCTTTACAGGAAGGTGTTCTTAAGACAGGCATCACAATGCAGTATTTTCATTATGTGAAAATTGTAGAGTGTATCGCAAAATAAGAAAGTCAGCTGTCTCTGGGTCATGTAACCTTATGGATCATCTTTGCACATATATCCACTGGTAGAAATGTGCCTGAATATAATTCAGTGATACCCTGGTAACTCCGCTTTCTTTAACCTCACCTCTGCTCCTCAACTTGTGCTAGCATGTGAAATTATCACTCTGATACTCATGTCACTGCCGAAGAAAATACTAATTTTTACCACCTGGCAACAGTTTCCCAAAGAAAAGGGCTTATACAGCCTCTTAGTTCATCCTGTCAAAAGTCCTATCTGTCATCCGTTCTCTGCTCATTTAGATGTAGGTAGCCATATATTTTTGAGACCACAGGAAACTTTTGAGCCTACTTAAATGCAAAGTTGATAGACAATCTAAAGCATATTCTTTTTTGCTTACTTAATTGTTTTTATAATAAAGTTAACAGGTTTGAGTGAGAAAACTTTGAGTCTACATAAATAATTTCCACACTAATGTGATGAGCAGAGAATCTGGTTTCAGGAAACACGCTCTTTGAATGAAATTGACAGTTCTGTAAATCAAATTTATTACCATAAGAGGCATATTATGCTAAAAACAATTTCTAAACCATATAAACAACAGATGGCGAATTGCTACTAGACCTGACTCTTCTAAGCCCTTAAACTGAAACTGGTCTTTGAGTTTGAAACTGGTATTTTTCTGAAGCTGTCTTATTTCCTTTTCAAGGACACTGGGATCAAGACTCAGTAACTCTTTGAAAGGTCTAAACTGCTTGTTCCGATGGTGAAGACTAGAGCAATAGCACCTGTTTCATATCTCCGCATGTTTTATAAACTAGGGAGGAGGCTGGGTACCTGATGTGATGGATGTACCTTATAAAGCTGAATGATGCCTGTGACTCATGCAGTGAAGGTGAATAGTGTGATACATGGAAATAGCTCTGAGCAGTAGCCATGCTCCAACTCTATATCGTGTCCTTTTCAAGTAACAATTTTAAAAACGTCAATTAGCATAGTATATTATGTTCATTTCATCAAAACTGATTTGTGCTGCCATTCAAGTCATTACTTAAAAATTATTGCTTTCTGAAAGGATTCACAGGGAAACATTACTATAACATTTTCTAGTTTCAAAAGTGTTCTATAATTTTCTAATAGCTACTTATTGAAAAATAGCCTGGCTTATTATCATATCTAACTGTCCTATCAGAAAGAGAAAAAGTCTATCTATGTAAAGCAATGAAAATGAAAAATTCTGTTCCAATGGGCTAATTTATGTAGCTCTTCTGAATTACCATAACTAACTTCAAGCAAGTCTACCTAATTTTTCATGTAAATGTTTTAAGTAATGGAGGTACTATGAGCCATACTTAAAGATTAAAAAATGGAAGGACTATAATTACCATTTTAAAAGGTACACAGCTATTTGCTGATTCCTAAGTCTGATTTCCTTTTTATTTTAACTTTTCAAAATTATTTTTAAAATAAAAACCTGTAGATAAAAAGTCACATAACAAAATTAACCAGTCGCCTCTATGTATCGTATTGAACTTCTGCACAACTAAACAAGCCATTCTTAAGGGTAGCTGTGGAATTTCACATTGGATATTGTACTTTCATTATTAAATATATTTTATCGCAATTATATAACAGCAAAAATTAAAAATCCAGAGAAAGTGAGAACTATAAAAACTTGTGTTCATTTCTTGTATTCAGTTCTTCCACATCCCTAATATTTAATGTTTTCTTGTTATGTTATGATGTGTAGACATACACATTTGTGTATATATATTTGGATAGAGTCCATGTATCAAAGAAAATATGCATTTTAAGAATGTATGACTATGTTTAATATTAAACATTTTAGGTCCACCCATTTTTTTCTGCATTTTTTTAGAGCTGAACAGTATTCCCTTTTCTATATATTTCACATTTTCATTATCCATTCATCTGTTGATGTACAGCTAGGTTGATTACAATTCTGTGCTAGAGTGAAAAAAGACAGCAATAAACATGGCATGTGGGGTGGACATCTCTATGGTAAAGTATAGACCTATCTGGGTATATGCCCAGGGGTGAAATAGTAGGTCTATCTGTAATGTTTTTGAAAAATCTTCAAACTGACTTCCATAATGGCTGTATTAATTTGCAATGCCATCAACAGGGATCTATGGGTTCTGTTCTCTCCACATCTTCAATATCTGCTGTCAGCTTTATCGATGACAGCCTTGCTGAGTGGGGTGAGACAGTATCTTCCGGTTGTATTAATTTGCCTTTCCTAGTTGGCTAGGGAGACTGGACACCTTTCAAAATAGTTATTGTCCATTTATGTTTCTCTGTTTGGAAGCTCTATATTCAGTTCATTTTTTTTCCCATTTGTTGATTGGTAGTGCCTTTTAAGAAGCAATAAATGGAGTTGGCAATTAGGTGATTTGTCTACATTCATCAAGCATTTTAGTGCTAGAATTTTAGTTATCTTCAGTTCTCTCCCTGTTAACTAGAAAAGGATACATGCAAGGACATCCTAAAATTCCCACCTATATGATCTTGCTACTTGGGGAGTCCTAAAGATAAGCAGAGTGCAAAAGAAATTAGCAAATGGCCCTTCATTATTAAAAAATGAAAAAGATTTAAAAAATATCCAAGGCCAAGTAGTTTTATTTAAAATCACCTTCTAAAAATGCCACTGAATCAGTCTCACTGTTCTTGAGAGAGAAATTTATGTTATGATCTTTGAAACCTTATGTTACACTGAAGTATTAATATTGCTATTGGTGGTCTTAGGAACTAGTCTATACCCTTGTTAGCCTGACAACTCAAAAGCAAACAGCTCTTGCAAGCCTAAAAACCAACCTCAGGGCCGAATGTTCCAAAATTTTCCTGTTTCCTACCCTTTGCTCTGCAATATAATGGAAATTAATTTTTATAGCCCAGATGCTGGGGCTATCCTCTGACAACTTGACCTACAATTGGTCAGGAAGTTCCAATTCTGGTCTGAGGCCTAGTTCATGATGCCATTCACAGTGCTCTTTCCATTTCAACAGCATAGTGTTCTCATTTGGGAACAGGGTATGTATGGCTCACTTGAATTCTTTCCACAGGGGAAGAAACAATTTTCTAGGCCCATTTCCCTGAGAATTGCTTAGATCAAGACAGAATTGTATAAAGTAAATTGTTGACAAGATTGTGAGAATGCTAAGATCTTTGTTCCAAGAAGCCTGAGAGGAAAAGAAAAAAGAAATCTAATAAAAGGAAGGGGGAGTGTCCAAATTTCAAAGCCTGTGTTCAAAAGGGCAGCCCTTGTTAGCTGTACTGAACGTTAGAAATCATATTTCTATTAGATGCTAGATGACCCCAAGGGCACTTCAGAACATGCCATGGAGCAATACAGCACTGGGTCCTGATTTGCATGGCCTCTTGTGCCTCTGAAGGTATTTGATGAGTTAATGATCAAAGATCCGATGCCAGAGAGTGTGGAGAAACAGCAGCAACCTCCCTAAGACAAACACACTGAACAACTAAAGGCCATCTCTGCTAATGAATTGGAAGGAGAGAACATCTTTTATTGCTGTCACTTTGTGTCAAGCAAGCAAGGCTCACCACCAAATGTAACTGGGAACACATCAAACAAACAAAACCATTCCTTTGCAAATGAGCTTGTGAACAGAAGGGAAGCTTTAAATTAGTAAGCGTTAAACATGAGAATAGGGCCGTTCCAACAAAAAGCCAATGGGTTGATGCATAGGCCTGCAATACTCCAGTTAAATTCTTGCAAAGGGGAGCAGAGAAATGGCTGTGGAATCTTAGTGTTTAGTGACAGTAAGTCAGAGTTTGGGTGCCTGTCAAGTTCTAATTAATTAATTAATTATTACAATTTATTCACCTTGTATCCCTGCTACATCTCCCCATTGTCTCCTCCCAGCCCCATCCACCCTCCTTCTTCTCCCTCTATGCCCCTCCCCTAGTCCACTGATAGGGGAGGACCTCCTCCCTTTCTGTCTGACCCTAGCTTATTACATCTCATCAAGGCTGGCTATTTTGTCTTCCTCTGTAGCCTGGCAAGGCTGAACCCCCTAGGAGGAGCTGATCAAAGAGCTGGTCACTGAGTTCATTTCAGAGACAGCCCCTGATCCCCTTATGAATCCACTTGGAAATTGAGCAGCCTATGGGCTTCCTATGAGCAGGGGGTCTAGATCCTCTCCATGCATAGTCCTTGGTTGGAGTATCGGTCTCTTCAGGGGCAAAATACCTGGTCCCAGGTATTTTGGCTCTGTTGCTCTGTTGCTCTCCTTGTATGCTCCTGTCCCCTCCAGCTCTTTCTATTTCCCCCTTCTTTGATAAGGTTTCCTCCACTCTGTTGTAAGATTTGGTCTGACTATCAGCATCTCCTTCAATAGGATGAGTCATATGTGCCCGTCTTCCATATTTCAGTTATGTAGCATAGTCACATATTAACTAAGCCTCCTTCCTGGTTGTGTATGATGTCCCCATTCCCTGGGAAATATTTAACAGTAGAAGACAAAACAAACTAGATAGCCTAGGGACCTAAGGTAAAACCAAATGTTACTGTTCTTTAAAAAAAAAAAAATAGCAATATAATGACTCCTGATGACATTGCTACTC
>NW_026593434.1:0-2244 GCF_907164565.1 Psammomys obesus | reverse complement strand
ACACACACACACACACACACACACACACACACACACACACACACACATGTATTAGGTCTATGTATATATAAAGAATGATGCCTTTCTTAGTCTCAGTAACTTTCAGTTGAAATATGAACAAGGGATACTTTCAAACTGAAATCTAGCTTCTCAAGTGTATTTCTAATTTAAAAACCAAGTCGATAAGAAATAGCCCTGTAAGGAGCTAGCATTCTGGAGATGGAAGCTGCCTGTTGCTGACTTACACTGTAGAATTAAACCCACAACCACCCCTTAAGCCACCTGATCCCACTGATCCATCTTCTCTGGAATATATAATAGTAACAACAATGACAACAACACATCCCAAGTCACAGGATTAAGTAATAGAAATAAAAAGGGTTAACTTGAAACAATAGAGATGGAAGGAGCAGTTCAGAGCCTGACACAAATCAAGTGTCCGTTCAAATTAACTGTGAGCCTCTCACATGGCAAAGCTTTTGACAAGTGCTCTACCAGTGAGGTTCATCTCTGGCCCTATTTTCACTCCTTTTTTGAGAAAGGATTCACTCAGTTGTGCTGGCTTTCCCTGAACATACTCTATAGACTAGGCAAGTCTTGAACCTGCGATATTTCTGTTCAACCTCTACAGCAGCTGAGATTATAAGTCTGTGCTGCCAGGCCTTGCTCCGGTTTTCTACCATGGGAAAGATCTACTCATGAGCCCTTTCATGGTCTTCTGGGTTTTACACAGCTTCTTGGGAAGTATAAGAAAAGGATTTGGTAACCTTTCTGCCCCTAATCTTCCAAATGATAACGATCTTGATGCATATGAAAGGAACTTATCCCACAGGACAAGCTGACAATGGCCAGTGTGTGAATGAGGCGGGAGAGGAGAGGTCAGTCTCCGCACAGACACTGCCTCGCTCCCCCAGGGTATGCATCCTCTAAAAGGACCCAATGAATGTTCCTGTGGGTGTCAGTCAGGTAATGTTTATTTTGGAGGGAGGTTTGACAGCAGTGGAGATGTGTAGTGATTCCAATGAGGAGTCAGGGCTAAGAATTTAAAACAACAGGCTAGTTTGTAATCTGCCTCTATGGAACTCAGACAATACTACACTGTCTGTTTATGAGGGGGCAGCTATTTTTTTTCCCATTCATATCTCTTATGATCACAGCAAGAGAAGTAATTCTTACAATCACTGGGCATGGTTCCTAAACTAAAAAAGAAAATACAGATAGACTGTATCTCATGCCTGTCTCAGGGCCTTTGAAATTTTCTACTTCAGGCCATTAAGAAATCTACAGGTACAGCCTTTGAGTGACAGACAAGTTGAATCGTTGAGAAGTAGTGCTGTGCTAGCCAGCTTCATGCCTACTTGATACAAATTAGAGTTGTTTTGGAAAAGGGAACCTCAACTGAGAAAATATTCCCACTATCTTGGTCTGTGGGAAAGCCTGAGGCACATTTACTTGACTGATTTTTTTTTTTTTTTTTGACACGGGAGGGCCCAGATCTCTGTGGGTGGTGTTACCCAAGGGCTTGTGGTTCTGGGTGATATTAGATTGTGCGAGTCATGAGGAGCAAGGCAGTAAGCAGCACGCCTCCAAGGTCTCTGCAGCAGCTGCTACTTCCAGGTTCCTGTCCTAACTTCCTTCTGATAGACTGACTACTAACTGTAAGGTGAAAGAAAACGCTTCCTCTCCAAGTTGCTTTTGGTCATGGCATTTTATTGCAGCCATAGAAACCCTAAGACAAGACAATTTCTAGTACCTTTTTCCTCTAAGAGGTCAATGAGAATTTTCATTCTACATTTACCCGGACAATGACAGATGTAGTAAGTAGCCTATAAAAACATAACTAGACCAAAATCTTAGGCTGTGGTATAGGGGAAATATACTTGAAAACTTTGTAGAACAGGATAGCAACTTCATATTGAGCTTATAAAAGACCTATTAGAAGCAGGAGTGGGAGCAGAATTTAAAAAAAATATATAATATATGGCTAGAGACCGATCCCATTCTTCATCAATAATCCCTTTAGATTTGTTCAAAATACCATGAATACTATGGTATTCAAAATACCATGTATACTATGAAATGGAAAGGGTCTATGATCTCTTGGGCTAATTAACCAATTAATCCTTCTTTGGTAGGTTACCACCCCATAAACAGTTACCTTACTTGGGAAAAAAGTCTTAGCAGTTTCCTTCCTTCCTTCCTTCCTTCCTTCCTTCCTTCCTTCCTTCCTTCCTTCCTTCCTTC
>NW_026593433.1:0-1906 GCF_907164565.1 Psammomys obesus | reverse complement strand
CTGTCAATAAAACTGTGTGTGTGTGTGTGTGTGTGTGTGTGTGTGTGAATGTACGCATTTGCATGGAGGTCAGAAATCAGCCTTGTGTGTATGTCCTTAGGTGTTCTTCATCCCATTTTGTGAGGCAGTATTTCTCTCTCTCTCTCTCTCTCTCTCTCTCTCTCTTTTTAATATTTATTTATTATTTATATAATGTTCTAGGCATGTACACATACATGTACACATGCAGGCCAGAAAAGGGCACCAGACCTCATTATGGATGGTTGTGAGCCACCATGTGGTTGCTGGGAAGTGAACTGTGGAAGAGCTGGCTGTGCTCTTAACCTGTGAGCTATTTGGAACTTGACAAGCAGGGTAGGACGGCTAGACAGTGATCCCGAGGGAACCATCTGTCTCTGCTGCCCTAGCTCTACAGCACCCCAGCCTTTTTTTCTTTTTTCTTAAGGTGGTGTGGGTTCTGGGGCCGGAGAGCTGGATCAGTGGTTAGGAGCACAGGCTGAACTTCTAGAAGACCCAGGTTCTATTCCCAGCACTTCCGCGGCAGCTTGTAACTGTAATACAGCTCACTGTAATCTGGTGCCGGGTTATCCGGCCAATGTCCTCTTTTCTGCCTCCAAAGGCACTGCACACACACACACACACACACACACACACACACACACACACAGACACGGTACATAGACATACATGCAACCAAACACTAAAAAGATAAATAAAATTTTAAAATGTTTTAGAAAATAGGTTCCAGTGGCAGAACTCAGGTCCCGGTGCTTGACTGGCAAAAATAATGTAACAGACTGAACTACCTACCTAGATCAAACTTTTCTTTTAAAATAGGGGCTTTTCTTAAAATAACAGTGTGGTTGGAAAAAAACATTCTTTGTGTTTGTTTGTCTTTTGTTGATGTTGTTTTGTGAGGCAGGGTTTCTCTGTGTAATCCTGGCTGTCCTGGGTTTGCTTTGTAGACCATGCTGGCCTTGAACTCACAGAGATCCACCTGTCTCTGCCTCCCTGAATTCTGGGATTACAGGTGTGCACCACTGTGACTTAAAAAAAAAAAAAAAACAACTCCATAATTCATGTTTTGTCTCCTGCTTAAGTGCATTTTCTTTACTACTAAAAATTTGTAAAGAACAATAAACCAAACCAAACAACAACAACAACAAAAAGTGTCATATTGTTTTAAGAACTTGGCACAATACAGGAATCACACATTACTGCTTTAAAGAGAGACATGGTTTCCATGTGAATTGAGCAATTTAGCTTTGGCCAGATTCATCAGGAGAGATACACATACAGACATCTGTAATATAAATTATTCAAAAAATATAAACTCTATAATCATAATTTAAAAGAAGCCATTAAAAGAATAAGCCCTGTCATTTTTTTTTCTGACCAAACAGGAACAAAATATAGATATGCCTTTAGGGCAAGAGTAATTTGCTACTGCACTTGTTTTTGCCTTAAGGACCATCTTTCTGCAATTTCACACAAGGTCACTTGACACTCCCCGTAGAACACTAATGTGCCTAAGTGGTCTAGTATTAGCTCTGAGTAGTTGTAAATTTGCTTCAGTTGCTCAGAGGTGGATTTGATAATGCTGACTTAAAGATGAACTCAGCTGTCCAAATGTGTGAGGGCTCAGGCAATATTAGAACAAGGGAACAGGGTTGCTTTTAAGAGGCGTTGGGAAGAAGGGAAAAAAGAGAGCGTCATATGATATATTAAGTAGAAGGGGTGTATATTTGGAAAGAATGGGGCCAGCAAGAGGGGGGCAAATAGGAAGGGCAGTGGACAAAGAATAATGACTTCTAGGAAAAATACCATAATGAAAGCCATTATATTTAAAGCTAACACACACACACACACACACACACACACACACACACACACACACACACACACA
>NW_026593432.1:0-9558 GCF_907164565.1 Psammomys obesus | reverse complement strand
TCTTTCTTTCTTTCTTTCTTTCTTTCTTTCTTTCTTTCTTTCTTTCTCTCTCCTTTCTTTCTTTTTTGTGTTTATACTACTGACTAGGCCAGAGGAGGGTGTCAAATCCCCAGAGCTGGAGTAATAGGTGGTTATGAGCTGTTAGATATAGGTGCTAGGAACCAACTCCAGGTCATCTGCGAGAGCATCAGGTGCTCTTACACACACACAGGGTGGGGCATCTCTCCAGCCCCCTGGGTTATACCTTTAGATTAAAGTTTGCTTCCGTGTAGGCAAGTAAACGAGCAGATGCATCGATGCAGCCACAGTGTGGTCCTTACATAGCTCATGGGGGTTCCATCTCCTATCTTCTTACCCCTCCAGGACATTATTTTCTCAGGGGAGGGTCAGGATATACTGGAGGACACTGTCTGTTGGGACTGACCTTTCCAGGTGCCTCTGCCATCAGACCCGGCCACAGGTCCACTCCTAAGGAGTGATCGCCAAGTTAGAATCTCTCCTTGTGGTATCATGCTCCTAGGTGCCACACGTCTAGACTATATCTCCTCCCAGCCTCCTGGCTGTGAGAGCCAGGAAATTGGTCTCCTTTGTTGTCTGCTCTTTATGCAAGATCAGACACAGCCGCCTCCACACCTCTGCTTCCCTTCAGCTCCCCAAATCCATCCTGGAACCACAGGCAATTTAACAGGCAGATCTAATCTCACCAAGGTTTTAGAGCCATCCAGTCTCTGCCTGCCCTGCCATTCTTCTACTCCTCCTCCCCCAGAGGAGACAGAAAAGAGACCTCGAAGGGGTCCGGGATTTGAGATCCTCTTCAGCACTGACTCTTTCTACTGGATATGTCTCCGGCATTTCTGAGACGATGTAAACTGAAGGCTAAAAATACAGACACAAGAGTCACAAGAGCTTGGGTACAAGCTATGTGAACTTGAGCAAGGTACTAGACTTTTCTGTGCCGGGCTCTCCGATCAACAAGATTGGCAGGGGAAGTGTGCTAATATGAACCCAGCTGTTAGCAAAACTTCGTCTGGCTTGTTGGTGGTACTAGCTAGTGTTGAGGCCTATTACAAATGCCAGAACAATGGCCAGCTTCCGGTAAGTGGGAAACAGGTGCAATAGGCAGGATCATGGATGGTGAGGATGCCATGCAGCCACAGAAGGCCCGGAGTGGTGGGAGCCGAGGGGCTACACGACTTTGTACCTCCTTCCCATCTCTGTCCAGAATTCGGAGATTCTACACGGTGTTGCTGGATCCCGTTATAATGACAGCATTAACTGTCACAACTTCTCCCCCAGGCCAACTCAGGGCCGGTGTCCAGGAATCCCTTCTAGAGCGTGTTAACTGAGGTGGAAGTACTCTACCTCAGTGTGGGTGGTACCCAGCCTTCGGCTGGGTCTCAGACAGAACGAAGAAAGAGAACGTGTGCTGAGCACTGGCGTTCAACACTCTCTGCTTTCTGACCGTGAACTCAACGTGACTGGCTACCACAAGCTCCTGCCACCAGCAACCTTCCCGCTTTGTTGGGGGTCCTTGGTGACTAATGGAGGCCCATCCTTGGAGAAGATACAACGTTGAAAAGAGACCAGTCAATCCTGTGGCATCTAATTTGCTGTCAAGGCTGAGCAAGGCTAGATGGAGAGTCCTGTTTCCTGTGGGGGCTGACCTTGTGTCTACCGTGTATCCCACTGTCGCACTCAAGTGAGCCCAGCAACGAAGGAGATTAGGTCAGCCTGACACGAGTCTCAGGTATGTATCCATGCAGCTGACAGTGAGCATCACTCCCATCTGGGAACCTATCGATCCTGGACAAGCTTTTCCGGATGAAGACAATGGCTTAGAGAACTCCTTGCCACCGCACTCGAGCGCACGCGCACACACACACACACACACACACACACACACATGCTCCAAGGCTTTGAAAATATGAATGACATTTGTCCCCAGTCTTCCAGCCGCCGTCAGACTTGCATTGTTCTGCAACAATCAGGAGCTCTGGTTGTGCTACCACCCCTGCCTGAGTTTAAAAATGTCTTAGCATGTTGTTGTTCTGTGCATGGAGGCATGGACAAAGATGGTACTCGGGGCTTGGCTGTAACACTTTCTTCCTCTTTTAGATACCTTTTTTTCCACACCAGTGTTAATTTAATCTTCACAGTCCAAAGATATGCTAAAATATGAAGGGCAGTTTTGATTGTCCCGTGGCCATAGGAGATATGTAGGCAGCTCAGAAACACCTTACTGGTCACAGTTCTCTTTGCATTGTTTCCTGGAAATCCTTTCTCTGTGATTACTCAACTACAGAGGATCCTTCAAGGATGGAAGAGAGGAGAAGATGCCCAATATTTCATACTGGAGGTTGGAGTAATGGGCCAGCAATTAGGAACACTTAACTGCTCTTCCAGAGGACCTGAGTTCAGTTCCCAGGACCTAATTTCAGTAGCTCATAACCATAAGTAATCTCAGCTTCAGAGGATCTCACACTCTCTTCTGGCCTCTTTAGACACCCACGCATGTGACATACAGACAGAGACAGACAGACACATACACACACACACACTTAATTTTTTTTTTCCTAACAGACCAGAATTTAAATCTCAGATAGAGAGGGGTACAATATCAGGGCAGAGCTGCTATCTACGTGGGGATTCAGGTTCTCATGCATCTGAGACACGTGAGAACCATTCTTTCCCCTTGCCTTTTTTATCCCACCTGTAGGTCTCCCATGATACCTCAAGGCAAAACATTCTTACCTCATCTTCACCCGTGAAAACTTGCAAGTGTGGCAGGCTTCCCTGGGTGTCCACTCATGTCGCTGATTACCTTCTTCTCATGTCTTTGATTTCCTTCCTGTTCTTTTGGATGTCTGCCATCTCCAGCCTGTCCATGTGTGTTGGACCTAGCCCTGCCTGGTGCATCTGGAGTCTGGTGTGACCATAAAGTATGGTCATTCTGGTACTCTCTGCCAGTGACCAGATTCTATTTCTGGCCAGAAGCCTGTGAAGAAAATTTGCAGGGTTATGTCTGAGAGATATGAGGGCAGAGAGACCTCTCTGGAAAGGCCAGAAGTGGGTGGATAGAGTTGGGAATGGGGAGGCCTTGAGTTGGGATGCAATCAATAGATGACAGAGACCATAGTACATCCATGGCTAAGTGGACCCTTCAGAGGGAACTGAGCCTATGTCCCCACTAGATGGTTGGTTATGGAATGAGGGCTGTCTTGGGATGGAATAGGACCCTGGGTAAGGCTGCAGCTTTGGAAAGAAAATGGCAGCTCTTGGAGATAACGCTGTGAACCATCTTCAGGAAGCATTGCTGAGCAGGTGGAACCGCTTGAGGAGCGGTTCCTGTCTTCCTCCTGTGGAGGGTTCTGATGGCTCACTCCCATGATGCCTCTGATATAAAGATCACAAAGTGGTTTAGTTGCTCTTCAAAGGACCTAGAGACGAAAAGGTGTTATCTTTTTCTTGTTGTCAACAGGCTATGATGCTTGGAAACAGCTGTTGGAAGAACCCAATTTAATGCAAAGCTAAGAGGTTCTATATAGCAGAGGGAGAATATCAAAAGAACCCAGGTCCTCCATGACCTTAGTAGCCTCGGAGTTAATCAGCCGTGCAGCTGCCCTGCCTCTGGATGGCTTGTAATATGAGGTAATAAATTTTCTTATTGTGTGGGGCTATGGAGTTAAATTTGCTGCAGCCAAAAACAAAAAGGCAAAATGTGTGATTAGATCTAGACGTCTCAGGAGAGCTGGCCGCCTATCGCCTGGGCCAGCATTGATCCGAAAAGAAACCTGGTCCTCCAAATCATACACACACACACACACACACACACACGTATATATCAGGCACAAAATGGAGGCAGTCACGTGACTAGTCCTATGGGCAGAACCTACTGATGTTTAAAGTCTAACCAATAAGGACCCTGTTTTATTCAGATCAAGGAAATGAAGCGACACCAGGTAGGATTGGGTGTGAACAAGCCAATTAAATGGTGACATTTATTAGTGTCTAGTCCCTGAGCGTAGGGCCTAATTGGTACACATTTGTCCAAGAGAGAGTTTCTGAAGCTATAATTCCGTTGTTAAAGCTAAAACTCATAGTTCTGATGCTAAATGGGCCTTCTGTTCAGAGACCATTATGCAGTTCAAGAGATGGCCTGTGCCTGGTACATAAAGCTCTCGTAAAGAACGTGGTGCCAAGCCTGCTGGGCTTAGCTTAGGCAGTGTCAGCCTGAGGTGCTTCCCCTCCCATCTATTCCCCCTCCCACCTCATCTCCGCCCATAGGAAGACAAGACCTCACAGCTGTCTCAAGCAGAGGCCTCCTGGGAATAGGCTCTATAGTGGTCATTTGCATCCAGGGTGTATCATGTGCAGAGGTGGGAGCATTGGAGGAGGGGGTCATCTCCAGAAAGGTCAGGTGAGGGGGGTAGGGAAAGAGGGAGGGCTGCAGTTTGGATGCAATAGCTGGCAGAGTTCCTAGATCCTATAACTAGGTGATCCTTTCAAAAGGAACTGAGCCTATGACTCTACTAGGCGACCAGTTATGGGCTTTGGGCTATGGTGGAATAGCACATGGCCCTGGACAAGGTCACAGTCACCTAGGAGGACATTGTGGGCCATCCATGGTTAACACTGCTGAGTCATGTCTTCCTCTCAGACTCAAGTGGCCCCAAGAGCTCAGCACCAGCATCCATGGCATGGCCAACGAAGAATTACAAAGCACTAAGCAGAAACCCCAGCACCCATGACATGGCCAATGTAGAATCACAAAGCACTAAGCAGAAACCCTCCGCTTACTCTGCTCTGTTCACAGCACTCCCAGAGCGCACCTGCTAGGCCCCAGGAGGGTGACCCCACACCCATGTACATAAAGACAGCACTTATTGAACTCAGTTCTTTAAAACAAACCAAAACCAAAACCGAAAAACCATTGTTGGTATCTAATAGACTATGAGGCCCCAACCCAGGATAAGATGAAAGCAGCGTAGATTCCCCCCAAGCCCTGTTTTTAGACACTGCCCTATCCCTGTCACCTTGGAAAGATACTTGATATTATTTAAATCAGACAAGAGGGAGACGTGACAGTGTGGAACAGGGAAAATGTCGGTATTGGGGGCAGGGAATCAAAGTTGCAGCAGTATAGCAAATAACAATACTAATTTCATGTCGTTAAAGGGTTAATGATAAAAAAGATGCCATAGGATAAACTGATCCAATTGCCTTCTGGCTATTTCTGTCCATATCCAAGGATTTGGGCTATCATAGCCTTGCTCAGAGAAGCTGCAGGAACTCAGAACGGCTCAGACTGCCGAGAGTAGATGGAACATCTGTACCACCCCTCAGGGAACACCTGGAAGGGCTTGGAAAGAATGTCCAGCCTCATACCCTGCCCCACTGGCAACTTAGGGCTGCTGGGGGGAGTGTCTCTTTTCTTTGGGGCGTGGCCATTGGTAGGTTGCTCATGCCCAAGTGGATGACTCCATGTCCAAGCTCATATGAATGACACTAATTAGACTCAGTGGGTTATTTAAAAGAGAGAGGAGAGGAGAAAAGAGAGAGAGAGAGAGATATACTCATATACATACACACACACACACACACACACACACAGAGAGACATGAAGGTGGGAGACAGATGTGTTAGAAGAGGAAGGAACTGGGAGAGAGCAGAATGTGGATATGACCAAGATATAGTGTTGTTTGCGTGTACAAAAATTTCAAAGATTAAAAAAAAAAAATCTGTAGATCAGGCCAAAAGGCTGTTCGTATAAACCAGTGTTATTGGAGCATTTTTAAACAAGCTTAAGTTTGCTAGTCTTTCTAAGCAAAACAATAAAGGAAAAGATTGATGAATTTGATTACTTAAGAACAAAACCTTCAGTGGGTCAAAAAAAAAAAACTATACGCAAAATTAAAAAGTAAATGGCACACTGGGGAAATATAATAAGCATATATTATGGATTAAAGGTTGAAGCATATGAAGAGCTCTCAGAAGTCAAAAAGGGAAAGATAACCAAGCCCATAAAAAAAGGGCAATTGACATAAATAAGCAATTCACTAAAGAAAAATTACAAATAGACAATAAACTTATGAGGACAGATTCAGCCCCATGGAAACAGAAGCTTTGTAAATTAAATCAGCAAGGAGTGTGGGGATTGGGCTTCCTGTGCTGCTGGAAGGGGTGTGAGCTGGTGCAACCTTTTCAGAGGGCAATTGGCCATATCCATCAAAGGCCGTTAAAATGGACGTCCACATACTTGACTGAGCCATTTCCCTACTAAGAACTTATCCTAATGATCAAAGCCAATACATATGCGAGCTATTTACTCGTAAGGGCATTCAGCTGGGCATTATTTATGTTAATGAAACCTGGAAGTAATCCGCATAGGCAACCATGGGCAACTGGTAAGACAAAGTATAGGATATCCATAACGTGAGATAGTAGGAACTATTAAAGTGAAGCTATTGAAGAATATTTACTGACATATGAAAATGTGTGTAATATATTGCTGAATGAAGAAGGGGGACTGTAACAAGGAAAGATAAGCAGCCTGGTGTGTGTGTACTTATTCATGTGTATACTTATTTGTGTGTCTGTGTATGTTTGTAGGTGGCTATATACATCTATGTATGTGTATATAATTATGTATGTATATGTGTGGATATGATGTGTGTGTATGTACATGGATGTATTTACGTATGTGTATGTTTATATGTGTACTGTGTAGGGGTGAATGTATGTGTGTATTTGTATATGTATGTGTATATGTATTTATGTGTATAGGTATATGTATGCATGTATGTATTTATGGATGTATAGATTTACCTGTATGCATTTATGTATGTCTGTATGTATATGGTTTATGTATATATATACCTGTGTATGTGTATATGTATGTATGTATATGTATATGAGTTTATATGTGTGTTTAGTATATGTGTATGCATGTGTATTTATGTATGTTTATATGTACATACCTGTGTGTGTGTGTGTGTGTATGTATGTATGGGTTTATGTGTGTGTTTGGTTTATGTATGGATGTATGGATGAATGGATGTATGGATGTGTATTTATGTATGTGTTTATATGGGTTTATGTAGGTGTTTAGTTTATGTATGTGTGTATGTATGTACACTTATGTGTGTGTGTATGTGTGTGTCTATGAACATGTATTTTTCAAAATAACCTTATCTACTTGGCATCAAATTACTGAGTTTGTTTTTTCTGTGTGCTTTCCAAATTTTCTGAATTAATCAAGAATTACCTTTATATTTAGAAAATAAAATGTCAAGAACAAAATAATTGGGCTTGGTAGAGCGGTCACTAACAATGGCCTTGTTAGTAATAAGCAGCAGGACTGGACTCCCAGCATCAAGGTCGGTCAGACTCGGATTCTTCTTGTTGGAAAGCAGAGGACTGAAAGCTCACCTGAGAACCATGGAAGGTGCCCAGGGCGACGCTGTGGCTGGTGTGAGGCCATCTGTTATTGCAGGCAGAACGAGTGCCAGGCACCTCGGTGACCAGCCCAGGACTGTCAATGAGGTGGACAAAGGCACAAGTGAGCAGCGTAATTAGTAATCCTGCCTTCCCCCTCTCCTTTCTCACACAAAGTTCACTGCAGGAGAAGAGCCAGCAGGATGCTCCTGTCACCAAGGCAACCTGATTCTGAGCAGAGGCTGTGGCCCCAAGGAGGTTAGCTTCCACCTCATTTTCTTACACCAGCCTGTCCTTCCTTCCCGCTTTAGTCCAATGTTCTCTCCAGAGAGTGTCTCTACATCTCAGAGTAGAGACAGTTGTGTTCATTGTATGAAGATGTTTTGTCAAGCTTGGGAGGCTTGACCTCCCAAGCCCCCAGACTCAGCTGCATGAGACTCCTGAGCTCTCCGAGCACAGACTCCTTTGATTTAGCTTTATTGCTGGAATAGATGGTAATGCTGCAGTGAAGCTTGGGTGGGTAGGTGGATGCATGGATGGATGGATGGATGGATGGATGGATGGATGGATGGATGGATAGAGGTGATGGGTAGACGCATGAGTGGATGGAATAAAGGAAAGAAGGGTAAATGGTGGAGTATGTAGGCGTCTAGATGGATAGATGAGTGGGGGGATAGAAAGAACAAAGGATGGGTAAACGGATGGATTCATAAAGGCATTGATGGAAGGGTTGATGGGTGGATAAATGAACTGATAAACCAGCTTAGTTTCTGAGGAGTCCACTCCAAATCTACCTGAATTTCATTTAAGGATCCTCGTTGAAATGGGTAGGACTCTCCATTTTACAAACTGAGCAACTGAGGCCTGCAGAAATTGAGTCATGTGTGCAAACTGATGCTCCTATCCATTCTTCTTTCTAATCTTCTCCACTCTCTCCACATCCCTCTTGATGTCGGAAGCTGTGGCTGAACTGCATGATTGTGTCACACACAAGAGCTATATCACTTGCCAGGTACAAAGGGCTCTGCAGTAGGACCACACACACACACAATGTCACATTGCAGGCTCTCCAATGTCTCCCCTAGATAGAATAATCTAGGCTAAAGATCACAAGATATCTGGTTTGTCAGCTCTGCTTTTTTGCTCTGGTTATTGGCTGGTTACACCACTGAATCTGGGGCTAACTATTCTGTAAGCCTCCTGGGGCACTGCCTCCATCCCCTTCCCAGTTGTCTCTGGATCAAGAGCAGTGGATCAAAATAAGTTTGACAACTCCCTTTTCTGAGAGCAAAATTAAACCATCACTGCTTCATTCGCAGCCCTGTCCACATCCAGAACCCACAGACACTTGCCTGGCCAAGGTCAGACACCCAGAACCCACAGACACTTGCCTGGTCCTCTGCTGAAAGAGGGGGCTGTGCTGCCCCTGTGCTGAAGACAGCCTAGCCCCATCCTAGGGTTTTTATTGTACTCTTCTTGACCTTCCTCCAGGCTTCAGTCTTGGTTTGACTGGCTGGGGACGCATCCTGAGCCACTCATCACACTGGTTTGTACAATGACTTTGTTTTCCTGTGCTCTTAGCCACTGTATGGGTGCCCCAGGCCCATATGTAATTCTCAAGCTGAAATAACCAGGACACTCATCCCTGTCTCCTCCCTGTTTGGGGGAAAGAAACTTTCACATGCTAACCTAATCCTGGAACAAAGTTCAGTGGGCCTGTGGATCCCAGCTCAACTTCTGGCTTCTTTCTCAGGACCCAGCATGGTCTCTTCCCAAATTCAAGGCCTGCTAGCTCCTGCACATTTGGCTTAAAACAGAGAGAGCTGAAAGCTGTGGGTTAATGTTGAGCAGTATTTGAGATATCCTGTTTTGACAGCAAAGATCGGGCCTCCATGAACCTACAGATCTGAATCTGGAGAGAAGGAAGAAGGATTAATCAGTGTATAGTAGAAAATGCCAAGCTAGAGCTTGGACCCTGGCCTGCCAGATCACTAAACAGAAATTAAGATCTATCGTGGGAATGCAAACCTGTGCGTCCTGGAGTATATTTCACTAGGATGTGTAGGCCTTAATTTTTAAAAAAAAAAAAAAAAACTACTTTATTTGACTTTCTTATGTTTTTTT
>NW_026593431.1:0-11906 GCF_907164565.1 Psammomys obesus | reverse complement strand
TGTGTGGGTGTGTGTATGTGGTGTTTGTGTGTGGTAGATGTGTGTGGGTGTGTTTGGGGTGTGGGGTGGGGTGCAAGCCCTGTGCAGAAGCCTGAAGTTGACGGCAGGTGTCCTCCTCAGTCACTCGCCGTGTGAGTTTTTGAAGCAGGATCTCTCACTAAACTAGGAACTTCCTGATTCAACAAGCTGACCATGAGCCTCAGGGTTTTCTGGCCTCCGCCTGTCTGCTGAAGGAATTACAGGCACCTGCCACTGTGCCCAGCTTTTTATAGGGGTGCTATGGCTCTGTCTTCAGCTCTTTAAGCTTGCACAGCAGATCCTTTACCCCTTGAGTACCCCCAACCCCACCCCAGCCCTAGGGGCTCTTTGAAGCTACTAGATTTGGGGTGACTTCTTAGAGCAGCCATCAAAAGCTAATACAGTTGACTCTCAAAGAACGTTGGTCAAATCATGAAGCTGCCTTGGGTGAGAAAGTTATTAAGAAGTATGGTATGCAAGCAGTGGCAAGACAAGGATTTGAAAGGCTGTGTCCTGGCTGGGGGAGGTGCCAAAGTCCCCTCTGTCCCCCTTTGTCTGCTACAGGGATGGGACATTTTGGTCAGCCCTACAGAGGTTTCTCCCCTGGAAAGTACTGATCTTCAAATTCTACTCTTCCTTACTTTCTCATAGATCAATCCTTACTGCGATTTCTGTAGTGTTTATTTCGATGTTGTAAAACAAATAAGGGCATCTGAGAAGGCTTTTTGTTCCTGAAAATATAAATTTGGTGTGTATAAATTTATGTATGCACGTATAAAATAAACGTTTCATTCCATGTGACCTTTACTTCATGATCTTTAAACAACTACTGTTGTTACGGTGTCTGTTCACAACGTTCTCTGCACACGTAACAGCACACATTTCCAGATTTACTTATATGTGTGCATGCATGCACACACACACAATATTTGGTGTAAAATAAATTACACTGTAGATATTGCTCTACTTGCTTTGTCCATGTAACAATATGACTTGAATGTCTTCAGTTAGTGCCTGAAAGTAGGCTTGATTCTTTTTAATGGTTGCATAGTACTTTATCATATGTAGTAGGTTTGGAGAACAACTTAGCAGGATTTGAGAGTGAATCTCTTTATCTCAAGGCAGCACACTCCCAGGCATTTTAGGACTTCCAAAGATCCTGCACACTCTTTTGGAGTTACTACCCCATATCACATCAAACACATTTAAGTAGCCCACATTCCACATCAAACGTACATCTTTGCCATGAAAACTGAAAAGTTTTTTTTTTTTAATGGTTTTGCTTTTGAAATAATTTGGCTCCAGGAAAGTTATTTAATTCTTGATTGACTACAGTAATCATCACACAGGCTTGGGAATTGTCTCAGAGGGAGACGATTGAGCCAGCAAATCGTCTTTAAGTGTGCTGATATTTTTTATGACTACTAAACTTAGCAGCCAATGGATGTGACAGAACACAGTACCTTGTAGACAGCTGAGAAAAACATCAGAACTTGCCTTTTTTATTTTGTTGCGTTATTTTATGTGCTTAAACATCATTAGTTGTATTTCTTTCCTCCCTCCCTCTCTCCATTTATCTCTCCTTCCCTCCATTCCTTCATTTCCTTTCTTCTTTCTCTTCCTCTCTGTCTTTCTGACAGGGTCTCCTGTATCCCAGGCTGTCCTCGTGGTCACTAGGTAGCTGACGATGACCATGAACTTTTGTTCCTCTTGTATTTACTTACTTCAGGAGCTGAGGTTACAGATAAGTGCCACCACACCTGGTTTGTGGGATATTAGGAATCAAACGTAGGGCCCAAATGTTCGCTGAGTGTTCTACTACTGAACTACATCCCAGTCTGGTTTTGTTTTGTAACAGGTTTTATGCAGCCCAGACTGGCCTGGAACACGTGATGCTCCTACATCTATCTACCTTGCAAATGGTGGATCACAGGTGTGTACTGCCATACCTGGGTTGGATGTGGTCACAGGTGTGTACCACCACACCTGGTTTGATGTGATCACAGATGTGCAATGCCACATTGGCTTTGATATGGTGCTTGGTGACTGAGCCCGGGGCTTTGTGCATGCTAAACAAGTACCCTACCAACTGAGCCACATCCCCAACCCCAGCACTTTTCTTGTTCTGACTTCCTGTTTGTCTTAGTGCCTGTGAAGTTTCTCATCCCTGGAGTCTCAAGGTCTTAAAAAAGCTCTGTCCATACTTCCCATGGCTATATGCCTGGGTTAACCCTGGAAGAGAGTGCTGGTGGAGGCAGGTTGTTCAGCAGAGTTCTCAGGAAGGGTATTTCCCAAGGTGATCTAAGGGTCAAGGGCAGGATGTAGCACTGAAATAGGTCCTGGAGGAGCTGTAGTCATAGCTAAAGGACACTGTTCAAGGATGACCTTTTATTCCAGAGGTGAGTGGGGCCAGAACCCTGCTGTTCCCCAACTCTGCATTCACACACTCTCAGAGTATCTTTCAGGGGCCCCTCTTCATCTGTGCTTCTGCAGATCTCCCTCTTTACCTCCCAAGGGTGGCCAAGTCAGTAGATCTCTCCAACTCCACCCTTCTGCTCATCGGACTGTGAAATGGAGCCGGCAGCCATGCGAGCTCAGAGCTGATAAACAGGCCAATGACGGTCTCCATCAGAAGGGAAATTTCCCCCATCTGCACTACTACATGTGGAAATGTCACTCTGATCAGAGCAGTAAGTGCTCAGGAGGGAAGGGGAACATAATGACAGAGACAATTTGGCATCCCATTTAATTTCCTCACCCAAAAAAAAAAAAAAAAAAAAAAAAAAAAAAAATTTGAAAAGATTAACTTTCTCTGTGGCAATTCCTCTCCAGTATAAGCACTTGCTGGATGATGGGCTGTTCCAAATGGTGGTGATCATGAAGATGAGGCTTCTACAGCATGAGGTGCTAGTATTGCACTAAGCAAAATCACTGGGGAGCAGGGAGGGTTTCGAGTCCCACAAGCAGCTATTATCTTTGAGGAGTCCCCATGGATCAGAACACTGTTTCCATAGCTCAGTAACACAGACAGCCAGGAATCTGGGCAGAGATGCAGGTAGAAGTGCTGGGCTTAGGAGAGAGCTAAGATCCTGTCTGGCCAATAAATGCAGCTGACTAGACAGAGATGCATAAACTTGGACTCTCTTGTCTTCCAGCCCAGTGAAGGATGGAGCTCATGATTCAGATACCCGCAGCATTTTCTAAGCTCAGTCCTAACATGCTCTGGACCAATGTGCTCTCATTTCTCAGGTAGATATCCATATCTATCCTTTTCCTTCTCTACCCTTCACTGTGAATGGCTTCTGCTACCAGCCATAGTGAACAGGACAGCTCCCGCAGAAGAGGCTTGTACTTGAGTGGCTTCTGTTCCATTTCATTCCATTCCTATTCCACTGTCCTATTCTATTCATTTAGTAAAAAAGATTCCCAACTTTGAGCAAGTTATACTGCTACCTGACAGAGACTGTTTTCTTAGCTTCTCTTGCAACTACAAGCATCTGGGAAAGTAAATTACCTTTGAGATCGGTGCAGGGATGTTACATAAGACTTCAGAGAGATTTCTTTAAAACAATGAAGGCACATGCTTCCTCTTTTCTTTCCCCTCTTCATCTCTCCATCCAGAATGCAGGATAGGTGATGGTTGGAGCTTCAGTGGCCATCATCAGCCCTAAAATGATGGAATGGAAAGCATGTGGGGAGAGTTAAAAGAGCCTCCCTCTCGTAAAGATGTCATGGAACAGGCATCACAGCTTTTGTTTTTTCTTTCTTTCTTGAGACAGAGTCTCATTTTACTCTAGTGTGGCCTAGGACTGGCTGGCCTCAAACATAAGATCATCCTGCTTCTCTGTCCTGTGATTACACGTTGAGCCACCACGAGTGGCCGCCCTAGCTTATAAAGCCACATTTATTTAGGGTTTTTACATCACAGGCGGTTGAACACTCTGCTGAGATGTGCCTAATACTGA
Organism: Psammomys obesus; assembly: GCF_907164565.1. NCBI lineage: Eukaryota > Metazoa > Chordata > Mammalia > Rodentia > Muridae > Psammomys > Psammomys obesus. Next base: position 7,923 of record NW_026593431.1, on the reverse strand, counting down.
ACATCCTGCTTCTAATGTATCTAGATGTGATATATGCTACCAGATATCTGAAGTCACACTCATTCTCCACAGAAGTCTTTGCAGCTTAACTTTGTGTGTGTCCACTGGGCAGGAGTCCCTGGGAATTGAGTACTGAATCATAGAAGAGGTTCTCTGCTAAACACTTCCCTGTATCATTCTTCCCTCGGGCTGACTCACTTGTGTATGTGCTCCTTGACCTCCCATCCACGCAGATCTCCTGTGACCTATTCCCAGCAGGCATTTGGTCCTTCTTCAAGTCCATCCATGATGATACTGTCATTTCTACAGTACACTTTCCTCTGTAAAATGTACACGGTTCCTGCCTAATTCCCAGCCATTGTTCAAGAAATGCTCTCCTGCAGAGACTGAGAGAAGGGCAGACTATTTATAGACCCATTGGTCCTTTCCTCAGCTGGAATTGTGGTGGGGCAAGAGAATCTCTGTGTTTTGAGTTTGTGGATGTTCCTTCATCATAGCTGTGATGTTAGTGTGATGGTTAATCTGGTCCACTTGAGAGAATCTAGAGTTATCCAGGAGACAAACCACAAGACATGATTGTAAAAGGGTTTTTAGATTAGGTTAGCCAATGTGGGATGTTCCATCCTGAATGTGAGTAGCACCATTCCAAAGGCCAGAGCCCCAGACTGAATGAAAAAGAGAAAACAGGTAGAGCACCGACATTCGTCACTCTTTGCTTCCTGATTGAGGAGGCAACGTGACCAGCTGCTTCACTCTTTTACCAGCATGGTGGTCCTGTCCACCATGCTGGACTGCGCCTCTGAACGTTAGTCAAAACAAGTCCTTCCTTCCGTACACCACTTTTGTTGGGCGTTTTATCATAGCAAAGAGGAAAATAACCAATATTGCCAGCTACTTGTCCAGCATGTCATTGCTCCATCCAAAGGCTTCAATCATCAACAGTGAGGAGTAATGTTCAAGTCTTGAGATGCCCCTCAAGGCATCACACATTGCTGCTTGTCATCCTTCAGGGAGCATCCAGCTTACACCATGAGAATATTCTAGACTCCAGAATGATGCACAAAGAGCAGAGTTCATCCAGTCAACCTTCTGGGACACAGTGAATCAGGAGCACCCCAACAGACATGCAGATCTATAGGCTTGGAAAGAAGTGGCAACTATTTTCACTTACTATATTTTGGGGGGAGTTTTATTATTATTTTTGTTTCAGTCACAGTATATTCAACACTGTAAGAAGGCTTTCTTGGGACTGTGGAGGTGGCTCAGTAAGTAAAGTGCTTGCAATGCAAGCATGACGGAGTGCATTCAATCCTTGGCACCCAGATGAGAAAACCCTAGCACTTAGCGCACAGCTACACCAAGGAGGTGGAGTTAGGAGGATCTCTGGTGTTTGCTGGCCAGCCAGTCTGCCTGAATTGACCAGTTATGTGGTCATTAAGACACCGTATCTCAAAATGTAAGGTGGAGGAGTGATTGACAATGACACCCAATGTTGATGTCTAGCCCCCACACCCATATAAACATATGTGCAATCCCTCCCATCCATCCATCCATCCATCCATCCATCCATCCATCCATCCATCCATCCACACACACACATACAGTATGTGGAAGGGTAGGGAGCCTCCCTTATACCTTTAAAACCTTTAAAGCATCTTTAGGTCCTGGTGTGACCAGGACCCCTTCAAAATCTACTGAATGTGAGTTCAGTTGTGGCCATGAACAGACTGTGCCCAATGCCCCACCACCAACCTGGTATTTCCTCTCTCTCAATGCTTTCTTCTAAAGGAGAACAGAAATAGGGCCCTAGGCCTGCCTGGAGCCTCTTCTACCTGATTTACCACCCAGCCTATGACTTTCACTACGCTATGGATAGTGCACCCATCACCAGCACGTGGCCTGGACACCACAGTTCAGCATACCAGTGCCACACCAGCATCCTTCCCCCACCAGAATGTGGTGTAAGTGTCCATTTGCTTTTTTAAAGGTTTTCATTTTATTTCAAGCGCATGAAATCTTTGCTTGCGTGTGTTTATTTGCAGCACATGCCTGGCTGGCCACATAGTTAGAGACACTATTGTGGGCACCAGGAACCAAACCGAGATCCTCGGCCAGAGCAACACACGCTCTTAACTGCTGAGTCATCTCTTTAGCCCTAAAAGTGTTCATCTTTTAAATCCAGATCCTTCCCAAGCTGACCCCAAATCCTTAGCTCTCCTTGGTTCCCAGAAAACACCATGTTCTCTGTCTCCATGCCACTGCACATCTTTTTCTAGGGCTTGGATGTCCTCCTCCTCCCTGGCGTGTGACTGTCTCAAGGTGACACTGATATGATTGATGAAAAGACACTAACAGTCACAAGGAAAGAAAACCAAGTCTTATAAAGTCAAGCAGCTGGCCCAGTACAAGGGAGAATGGATTAATACAGAGTCCAACACTGGGTCCAACACTGACCCAACATTCCATTGCATTCTGCAAAATACAACCCCAAGCTTCCCTCCTCCAGCTTCGGGCTTGTGACCTACCATTCAGTCGTGTCACTGATCTGCTCCACTTCAAAGTCATCTCTGGATTAAGGAAGAGTAGATAACTATAAGTTTTTTTTTTTTAATTCTCCAAACCTCACCTGTCACATTGCTCGTACTCAGTGCCTACTAGATGAGCAACTGGACAGCTGGAGGTTGGCAGGAGCTACCTCCTGGATGATAGATGCCTGCACGGGAGGACTCAAAGTTGTAATTCTAAGTTTCCTCCAGAACGTTGGACCTGTCTTCATGAAACACCGGAAGCAATGGCCCGCAACGTAGAAGTGAGCACACTGCTCTTCTTCACGCCAGCCAAGAGCGCCGTTTCTCTAAGGTCCAAAGCTGAACCCTTCCACGTGACTTACAGAGGAGTGCTGCCATGTGGAGCAAATGAAAACAGAGCACAGTGGGACTGGTCTCGGGGCTCAGTGGTAGAGGGTTTGCCTCCGAGGCACATAGCTCTGGGTTTGGTCCCCAGCACTGCATAAAGCAGGTGTGGTGGTTTAAGTCTGTAGTCCTAGCACTCTGAGGTAGAGGCAGGAAGATTAGAAGTTCAGGGTCATTCTCTTCTATATAGTGAGCTCCAGGCAGCTTGGGCTACATGGGACCTTGTCTCAAAAAATAATAACAGGGGTCTGAAGTGATAGGTCAGCAGCGAAGAGCACTGTTTGCTCTTCCAGTGGTCCCAGGTTCAATCCCCAGCACCTACAAAGTGGCTAACAATATGTAACTCCAGTTCTAGGAACCCTATTGGTCATGTATGTGGTACACAGACGTACATGCAGACAAAACACCCATATACATAAATGATAGATGGATACATAGATAGATAGATAGATAGATAGATAGATAGATAGATAGAGCATATTCATATTCACTTGGACCTGAATTTTTAGATACATCATCAAATATTTCTTTTAGCATAAGCATACCCCCATGCTGAGTTCAGAATATACTTACAGTGAAAACAAACTTTTGTTTATTTAAAAATCAAATTTATTTTTTAAATGATGTATTAAACACTCGAGATCTTTTATTGGTGCATATTAATGGCATTAGCCAGCCTTGCAGAATGAAAGCATACCATTTTCAGGAACCGGAGATCACCTTATTAAACAAAATAAGCCGGGATCAGAAAGACAAATATCGTGTCCCTCTAGGAAGAGTCTAGATCTCAACAAGGCTATGAAAGCGCTTTGAATTTATCGGGCAATCCTGTTTACAAAGCCGTCCACCTCTGACCCTGCCGAGCTCCGCAGTCTCCTATGCCTCTAAGCTGCGGCCTCAGCCTTCTTAAAGCCCGTCAGTCCGCGCTGCCTTCCTCTAGACTCTTTAGCCTAAGGCTCCTGTGGGGATTAAATGAGCTACACCACACGAAGTGTTTTGAACAGTCCTGCATCTAAGGGACTGAGCGGGCTCCTAGCAGGGGGCAGTGAGATTTTGTTGTTATTGTTCTTGTCCACACCGTTGGGCAGACCCGAGTTACACTTGCTGCTCTTTTGTTATGTCGATCTCACCCGTACCTTTGGTTTGTGTATCTCTTAATTGTCTGACCTAACAGTTCCTCAAGGGTTGGTTGTGACTGATACTTGGTCAGTGGCGTGGTGCTACTGAGAAGCTATGGAGCTTTGGGGGAGGTGGAGCCTTGTGGAAGGGTCTTGGATCACTGGGGATGTCAGGTAATTCAAGTGCAACCCATTGAGTTCTTTTGACAGGATTGTCATAATGGGAGCCAGCCTGACCTGCCAGTTCTGTCTTCTCTCTCCTCAGATTTGAGATGCGACTACACCTCCTTTTCCTTGATCCTTCTTCTATGGTCGTTCACAATCCACTCTCTCCAGAAGCCAGACAGATGACTCTTTCAAACTGTGAACCAAATAAACTTTACTTTGCTTCAATTTAACTGGGACCAGGTATTTTGTTATAGTGATAGAGAGCTAACTAATACAGCCATCCTACAGCAAGACCTCAGATGGTCTCTTCTCTGGAAAACCTTCTCCAAACTGAACTGTGGATGAGATTCAAAGTTATTGGCATATTTACTCTATCACAGTTCTGCTTTGGTTTGGATATGGCTTGTCGATAACTCATGCGGATAACCAGTCTCTACTGTAGCAACAGTGGGAGGTGGTAAAGTCTCTGAGATGTGTTGGGGAGCATAAGAGAGCTGTGCCTTCCTCCTGGGAGTGAGTCCTCATTCCTACAGGACTGGATTTGTTAGCACGAGGATAGGCTGTTACTGAGCAATCCTGGTGTTTCCTGCAGCCTCTCATACAAACGTCCACCATTGATGCCCTTCTGACAAAGCTCTCCCCCAAGAAGGCAAGAAGACACTTGGATCATCTTCTGGAACCTTGACCTAAAAAAAAAAAAAATCCTTCCTTTATGAATAATCCAGCCTTGGATGTTTTCTGATGGAAACAGAATGGGTCAGGAAAAGCTCTTATTACACTTTACCATGATTTCTCAACAGTTTTTCACCCTGACAGGCCCATAATACTAGGCGAGGCAGGAATCTTAATTGTTCTCAGCTTTGTGCTTGGAGCCTAGCACAAAGCCAGGAGGCAACATTCACACCCAATGAAGAAACAGCACACCAAACCCCCTTACCAAACCCTCCCCCCTCCTCAGTTTCTTGGTGTTTGAGCCTTTTGTGGTCAAGGTCCAGAAAGATTCCAGATGAGCCCAGCTGCGAGGCTCATTCCTCTTGGGGTACTCAGTCTGGTTCCGTAGCAAGAAGGTAGCACACCAGAGTGTTTATTTCTGCTTTTTCTAGCTCTACGAATCATGTGTTAGGCATTAGGCAAGTTCCTTCCCTGAATCCCAGTGTCTTCATTTAGCATGTGGGATTCCATAGACAGAGCTAAACAGGACTGAGGGGGAGAAATATCCAGAAGGGGGTGCTGGGCACATAAGAGGACAGGAATGGGCTCAGCAAACGAGTTTTCTTCTTTTCCCTCCCAGGGGGCTGAGGCCTCTTTCCTACAGAGACAACGAAGGGCGTCTGGCAGCCTGCAACCAACATAGCTGGTCAGTTTGCATAAAGCAGTGTATTTTGGGTTCCTGATCAAAATCTGGAAACCCCACACTTTAAAGATGAGAAGGAAAAAGTGTGGAAGCCAGAGAGGCCTTGTGCAGAGACTGGACAGAGGAAAAAAGGCACGGTGGTGGTGTGGGGGAGGCTGAAGCAGTGGATCAATCATCAAGGTGAAAACTTAAAAGACGATTGATTTCCCACCTTGATGTCTGCCTTTCAAGGGCCGCGCTGGGCTCCTCCCGGGAAATCAACTTTGAGGCTTGTCGGCCACAGAAAGGCATTTCCTCAGAGCTCTGTTTCCAAGTGGCTCCCTATGTCTCCGCAGGTAACAATTCTGTGCTTGGAGATCAGCAATCTGACCTTGGGACCACATGAACCTTCTTTTCCTGTAGTCGGAATATGTCAAGAGTGGTAGGCTTAGAGTAGCCACACCTAGATCCCACCCTGCTGCCTTGTGATTTTGGGTGAGCCCATCCCCCTGCCAGGTGACTTGGGGCAACACCATTGTCAGGCCTCAAAGATCAGAGCTAAGTGATCTCTGGGTTGGGGGTAGGCCAGATGTCAGGAGATACCTTGTTGGCACTCTGCATGTGAGAATAGGGGGATCCACTGTTCTCCAGGAAGAAGAGCAAGCCAGGACAGAGGCCTGGAGCCAGGCCCAGTAGGGACAAAGTGATGCAGGCAGATGGCTTTGCACTGCCTGCTGGGAGCTGGAGAGGGGGGTGGGGTGGGGAGAGTTTAGAACACTCAAGGCATAAATGGGCAACTCTATACATGAAGGCTCACAAAGCCAAGGCTGACTGCTTTAACTGTAACCCAAAGGATGGTGTGAAGATGACAAGGGGTGAAGGATGGAGAGCCCTATCTCAGAGGACTTGACAAATAGACTGAGCTGGAAGAAAAATGTAAATCAGGGGCATGTTTGGGGGCGGGGCTTATTTGGTGAAGTGCTTGCATTGCAAACATGAGGATTTATCTTGACCCCTAGAACTTACAGAAAACAGCTGGGCATGGTGGTACTTGCTTGTAGTGTCAGAACTGGGAAGGTGCAGACAAATGGGTCCTTGGGCCTTACTGTCCAGCCAGCCTATTTGAACACACACACACATGCACGCACACAACTAACAAGGACAAAAGAATCAAACTGGAATTTCTGTCTCCTTTCACTGCCTCCCACTTCCATGTTGTGCACACCGCTCTTTCTTAGCTCCAGGTATGAGGTTTGTAGGGCCTCCTAGATCTGCCCCTGAGAACTCTTTGGACCTGGAAGCCTGTATCAGTGCCAACCACCCTGGATCTGGGGGACATGAGTGTCATGATTCACATGGGATGCGCTCCAACTTAAGAATTTATATGGATGTCCCTTCCTCACCTTCCCAACCCACTCCTGTTGGTATCCACACTCATGTTCTGTGTGAATCCTTAAGTGAATACGTGCCTTTGGACAATAAGGATGGCTTTAGTCTGCATAAGTATGACCATGTTTCTGTGTCTTCAATCGCCCTGTTTGAACGTTTACCCATGAGGCTGTGCACACACCTTTTTTCATTGCTTCCTTTGTCTTCGGAGAGCACTTGGCTTGCCTCTAGCTGCCTCTTCCACACATCATGGGGCATGTATATTTTTGTGCATGCCCCTCTGGGCTGATGCAGGGTTTTCTTTGGGAGATTGCAGAGCCATAGGGCATATACCTCTTCAGCTTGCTCTGCAAAGTGGCTGCACCAGTCCATATCTGCCCTGCCCAGCCCTGGCCCCGTGTGACCTTCTGGCCACAGCTTCTACCCCTTGCACAGTAAGTTTGCACTGCATGGTGTGCATGCAATGGACACGCTGTGTGTTTCAGGAGACTGCCCAACCACCACTAGAGAAGGGACATTTGTGCCTCATGTTCACACAGTTTAACCTGGTCCAAGTAGGCGAATCCGAGAGACACGAGGTAAATCAGGGCCCTTTCGGTCAACGGTTCCTCCCATTTTACAGAAGTGGAGAAAATAAGTCCACAGATTTGAAGCCACCGGAGATAAGAAGAGGGAAAAGTCATGGCTGGAATTGCCTGCCTCCCCAGTAGGTAGTACACCTGTGAAGTAAGAGAGAGCTGGGCTTTGTGGGATGGGGCTGGATTCCAACCACATCACACAGAGCAGCCAAGCATCCGATGGCTGACTCCACAGCTTCCTTTGTTCTTTCTTTCATATTTTCTTTCTCTTTCTTTTTCTTTCTTTCTTTCTTTCTTTCTTTCTTTCTTTCTTTCTTTCTTTCTTTCTTTCTTTCATTCATTCTTTCTTTCTTTCTCTCTCCCTTCTTTCTCTCTTTCTCTTTCTTTCTTTCTTTCTTTCTTTCTTTCTTTCTTTCTTTCTTTCT
>NW_026593430.1:0-15337 GCF_907164565.1 Psammomys obesus | reverse complement strand
CATATCGACACCACAGAATTTATTAACGATGACCTTTCTGGGGGGGGGTGTGTGACAATTGAGTCATAACTTGGGTGATTCGTAAGTGTTAGATTTGTAAAGTACCAGAAGAAGAACACGGAGAGAGTGGAGAGGAGGAGGTGGAGGAGGCGGAGGAGGAGGAGGAGGAGGAGGAGGAGGAGGAGGAGGAGGAGAAGGAGAAGGAGAAGGAGAAGGAGAAGGAGAAGGAGAAGGAGAATGAAGGAGAAGAAGAATAATGCATGAGGCTGAATTACCGAGTCATGGCTTCAGCCTTGCCTTCTCTGCTCCCTAGCCCCTCCCTTTAGCCCTGTCTCTTCTCTTACCCAAACGATAGCATTTCTTTCTTCCAGCTCCTCATTCTATACATTCCAAACTCAAAGACTTCTGGGAGTCCAAGATATTATGTGGTTTTTTTGAAAGTTTGGCTCTTGGCAAAGAGCCAGCTCTATTTCCATCTTGTGTGGAAAATATAGAATTACCGTGAATTATATTGAAAAATTAGATTCATTCACTGCTGTGATAATTTATCTCCCAATCTGTCTCAGAGAGTTAGCAGCTGGTGAGAAAATAAAATGTAATTTAGGCAAAAAAAATCACTTTTAATCTATGTCTGGCAGAGAGAAAGGCTATTAAGTGAGCTTACTCTTTGCCAATCAGGTGGTTTTCTTTAGCACACCCTTAAATGAAATGTTGTGATGGGGACTAATGGGTGGTTGCTGTCCTTGGATGGGCACTGAAAATTGTTGATGAGGAGTCAGGCCCTGCTTGCCAGCCCAAGCTTCCTCCCCAGGACTCCTGTCTTGAAGTCCTATTCCACTGGCAAAGAAGCTATCTGTCAGAGCCCTGGAAGTTTCAGAACTTCTGTCTGGCTGTAGAACAGCCAGCTCCTCATTTTCACCTCATCCACTGAAAGTCTACAAGATGTTCCTCTCCCGTTGGAAATGATAGCTAATTTTCTCTCACAAGAGTGTGTGCTCAGGTGTCCTGGAGCTGTTCTGACATCACCTATGAGTCAGAACACTGAGCTAACCAGCTCTGTGAGAGTCAAGTCCAGAGCTCTCTGCAAGCATGAGTCACTCCCTTGAGTCAGCGGGTCTCATCCAGGCTGTTCTGAAACAGCAGCCGTCTTTAGGTGCCGACCAATGACACACCTGCAGGCATCCCGCAGTGAAAAGGCAGGCTTGGCATCCTCCGTACAAGCAGCCCTGTCCCTCCTGAGCCAGACAGCGCAAGGTTCTGGTGACACGCTTGCTTTGAGACTAATGAATTCCCTGGTGGGAGGGCTAGAGGGGTCGATGGCACCGACACCTGCCGCTTTCAATTTTTCCCAGCTCAGAGTCCTGCATCCTTGGGGCAATTGATGCATGATCGAAGTAGAATGTGCTAGACTAGAATCAGGAGCCTAAAGCTATGGTAGAGTGTGAGTGTACTTCCTGCATGGGACGACACATGAGATCATGTATGTGCAGAGGAAGTGCATCTCTTACAGTTCAGCTCTAGGTGCTACATCCAATGAGGAGAGACTTGCTTGCAGAATCAATGGCACGATAGAAGAATGTATAACAAACTCATTCTCCTGCCTCCTGACCCACTCCCTTGATGGCAGCACTAATCTATCTGCCATAGGCAAAGTCATTGGGAATGAAGGGATATTTCTGAACGATGAAGAAAAACTGACTGGTCTGTAGGGGGAAAGGGATGACCACGGGCTAAAGACTGGACTGCAACTCTTCGCTCATTTGAAAAAAAAAAAAAAATCTTTACTGATTGCTTTCCACGTGCCTTCCACTGCTATTGATATTAGAGACACAGCAGAGAGAGTAGGAAAGACAAGATCCTTTTAGTTTTCACGAAGATTGTATCCCAGTTCGGGGAGACAGACAACTAACACGTATTTCTGTGTAAGGAATGACATGGGATGCAAAGGGCGCTGTGTACTGACAGCCAGGTTCCCTCCACAGATGGTAGAAAAGTCATTCAAGGTATGTAAGCTTTGAGCCAAAGCTGAATGAAGGCACCTCATGAGGCAGACATGGGGGTGAGTAGAATAGAGTTAAGGCATCTGAGATTGAAGAAGAGAGTAAGAAAGGCCCAAGGTAAGGATGGCTTGTGAGCACTTTAAGACTGGTCGCTGCAGTGATACCTACATGAGCTCTTGGGTAGCTTAGGGAGGGCAAAAGCCATTCTTCCACTGCTTTGAGACACCCCGTCAGAACCAGCGGATCACTGCTTTTGAAGCAAAGGGGCCCCCAAAACACCCGTCTACCCTCCTGTAAACCACTATGTCTCAAGCTCTAGTGTGTTTGCTGTCAACATAATCTTCCTTTTTTTTGCATACACCTAACCTATATGAAACAAGGTCCATTCTAACTGTCCAATCTCACCCATAATTGATTAAAAATTTTTATGCAGAGGAAACCAAACTTCTCCTAGGAGTATGAAGGGACAGAAAATAGCAACTCATGGGAAAGAAACTGAGGCTCAAAAAACAAGGGGTCCACGGCAGACATTAGAAGGTCTGTTGTCCCGAATTAACTCTTAAGTTTAAGTTACTTAAAGGATAACTTTAGGTCATTACTAACCATTCTATCAATCAGATCTGAAGTGTCGTTGCATCTATGAACACAAAGCAGAAGCCCACTTGTTTAGGCACGCAGAGAGGGCAGCCTAGGATAGATGAGAATAGGAGACAAGGTAGGCACTGAGAGAGCCTGGGATTCATGCTGTTCCGCATATGTGCTCACTGTCATCACCCAAACATCTCAGAGCCTATTGGTACCCCGTAGATAGAAAACTAAAAATAGGATCTCTTTGGGAAGCGTAAACAAGATAGCAACGTATGAACGGCACCCAGTAAACACTCTGACTACTCTCCCCAGGAGCTCAATGAGAAGGCAGCAAAAAGCTTTGCCCAGATGTAAAAGGGACTCAGACCACACTTCCCATGGGATGTGGCTAAACAAAACAACAACTCAGTATAAAGGCTAGCACCCAAAGACAAAATGTTTATATACTCTTGGATGGTAAAGGCCATACCATAGAGAGCTGTAGAATAAGCCATGAGATGGAACTCAAGAGAAGTGGTTGTCTCCAGTGGAGTTTCCATAACATCTGACTATTTTCTTTTTTAAGAAATGCCTGGAGTAAATTATTCTAACCTAGATTCAGCATGCTGTACTTCCTCTTGCTTTAAAACTGAGAAATGAGAGTAATGAGGAGAGAAGTAAAGTCTACCAAATTGCTGGGTGTATGGCCACACAAATATCACCCAGCACTTGGAAAGTGCAGGAGAGGGATCAGAAGTTCAAAGTCATCTTCAATTATACAGTGAGTTTAAGGGTAGCCTAGGCTACATGAAACTCTGCTTCAAAACCACCAAACAACAATGATGACAATAATTTAGTTGATTTCTTCTCTTAAAAATGATTGATAAAGACTTTTTTTCTAACACATGTTAGGGAGGGTGTGATCCTTCTAAAAATTTTAAAAACAACTTCCTAGCACAAAAACAGGGCAAAAACTTCAAAATCTTCAGGTAAAAAAACAACAGAAAATACATTTCCATAGAACCAAGATAATACAAAAAAACAAAAACAAACAATCAATAGAGGTAAGCATAAAACCAAAAAAATAATACAAATAAAGCTACCTGCTTTCAGAAGACCACAAGAGGAAAGAAAGTCCTATTTGGCTTTAACTGTCAACATGACCCAGCCCAGACTTATCCGAGAAAGAAGTCTCAAGAGAGGGCTTGCCTAGATCAGATTGGCCTGTGGGCATGTCTGTAGAGGATTGTCTACAGTATTAATTGATAGAGGAGGGTTCAGCCTGCTGTGAGTGGTACAGTTTCCTGGGCAGATGGTCCTTGATGGTATAGGAAAGCTAGCTAATCATGAGCCTGTGAGTGATCTATCGAGCAGCATGCCTCCATAGTTTCTGGCTCAAGTTTTTGCTTGACTTCTTGCTCTGACCTTCTTCAGCGATGGACTGTGGCCTGCAAGCATAAGCTGGATGAAACCTTCCTCTTCTAAGTTGATCTTGGTCAGAGTGCCTCACCACAGCTCCAAAATGGAACTGGAGCAATAAGCTAGGCTCCCTCATTAAAATTAAAAGACTCCCACTTATATGACGAATTGAAATCCATCCAAGTTCATAGCATAAGCAAGTTAAAACTGTGAAGCATAAAAGAAAGTGAATTAATGAGGAAATACACCGTGTTCCTTATGGGAAGTCTCAACACTTTAAAGATTCAATTTATTTCTAATTAATTCATAAATAAAATATAATTCTAGTAAAAATTCAAATTGAATCTTTAAAACATTGGCAAAGTGAATTTTAAGTTATACTGGAAAGGATAAACATGGGGAAATCAAAATCAAACTGAAGCAGGAGAATAAAGGGACACTCTCTTTTTTATATTAAAGGTATTTTAAACATGCATTAATTAAATTAGTATAGTCTGTGTAAACATGAAGTTATTATTTTCCTCCACTAGGAAGGCCCAGAATAAGCCTGTATGAAAACATAGTATGTTTGACATTGGGCAAAGAATGGAGCATTAGCATGCTGCAGTAATTTGCTAATTATTAGAAATGAATGAAACTGAATTGCTACATCATAGCTCAAACATAAATAAAGATAGGAGGGATTAAAATGTTAAACTATAAAATGACAAAACAATAAAAATCAAATACAAATAAAACAAAACTAAGTCTTATTCCATTTCTTGGTAGAAAAAAGGATTTCTAAGCTAGCAACCCAAAACAATGATAAAAAACAGTGATGGCAGCCAAACATTGGGCAGAGCCAGGGAGCCTTGTGGAAGAGTGGGAGGAAGGACAGAAGGACCTGGAGGGAACAGGAGCTCCACAAGAAGAATAACATGGCCAACAACTTGGGCCCATGGGGCTTGCACAAACTGAAACTCCAACGAAGGAACATGTATGGACTGGACCAAGGCCCCTACACATATGTACCCAATGGACAGCTTGGCCCTCAGGGGGGTCTCCTACCAAGGGGAGCAGGGGCTGTCTCTGACAAGGATTCTCTTACATGCTTTTTGATCACTTCCCCTGGCAAGGTAAAGGATGAGCTCAGGCCTGATACAACTTGATGTGCTGCAACGGGTAGGTGGAGGGGGGCCCCCCTTTTATGAAGGGGGCATATGGGGAAGAGGGAAGGAGGGTGGGACCTAGAGGAGAGGAGGGAAAGGGCTACAATTGGGACATAAAATGAATTATAAAAATAGAAAATAAAAACAAACAGTGATGCCAAAAGAAGTAAGAAAGATAAAACCATAACAGAAAAAAATGTAGGATTAGACTATAAATGTAACAGGCCCCCAGACCTTATCATGCTATGTTAGAGACACCATTCTGAACTTAAGACCCAGCATGTAGGTCCCAAAACTTGCCAAAATGGAAACAAAGTCCTAGTCCAAAGTTCCAGGAAAGCCCCTAAATGTACTAACTTTTTTTTTTCTTCTGAAGTTCTACTTCTTGCTAAGTAAAGTGTGTCAATCAGGATGTGGTTTTTGTGCACAAAAGACAAAGAGCTGTGAGGTTGCTGGCTGCCTGATTTGGGAAAGCTTCGTATGCAGCCATTGGCCAGCAATAAAGACTTTCTTTTCAACTTTAAGAGTGTCTTTCATGTCAGAGGCAGTCCCTGTTCCCATTACAATGGAACCCACTTGAACACTGAACTGCCATGGGCTATATCTGTGCAGGGGTTCTAGATTATCTCCACGCATGGTACTTGGTTAGACATGAACTGATTGGCCTGCTCTTTGATCTCCTCCACCTAAGTGGAGCAGCCTTACCAGGCCACAGAGGAAGACAATGCAACCAGTCCTGATGTGATCTGATAGACTAGGATCAGAAGGAAGAAAAGGAAGACCTCCCCTATCAGTGGACTTGGGGAGTGGCAGTCTTGGAGAAGAGGGAGAGAAAGATTGGGAGGGGAGGAGGGAAGGAGCTACAGGGGGGATACAAAGTGAATAAAGTGTAATTAATAAAAAAAAATTTAAAAAGAAAGAAAAAAAAGTGTCTTTCATGTGGTGGTCTCTGGTGAGCTTCCCTCCTAATATATAAATATTAGAAACTAATTTCTTTGTTGAAATGTTCATAGTGAATTTTGAAGAAGAAACAAAACTGGAAACTGCTGCACATGGACACATACCCATATGTTCATACACATATACATTTACAAACACACATATATACACACCTACACACACACCAAACACATATACACACATAAACACACACACACAGTCCAGACCATAGAGAATTTAAAAATTAGCAAAAAACAAAAAGTAAAATTAGCAAAAAAAAAAAAAAAAAAAAAAGAAAAGAAAAGGCACTCAACCAGGAAAACGTAGGCAAAAATGCACAAAAAGCTGAACTGTGACGAAAATAACCAATTAATATATTTAATAAATTCAGCATGGCTGGGAACATAGCTGAGTTGTGAGCGTGAGGACCTGAATTCCATCATCAGAAGTCATATGCAAATCCAGATGTGGTTGCATGTGCCTGTGATCCCAACATGTGGGGAGACAAGACAGGTGGACCCCTGCTCGACGGCCAGCCAGCTTAACCTGTTCAACAAGTTTAAGGCCAGTGAGAGACCATGTCTTAAAGCAAGGTGGATGACACCTAAGGAAAAGACTCAAGGTTGACCTCTAGCCTCCAATGCATGTGCTCACGTGTGCACCCGCAAACACACAGTCATATACACACAGAGACAAAAGAAATGACCATTTTGTCAAAGACATTAAAATGCAAACTAATGCCTCTCAGCCTCTCAGGAGGGAAAAAAAAAAAACCTAAAATGTACATTATTACTAAGAGATGGTCTAAAACATAAGCACTTCTTCATCAAAATCCTTAAATATGCCCCAAATTGCTAGAGGTGTGCCATTCCTGAGAATGCATTCTGGGAGTCCCACTAATATTTCACTACCAGCTTTTCCTAAGCATTCAAAATCAATGATAATGAGCCAATCTAACGTTGATGGCCAGGCGCCATGCCAAGCCATTCACACACATTAGATCATTTTACCCTCAAACAGCCGCGTAAGATACCTCCTGTTATTATCTCCATTTCACAGACAAGGAGACAGAGGATCTTAACAGCTCCAGGCCCCAGCACAGGAAGGTGATTCGACACACCACTGATAAAGACAATATGAACGCTGCAAGTATGTGTTTCTCGTAGAATATGGAGAGACATCCCTCTGTGTTCATTTGTAAATGTGAGCATTATCAGGGTGCCATGCTGGTGGCCACAGAGTGGGGAAAAAAATATGGTATGCATGTATCCGGGCTAAAAAGGGATGTAAAGAAAGGAAGGGGAGAGGGAGGGAGAAGATGAAAGGGACAGGGAGAAATGGTACTATCAATGATGGTTTTCTCATGCTGGGATATATAGCTCCATGGCAGAGCCCTTGCCTCAAGTACTTCCCCAAAAAAATCATTGACTTTTTAAGTGACAGAATGATGTTAACCTTAATTTCCTTCTCTTTACATCATTTGTCTTCATATTTTTCCTCAATGAATACACACCTTTGGAATCCAAGGTTTTTTTTTTTAAAAAATTTTTTATAAAAAATCCAAGAATTTTTATTTTAAAGGGGGAAACATAACTGATGCCATTTTCGATGGCATTCTTTTTCATAAAGAAACCGGATTGTTCTAAGACCATAGCCCAGCCCTGAAGGTGGACCCAAGGTTGCTGGGGTCCCCAAAGTTCTCCGATTTTCCTCATCCCACAGTAAAAACCAGACCTATTTCTTGAAATGATCCTACTCTTGCATCCAAGGAGACTCCAGCTTAAAACACATCCTGTGACCCACTAAGTCCACCCTCTGGCAAGTGCTTTGTTCCGAGGCTGAAGCCCCTCTGTGTTCCCAGTGAAATAAACACACCTCGACGCTCAGGCTTGCATACTGATGTCCGAGTACCCGTCAGCTCCGTGCTGTCCAGACTACGGCCTCCCATTCCCAAAGCTCGTCCAGCTGTTAGCATCACTAATAATGAAAACATCCTGTTTCCTTAAAGTCTGGTTCTCTGCAGCAAGGTGAGATGGGCTAGAGAGGGAGGCTTAAGCACAGAGTGAGGTGTCAGGGTATTCATCATACTGGCTGGTGTGAAGAATGAAATCACAACACTGACCATTGCTCCCACGGCCAAGGTCACAGGATGGGGGAATCCTTCCTGAAGGATGGAGGAAGCTTTGGAAGTTCCTGGGTTAGACCATCTTTCCAATGAATATGGCAAAGGAGTAACAGAAAAGTACCACGTGGGCTTATTTCTCTTTGATATATTTCGCTTTGGCCTTTCTGCTACCTCATCCATTCCTCTTAATGTATGTTTAGTGCATGTGGCACCATGGAGAGAGTTCAGAGGTTAAAGGACAGCTTTGTGAAGTCAGCTCTCTCCTACTTTTACTTGGATTCTGGAATCTAACTCAGGTCCTTAGGCAACTGCTTTACTTGCTGAGTCAGCTTGTCAGCCCTCGGCAATTTCTTCAGTAAATAATAACAACAACAATAACAATAACGATGATGACGACAGTAACAATCCAGTGAAAGTAAAAGTGGTGGTTAATGTCAGTAATGTCGGCACTCGGGAGGTTGAAACATGGTGGTTAATGTCGGTAACGTCAGCACTCGGGAGGTTGAAACAGGAGGATTGCTATGAGATCTAAGCTAGTCTGAGCTACATAGTTAGTGCCAGGGACACAATGGTTAAGAATAAGACCTTGTTTCCAAAAAGCCAAAAAGGAGAAAGAGGAACAGGGGAGCAAATGTAGAAAGGGAAGATGAGGAAGGGAAAGTAGAGGAGAGAAAGGAAGAAAGGGGGGAAGAAGAAGAGAGCTTAGAGGAAGACAAGGCAGTGGAGGATATGGGAAACAAGATGAAGAATAGAGACAGAGGAAGGTGAAATTGGAAGAGAAAAATCTGTTATTGGACAGTCACGACATGCCAGTCCTGAGAATACAAGGATGGATAGAGCAGGTGAGGTCCTGCTTGAAGGAAACTTTACAGCCTGCTGGATTTAAATATTAAAAAAAAAAAACGGTGTAAATACATAAACGAACAAGTCAATAGGCAAATTAAAAGGTTCTCAGTGCTCAGTAGAAGCAGCCTGATGAGATGGGAATGGAAGGGCCAATTTCCACGCCAGGTGACAGTGGAGCTGAAATGTAAATGAGGTGGAGACTCCTCTGGTTCACTTAGCCTGGTCACACATATATACACAGGCCAGCTTCTTAGGAAGTTCTCCCTGGAGTGGTCAGCCACCGTTTCCTGCTCAGAGCAGATCCCCCATCGTCACACAGAACACCAGACAACTCTCCCCAGAATGTGTGTGCACACTACGAAATACAAGTGTATGCCCCATTTTCCCCTAGGCTCCACGGCCGGTGGGAGAGCTAGGCATTGCATATGTCTAGGGCCCAGCTGAAGGGTCCTAGTTATTCCCAGACCTTGGCTCAGTATCCCCCACTGCTGCTCACTGGATGGATTCACACGAATTTCCCAAAGAAACCTTGCCGCCTGCTTATCTAAAACCAACTTCATGTCTTTTATTCTCTCCTTAAGCCTCCTCTGGTCCCTGCCTGATTCAGTGACATTTCAGAATTTGTATCCTTAAGTGTCACCATGTGTGGTTGTGCTGGGCACAAAGGCCAAGAGGATGATGAGTGGAAGCTGAAACCTAGTTGGGTCATGTGCCAAGGAAAGAGGTTCTTTCTCCAGCCTTAAAGTTTCTGCTCCAGCCTCCATCTGCTCAGTGGTACCTTTGCATAAAGAAGCTCTCTGCTTGCTTTGGCTCCTGTCTCTGCCTACAGTCTGAATGTCCCAGCGCATCCTCATACTCTAAGTCTTCTCTCCTACTACCTATCCTTTCTGCATCCTTCACAGGAGTGACTTTCCTTGCTGCCATGGTCTGCTTGACAAGGACTGACTTAAGGGGAGAAGGAGTTATATTGGCTCACAGTTTGAGGGCACACAGTCCACCATAGTAGTGCGTGTCCCCATGGTGCCAAGAGCAGGGAAGCTGGGGTTTCTCACACCATGTCTTGTTGGAATAGGAAGCAGAAAGCAGACAGGGGTAGGGGTAACCTCTAATACTTCAGGGTCCACCTTCATTGACACACTTCCTCCAGTAGCACTCTACTTCTTAAGGGTTCTATAAGCCTGCCCACTGCGGACTGAGCCAGTAAACACATGAGCCTTTAGGGGAGATGTCCCATAGAAACCACAGACTCCTTTGAGATTGCTCTGAAATCTATTGATTTTTTTTTTCCAGAAAAGACCTCTGGAGAGATGGCTCAGAGGTTAAGAGCACTGGCTGCTCTTTCAGAGGTCCTGAGTTCAATTCCCAGCAACCACATGGTGGCTCACAACCATCTATAATGAAATCTGGAATCTGGTGCCCTCTTTTGGCATTCAGGTGTACATGCAGGCAGAACATTGTATACATAATAAATAAATCTTTAAAAAAAAAAAAGAAAAAGAAAAGACCTCTTTTTACTTCAAACCCACCTTCTTCTGAAGCTGCAAGGGAGTCCAGCTTCACCATCACTTCTTCTTGCCTGGACAGCCCAGGAGCACTGCCTTCCGTAAGTGAATCTTGCCATTCCAGCTAGACAGTTTGCACAACCTGGGACAGTGTGTCAGGCTTCAGCATCTGGGACTTGGGTGTCCTGCGGATCATAGAGGCCTCAACCACCCTACATGTCTTTAGGGATGGAGCGCTCCTTGTGAGAAGGTTTCTCAGTGTGGTTTCTGATAGTTCTCTGCCTCAGAGGGCTCTGCGTGCTCCTGGATCGACTTCAGCGGAAGCTCCGGGAGGTAAGTCCCTGGAGTGCGAGCTGTTAACAGAAGGGTTCTGACACATGTGCCAGAAAGCATGGGTGGGCCGATGCTTCGCCCACACTGAAACTCTGAAAGAAAGAGGGCTCTGGTGTGAGGGACCAGGAAATGGGTCTTCATGGGGAGACCACTGGGGTGGACTTACCACTAGGGTGGTAAGTCATTGCTCCTTGCATCTTCAGTCCACTTTTGCAGCCCTTGGAAGAAACAGAGCTATGAGCCAAATAGAGTCTGGGACATTTCTGAGTCTGTCTGCCTGCCTGTCTGTCTGTGTCTCTCTGTCTCTGTCTCTGTCTCTTTCTGTTTCTACCTCTGTCTCTCTCTCATCAAATAAGAGCAAGGCCCAGAATCAGAATGCTGAGTGGAAGGCTGTAAATTAGTGACAGATCAGAGATAGATGGCATCCGGATAAATCTCGGTGATGGATGGATGGGTGGACAGATGAAAGACAGACAGACAACACTCACACTTGTGTTTGCTGCTGTACGAAGTTATCTGTTCAGAGTTACTTAGGAACTAATGACAGAGGCTGCCCTAAGGGAAAAGGGCAGCTGAATGGAGAGAATGTTTCCCACACCTGCTTTGGAGAGCATCTATTAGCAACTATATGGGAATATCAGCTTCAAGTAAAAATATGATGAAATACAAGAGTTCGTCCACCGTATGCCACTTGCTCCCATCTGTGGTCTTTTCTGACTCTATCATCCTATAAAAAGATTCTGGAATCATGTCTATCATGAAAACATGAAAAGGGAAATGGAACTAAATGGAGTGGTTTGCCCAAGGTCACAACAATGGTGGGATAAGCATTTTAATGCGGGTATGCTGTCTTAAAGGCCATGCTGCTGACCATTAGGCTACACTGCTCTTCTGCCTCTAACCCTTAATTTATCCTACCTACACATTGGTCTGCCTTCTGTCCCTTGTAGAATTCTTATAATTTCTGATCTAAATTGTGTCATCTTGCTCCCTAGCCAATGGAGCAATCATCATTCCAGGCACATAGCTCAACCCACATGCAGAAACATGAATGAATGAGTTGATCAGTCAATCAAATAAGTAGAACAATTTCACCATTCTCACAAACATTCCAAATAGCCAAGATCTGCTAGGTGAGGGTTGCAGCAGAGTGCACTTTGGGTGAAAATGCTGAGGCTAGAGGGAGCCCAGTAAACCATGAGATGAGGAGAAGGCCAGTATGACCAGAGCCCTGTGTGATAAAAAAGATGACCAGAGACCCGCTGGAGAAGCAGGAGAGGCTCGGATCCTGAAAGCCTTTGTAGAGGGTTTGGAAATGTGTCTGACAGCCTATAGAAGCCACAGAGGGTGGCTTTTTAGCAGGACAGTGATTCTCCTTGCCATGCTAGCCATGGTGTTGAGGAGCTGCTGGCTGTAGCCGCATTGCACGAAGGTGGCTCCCAGTTCTGTGAGAGCCTGTTTTTGTAGTTTGTAGCAGGAAGGGGTGGCCTTGTGCTTGCAGAGGGTTCAGATTCCTCCATTGTCACCTCATACGGTGGCTCTGGGCCTCTGTCCTATCCTCATTGCCTATCAGCCAGAACTAAGGATTTTGCTCCAGCTGGAGCTTTAGCCGGCAGTTGGCCTCTCAGCCCATGGCCTCAGGCCCAGGGATTCTGAGTCATGGAGGTAACATCAGGAGAGGCATAGAGCTGGGTGACATTTGCAGCCCACACAGATACATTAGCAAGCCCACAGTCTCCGGGGCACACAGGGCCAGCCAGACTTTGGCTGAGGTCATTAAGGCAAAGAAATTTGGAACACATGGCACCCTGGGGGAGGAGACAGAAGTAATGAAGCCTGTTGAACACCACAATAGCCATTATCATTGAACACTGTGCTGGCCTCATCTCTGGACCTAGACTATAGCCCTGACCAAGGTTACCCAGCCAGGGTCTAAATAACATCCTTGCAGGGAAATTTTGATACTTGCGGCACTTTGAAGGATGAATAGGGCTTTGAGGAAATAATGAGCAGAGAACATTCCGGAAGCAAGGGCAAACACAGGAACACAATGGTTAAACCCAAGGACTCGAGAGCCAGAGTGCTAAGCCTAGAAGCACACTGTACCATCTACTAGCTTTGTGTCCCTGAGCTCATTGATTACCCTCTCAGAGCTCCAGTTTCTTATCTGCAAACAAACCAAAAATTCCTAATATCCCTGACAGGACTGGAATGGAAGCTGTAGAACTTCACAGACTGAAGAATGTCTAGTCTAGCCCACGGTGAAGACTACAGATGGTTGAGCTGCCACTGTCTTTGCTCTGTCATTGTCTTTGGACAGCTTTTATTGTGGACCTAGGTAAAAAGGATTCAGGCGGGTAAGAGGTCAGACTGTAGAGGGAGCGCACGCATGCCCGCAAGCGCACACACACGCAGCACCTGAAACTGTGGCCCAATGAGATCAAAGCGCCTCTTTACCCAGGGGATTTCTCATCAGCAGAAGATCAGAGTCACAACTAAGGAGCGTTTACATGTGCACATATCCCAGAACCATGCAAGGGAAGCCTTTCTGGGCTACCGTCCCAGCTTCAGTATCTGCTCTGGCCACTGATGAAGTCTTGAGGGAGAAAATCCAGAGGGTCCCAATGGGGCAAGCAGTGGAGTGAGAAATGAAGATGCTCTAGGGGAAGATGGAGGTGTTAGGACTCACCTGAAAGGGAGAGGAGGCCACTTAAGGGCACCAGGAAACACAAGGTTGATTTGGGGTCATATTGACGCAGGTTGGTCCGTTCACAGCACTGGGTAGAATGCCCACAGAGTTAAGGGGCTCGGGGCTTGCAGCTACAGCTCTAGTCTAGTTGGAGGCACTGTTAAATGGCTATCTAGATACGATGGCCCTGGCTGAGTGAGGTCTGGTGGTCCACCACATGAGAAGAATGCTGGGTAAAGACAGATGCCAATTTCTTCTTTGTTTGCTCATGCTCTTGATTCTAATCCCCACTCTCCCACTTCTGCTCAGTTACTCCTTTATAATATATTCTTCTGGTCAATCTTAATGCCTCAAATTTGTCTCACTTCCATAGTGTCACACCAAGGGGCAATATGCTATGAAAGCGCCAAGTTTATTGAAAAATGGAAGTCTCTTATTTCTCAGCCCACCCGCTTCGGTATGTGGGGACACATACTGTATGAAACACAGAAGCAGGATGAAGCATGTTCCTTCTGTTTCTCCCTCTGCCTTGTTCTTTTCCCCTTCCCCCATCCCCTTAGCTGCCCTTGGCTCCTTGGCGATAAAACAGGAAGAGGGAGAGGAAGAAAGGAATAAGGAGTCGTCCTCCTGGGAATTATCTTGGACTGGGTGACATCCAACGCCAACTCAAGGGTTATTGGGAAATTCCTCCTGAAGATTTCTCTGGGAGAAGCTTTCTCCGGGGCTCATTTGACTCATGGGAAGTGGTTTCCGCTGTCCTGCCCTTGGCCACCGAAGCTGTAGCTAGTCCCCAAGGGAGCCTGCTCCCTCTCTCCATTTCTTCCTGACATTCCTTAAGCCTTGGTTTCTTGCTTCGGGTGAGAGTCTGACACCAGGACATTGTCTGCCTGACTTCCAAGGCTCAGAGATCAAGCTCTGCAGAGGTTCCTCCAAGCCTCACCCTAATTACACTTAGGGTGACTACCACCCATAATGTGAGAATGGATGTCCTGACATTCTTCCCAACAATCCTCCAGCTCTCACACGCCAGCACTTCAGGCTTGTGGTGGACAACAAGCTAAGATCCTTAAAGCTGGTTCTATGTGCCAGTCCTGCCCAGGAGGCCAAGCATACTTGTGACCTGCCACCCCTCTGGATGGAAAATTCCTAAGGAAGAACAGGGACTGTATGTGTCTACACTTCAGATTCCAGGGGTGTGTTGTTGGCAATTTACTTTGTGAATAGCTTCAGTTGCCAGAAAAATGGCCACCAAACTACCCACATCTTAATGCCCAGAATCTGGAAATATTAAATCACATTGCAAAGGAGAGTTAAGTGTACAGGTGAAGTTAAGAATGTTAAGCTCTTAAGAGGAGAAAGCTGTCATGGATTTTGTGGGTGGGACCCACACTACCACCAGTCCTTGGAAATGGGTGAGAGCAGCAGATCAGTGTCAAAGAGATTTGAAGATGGCAAATGGCCACAAGCCAAGGGTTGAACTCTCTAGAGGCAAAGCTATGGACTCTGTCCTCTAGAACCTCCCAGAAAGAAGCAAAGTGCTGTTGACTCCTTAATTGTAGATCATCAGGACTCAGGACTTCTGAGCTGCGGTAATATAAGATAATATACTGAGTACGGTGACAGGATAGTGGTGATTATGCGTGTCTGTTTTATGTGTGTGTGTGTGTGTGTGTGTGTGTGTGTGTGTTGGATGTGTGTAAGTTTGGGTGGGTATGGTGTATATGTGTGGGTGTGTGTATGTGGTGTTTGTGTGTGGTAGATGTGTGTGG
>NW_026593429.1:0-13316 GCF_907164565.1 Psammomys obesus | reverse complement strand
TGTGTGTGTGTGTGTGTGTGTGTGTGTGTGTGTGTGTGTGTGTGTGTTTGGAGAGTGGAGAGACAGATGTTGATTGTCTTCCACCATTGCTCTCTACCTTATCTTATCTTCTTGAGTAAGTGTCTCTCTCTGAACCTGCTTCTTATCAACTTGACGCGTCTGGCTGGCCAGTAAGCTTTTGGGAGTGGTCTATCCATATCCCCCATTCATGGCATTACAAAAGTGGGCAAAAACATCCAGCTTGTCCATGCGGTTGCTGATGACCCAGAACTCAGGTCGTCAGGCCTTTGTATTCAGTGTTTACTGACTGAGTCATCATCCTAGCTCCTGTTGTCAGGTTTCATTTGTCTTATAAGGTCAAGTACAGGTCAACTGACAGGGCCTTTCTTATATAGGCATCATGATTCACTTCCCTCATTGTATTTCTGCAGCCTATACATAGTGGTATCTCTATCTTTACTTTTAATCACTTTAAAAATAACATAATTTCCCTTTTATTTTTACCTGGATCCATAATATAGATACTAGTGAGTTCTTTTATTTCCAAATATTTGAAGCATTTTCAGGTACACTGTTTATTCCTAACCTAAGCTCACATGGCCTATGAACATGATTTATTTCATGTCAAGTGTTTAAACATGTTAATCTATTGGCTTTAAATTCAACATCTATACCATATTCCTTATACATAAGACTCAAGAAGCATCAAGGAAAATGGGGTGGAAAGATCATAAAAGACAGAGAATGTTTAAGAAGCTTAAGTATATTAAAATGCATCATGTATAGTAAAACAAAAATAGAAGTGAAAGAAATGTCTTAGTGTTTACTGGACTTGACAGGACCCCTGCACTCAGGAACTCACAGTGGCGGTGGTTGCGTGCACAAGATCAAGCTTGTACATACTACTGCATGGCCTGGGGAGGGAGACACAAGACTCCAGCTTTAGCTGAGGAGATATTGGAGTTGAAGGCTTCTGGGGGAGGGGATTCAGTTTTCTTCAGTGATGTGGACCCTGGACTTGCTGGTCTATTATAATATAAAACACAGAGAACATGAGTTTGGAACAGGGATAAGATTGGGACAATCTGGAGCTGGAGGCAAGGGAAGATGAGCAAAACACATCATACACATATGAAATTCTTTTTTTTCCATTTTTTTATTATTTTTTTTACACTTTATTCACTTTGTATCCCCCATAAGCCCTTTCCTCCTCTCCTCCCGATCCCCCCTCCCTCCCCCTTCTTCATGCATGCCCCTCCTCAAGTCCACTGATAGGGGAGGTCCTCCTCTCCTTCCATCTGATCTTAGTCTATCAGATCACATCCAGAGTGGCTGCATTGCCATCTTCTGTGGCCTGGTAAGACTGTTCTCCCCTCAGGGGTAGGTGATCAAAGAGCAGGCCTATCAGATTGTTTCGGAGGCAGTCCCTCTTCCCATTACTATGTAACCCACTTAGACACTAAACTGCCATGGATTACATAGGCGCAGGGGTTCTAGGTTATCCCCATGCCTGGTACTTGGTTAGAGTATGGGTCTCTGGGAAGACCCCTGTGTTCAGATCTTCTAGTTCTGTTGCTCTAGTTCTATTGTTCTCTCCATAACCTACTATTTCCCACTTCTTACATAAGATTCCATGCACTCTGCCCAACAGTTGGCCATAAAGTCACAGCATCTGCTTTGGTAGTCTGCAGGGTAGAGCCTTTCAGAGGCCCTCTGTGGCAGGTTCCTAGGTTGTTTCCTGCTTTCTTCTTCTGATGTCCATCCTCTTTGCCTTTCAGGATGGGGATTGAGCATTTTAGTCAGGGTCCTCTCTCTTGATTAGTTTCTTTAGATGGACAGATTTTAGCTTTATCCTATAAGTCTATATGAGTGAGTATATACCTTGTGTGTCTTTCTGCTTCTGGGATAGCTCACTCAGGATGATCCTTTCCAGGTCCCACCGTTTACCTGCAAATTTCATGATTTCCTTATTTTTCATTGCAGAGTAATACTCCATTGTGTAGATGTACCACAATTTCTGCATCCACTCTTCAGTTGAGGGGCATCTGGGCTGTTTCCAGCTTCTGGCTATTACAAATAAGACTAATACAAACATGAAATTCTTTAAAATAATTTTTAAAAGTTGTTGAATTATGTTTTCAGGTATATGTGATGATCCAGTGGTCATGTTGTGTATTCACTTGAATGAACTGTACTTTCTGTTATTGTTGGGAAGATTTTGTACAAGTGTACATTAGGTCAATTTGTTGAATATGGTAAGTGAAATATGTGAGCAGTTGCTTCCTTATTCTCTCTCTTTTTTGAGTGAGATTCATTGAAATCAGTGATGGTTGTGGAATCCTCTACTTTCAGCACCACAATATTTTCTTTAAGCATCTATTATTAACCTCCACATGCAAAGACCTGCTGGGTAAACTGATGGTCATGTTTTTTATTCTAAGCAATATCTTGTTCTAAAATCAAATTTATGTGATTGAATAGACATTTCAGTTTGTTTTTCTTAAAATTAGTTTCAGCATGCCATGTATTTTATCTAAAAATATTATAACTATCATAAATTTATAATACTTAATAATAACAAATGTTGGTCTGTTTTGAGTCAGGCAGGGTCTCGTACTTTGCAGGGTGGCTTGTAACTCACTATGTAGTCAAAGGTAACATTGAGTTTCTGACCCTCCTGCCTCCATCTCCCAAGTTTTGGGAATAGAGGCATTTGCCATCACACCCAGTGTGTGGCTCTGAAGACAGAGCCCAAGGCTTCCTGTATTCTAGGTTAGCAGTCGACCCACCAACCTACATCTCAACCCTACATCCTTCATCTTTTTAGAGAGATCTGAAAATAGCAAGAGTAACAAAGGGTCCGCAGAGCTGCTCCACCAGAGGTCTGTGTTTCTTTGTGTAGATGCGGGTTTCATTTAGTCTTGTCCCCGTATTTGAAGGACATCCTTGTCCTCCCTCACACACATTTGGTGGCAATGAATTACTTTATTTTTTTTGTATTATGTGCTGGCAGTTTTAAAAACTGTTTTTTTTTTTCCGTGTAAAGAAATTGTACCTATTTACTCTTCTAGTTTTGTTTCTGTACTCTTTAGACTTTCATTATTTCAAAACACTAAGACATTTCTCTCACTTCTATTTTTGTCTTACCTTACATGGTGCATTTTAATACACTTAAGCTTTTAAACATTTTCTTTGTGGCTGGCTACTTTAAAATATTTCTGTTTAAGATAATTTGAATTTTAAACTTACTTATTTTTTTTAATTTTATCATTATCATTGCACTTAAGTATTTGATTATAACTCATCTGGGTAGTTTTTTTTTTTTTTTCCTTCCTGATCTTTGAAACATTTTCATGAGCATTTATCTAGGGCATTATAATTACCAGCAAATTTCAATTTTTTAAACTTTTTCCTCAGCATTTAACTTTATTTATTACAATTTATTTGCTTTGTATCCCAACTGTAGCCTCCTCCCTTGTCCCCTCCCAATCCAGCCCTCCCTCCCTCTTCTCCTCCCTGCCCTCCCCCAGTCCACTGATAGGGGAGGTTCTCTGCCCTTTCATCTGACCCTAGCCTATCAGGTCTCATCAGGATTAGCTACAGTGTCTTCCTCTGTGGCCTGGTAAGGCTGTTGCCCCTTCAGGAGGAGGTGATCAAAGAGCTAGCCACTGAGTTCGTGTCAGATACAGCCTCTGTTCCCTTTACTATGGAACCCACTTGGAGATTGAACTGCGATGGGCTACATCTGTGCAGGGGTTCTAGGTTATATCCATGAATGGTCCTTGGTTGGAGTATCAGTCTCAGAAAAGACCCCTGGGCCTAGAATTTTTGGTTCTGTTGCTCTCCTTGTGGAGCTCCTGTCTTCTCCAGATCTTTCTATCTCCCTCTTCTTTCATAAGATTCCCTGCATTCTGCCCAAAGTTTGGCTATGAGTCTCAGCATCTGCTTCAATGTCAGCAAATTTCAAAAATTTTAGTGCTATTCTTTTTGCAATTTTTCTTCCTTCTCCTTTAAGCTCATAAATTTGGCTCATTGAAGCACCATGTTCTTTTGTTGTTGCTGTTTTCTCCTTTGATATTTACTTGTGAGTGTGTTTTGTTTAGTGTAGTCTTTATTGCTGTCTCACTAATCTGTATTCTGTAATGCTGTGTCTTCTTACTCCCATGATGACTAGCCCAGGCAGTGTAGCTTTGGTCTTTTAGGAGTTTGACTCAGACTTTTGTTGTATCTTCTCTCCCCATCTTTTCTGCAGCTTTCTGCACTAGAGCATTACCATAGTAGTGTTGAGAACTTTATTCTAATAGCCTTATAATTTCCTCTTTTTTCAGATTGATTGACTTCCTCCTCATTCCTGGTAGTTTCTGATAGAACGCTGAAATTGTCTTTTTATCAAGCTGCATGATAGATATTTTTAATAACCCTAAAAGTATTGTTGGGCTCTTTTCTGAATTGCAGTTAAATGGCTTGGAATAGTTAGATTGATTTGATGTTTGTCTCTAATCTTTCCTAGTGCGAGCAGAAGTATATTTGTCAGAAGTATGTTTGTCAGAAGGCTAACTTTTTCTCACTACTGAGACAAAAGCCTCTTCTTAGGACTTTAACCAATGATCCCTGCCTTATCCTGTTCTCCGGATGGGAAGTGAAACTGACACTTTTTCTATGTTTGAATGAATTTGAGCACTATTTTACTTTGAATAGTTCTTTTAAACATTCTGACAGGTGTGGTCTATACATGGGCTTGTCTTCTAAATGGTGCATTTGTTTTTCAGAGATTCTGCTTACTTAATATCCAATGTTCAACATCTTTACTGATGTTAATTTTCGTACACTCTCTTTTATATTTTAATTGATTTTTTATGTTAGCTCTGTGTTTGTGTGTGTGTGTATGTATATGTGTGTGTGTTTGTGTGTGAACCATACATGTGCAGGTGCATGACGAGGCCAGAGGAGGTATTGCTCTGTTGCTGTAGGTACAAGTGGGTATGATCTGTACTATGTAGGTTCTGGAAGCTGAACTCAGGTCCTCCTGAAGAGAAACATATGCTTTTAACTGCTGATCCTTCCCTCCAGTTCCTTAATGGTTTCTTATAGTAAGGCAAGTGTGGTCCTTATTTTTCAGTCTTAAATGGTAACATATGTTGTAGATGTCTGTTAGCTTGGATTACTTCCAAAATACTACAGCAATCTAGAGATTCTGGTTGTTGTTCATTATTTCAAACACAAACACTCAGCCTTCTGTAGCCATAGGCTCAACGGGGTATCAGAAATATTCAGGTACAGGCATTCTATTTAAATAGGTAGATATTGCACCTCTTGCCAACCTTTTCCTAAATAGTGCAATAGAGCAACTGTGGCTCTTAACAACTACCAATTTGGAAGCATCTAGAATTACTCAGAGAACAATGCTCTGAACATATCTGCAAATTAACTTGATTGAGTTAATTGAGGAGGGAAGAGCTTTTCTAATCAAGTAAGGCGTCATCCCACGGGCTGCCTTCCTGGACTGCACACAAAGAGGAAGGACAGCAGGGAAGTGTTCATTTCTCTGCTTCCTGACTGCAGAAAAGAGACAAGATTCCTCACATCCTGGCCACCGTACCTTCCAGGCCATGAGAGTCTGGCCCCTCAATCTGTGAATGAAACCTAAACCTTCCCTTCCTCAAGTTGGTTTTGTCAGGTATTTTGTTATAGCAGACAGAACAGTAACTGGTGAAATACAATTATTTGCACAGCATTTTGTTGCACTCAATCACACAGGAAAAATAGGGCTGCATTCAAGTCCACAGGCGTGTGCATGAGTGTAATTTGTAATCACATGCTACTTCGTACAAGCGACTTGGCCCTGTGCAGATTTTGATGACCCTGGCTACATCCATTGGTCTTTTATGCAGACTGAAACAATTGCTGTTACAATTGTTTTGATTTTTGCCGAGCACCTTTGTAAGCCACACTACTGAAGCCTGAAGGTCTCATCCCATTCTCTTAGAGATGGAAACTGGAAGTGAACGTTTTTAAGTGTCTGACTAATAGGAGCAGTGATATTTCTTGACTGTCCACAATAACCAACTCTGTAATTTATACAATAAAGGGATTTTTTTTTCAAGATTTTACTGAGTAATTCAAGAAGTTGAAGAATCTGGAGCTAAACAGGTAGCTCAGTGTTGTACTAGCATGAGGACCTGAATTTGAATTCTCAGCATCTCTTTAAAAGGCTGGATCCGCTGTATGCTTACGGATAACTCCAGTGGAAAAAAAAATCCCTGGATCTTGCTTGCCACCAGCTTCATGCCAGATTCAGTGAAAGACTGTCTCAAAGGGACTATGTGGAGATGGGCAGCGCAGGATACACGATAGCCTCTTCTGTGCATGTCAATGTGGACATCTGCATATGTGGGGCATACAGCATGCAAACACACACACACACACACACAGCACACAAAGACACATTCACACAGAGAGAGGGGGGGCATAGGCATTAAGGTAGAGAAGCAGGCTTGGAAAACACAAAAATGGAAGAGGAGTGAAAACTAGAGTCTTAGCAAATGCTACACAGTCAGAAGCTACTGTAGTGTCACAATGACATGCTGTTTCTGTGGAACAGCTCGCAGAAGAGGGGAAACTGCTAGGAGGAATGAACTGTTCCATGTCAGTGCTTTCTGCTGGAATATGAACAAGGACCGGAGATCTGGTGGAAGCACATGATAGGCTGAGCCACCAGCTTATTACCGTCCTTTCAAAAAGTTTTTTTTTCATGTATTTGTTTTCCAAAATGTGATTTCTCAAGTATCCAAAGCTGCTATGTAGCTGAAGATGGCCTTGAACTCCGATCCTCTTGCCTTCAGCTCCTGAGTGTTGAGACTATAGGTGTGTCTTGCTGTTTCCAGCTGATGGGATGCTAAGAATGGAACTCAGGGTTTACTGCATGACACATAAGCACTCTACAAGGTGGCCAATATTCTCAAATTTCCATTTTCATCATCTAACTGCCAGAAGGAGGCAAGCAGGCATCTAGATCCTGTCATGAGTCACACCTTACTGCTTATGAAGGCTGACAGAGTGAATGATTGTCGGTCAGATGACAGACTCCAGAGGAAATAAAATATCGCTTGTAGACATTGCCAAACTTCATGACTATACTGCCTGTGTCTTGTGACACTGAAGAGAGGATTTTGAGTCCACTTGCCATAGTGATTCTCAAAGTCCATTTCAATGAACTGTGGATAGTAACCCGAAGATATCTAGAATGTTCTCTGAGTTCTAGATATCTAGAATGTTCTGTGAATTCCATGAATGTTAATGTTTTTCAAGTTGCATTCAAGGCTGTACGATGCACATTTTTATATGTGAAAAGTTCTGCAGGAGAGAAATCCATTTAAGTTTGTTAACCCAGGTTTCCTATATTTATTAGGGGCAGGGAGGAAAGGAGGGAGGGAGGGTGGGATTGGGAGGGAATGAAGGAGGGGGCTACAGCTGGGATACAAAGTAACTAAACTGTAATTAATATAAAAAATAAAAATTAGACAAAGAAAGGCTAAAAAAAGGGAAAAGTAGTGGTTACCAGGTTGATTAAAAAAAAAAAAGAATTCAACATTTTTTTTTTAATTCCTCCTGTGCCTCTTATATCCCCCAGGACAATTTTGGGAAGTGTCAGACTGGAACCATAATTCTGTATTTGTGGGAGCTGGGTGGATATGGCCTGTTGGTCCAGATGGCATGTCCTCAGCCTCCCACACACATTTGAATCTGTGGGAGACATGTCCATTGCCATACAGAGAATGAGGTACACCCAATGTTCCACAGATTTGGTTTCATAGCTTAGTGGGGCCCAATCAATTACAAGAGCCCAGTCTTCCAGGTAATATGCTTGTGCAGAAATTTAAAATGAACTTTTAGTTTTTGGTTGGGCTGCGGTTGCCCTCTTTAAATAAAATTTGACTGTGTTAGTGACCCACAGACCTGAATTCAACTCTTGGTCCCCTAATAGATCTTGTTAAATGCATAGAGAGTCTCCACAAGGAGGCTTAGATGGGTCATAGGCACATGTGTGTACATATGTCTCATCTATTAGCAAAGTCCTGGGAGAGTTCTTGTAAGCCACTCAGCACACCAGCAACGAGGAACAACTGGGCACACTCTAATTTATGCTTTGCCCCAACCTCCTTTATTTCCTTCTAGGGTTTTAGTCCACATTTCTATGCTCATATAAAACTAATTTTGCTAATTTACTTGTAGTAAAATTTTATGAGCTATAACAATCAGATACTTCCAGAATATTTCAATCCAAAGTTCATGATGCATCTTCTTCATTATTTTGGAAATGAGTCAGTTGAATATAATTTGCTGCGAGCAGTCCCAAATAAGTTTACCTCTGATGCTCCCTCTGTCTGTTTGGGCTTTTGCTATGTTTATGTCCATCATCATTATAAAGCATCTGAACAACCCACAGTACCTTTGGAATTATTAAGTGGTCATTTCTTAGGTACATTTTATTTTCTTTAGTTTTAAATGATTATTTAGTTTTCAATAACTACCTGCATAAATGGAATATGTTGTGATCACATCCACCTTTGTCCTCCTATTCCTTTCACGCTGTCTTTGACTTCCTTTTTCCCAACCGTTGACTCTTCTACTACATTCTTTACTGTGCAAAGAGCCACAGCTATCGTATGCTCAGGATGGTGATAACTACACATATCTGCAAGACAACATCTACCATCCTCCTCCCTGTCCTTTAGCTATTACAGTTTTCCATCCCTCTTTTGTGATGTTCTCTGGTCTTCGTAGAGGATGATACAGATATCTCACTTAGGACTGGGTCCTCAACCGTCACTTGGTCATAACACTTTGACCAGTTGTGATTTTTTTTTTTTAATTTATTATCACCCTCTGCAAGATGAAGCTTTTCTGATCCAGGCTGGGAGCCACACTAGTCTGTGGGTATAAACAAGAATTTGGAAGGCAGTTTGACTATATGTCCATTTAGCAAAACATCAGTAGCACATTTTCTCCAGGCTCAAGACATCCCCTATCAAAAGCTTCTGATCTGGCTTATAGAACCAGGCATGTATTCCCTTCCACAGAGTAGGCCACTGATCTAGTCTGGAACAAGTTGATTAACCCTCAAACATTCTTGCCACTTTTATATGATTGGGCATATTTTGCCTTGAAGGTTGGTATTGTTGCCTATGAGTCCACAGTTGGTAAAGAACCTTGGTGACTTTTCTCTCCCAGTAGTGTTCATAGCCTGGTACTATGAATGCCAGTTGCAGGAGGCAGAGGAGGAGGAAGTTTCTAATTCTCAGCTTTAGCTTGATTTCTCTGTTTGATAAATATTGCTTTATTTTGCAGAAGACCTTGTATGCATTGGGTATGAAAGGTTCCCTGTAGACTCAGGTATTTGACCATTGGGTATCCAGTTGATGATGCTGTTACGGAATTTTCTGGAGGCAGAGCCTTGCTGGAGGAAGTAGCTCATGGCAGTGGCTCATGGCGGTGGGGATTGTGTTTTTATAGCCTGCCCACTTCCTGTTTTCTCTCTGTTTCCCAAAGGCCAGGTTGTCTCAACACTCCTGATTATACATTTTCCCTAGCATGATGGATTTCCTTCCCACTCCTCAGAACTGTAAGCCACAATAAACCTGTTCTCCCCTAAGTTGCTTTTTGTGGGGGTGTTTTATCACAGTAGGAGAGAATACACAGATACAGTATATTTTGCCACAGATCTCTAGTGTTTTTTATACCTCTGCACTGTTCCATCTCTCATCATTATTGATCTTTAATTCTTTCCAGTTACTGACTATATGGACATTTCAATTGCTTTGCATCAAATTAATTCAAAATTATGGTTAAATTTAAAGAATAAGTTTACCATCTTAGACATCCAGGCTGTGTCTAAGGTAATAAAAAATTCACACTGCAATGTAACACATTATTAACTTTTCAAGGTTCTGTCTCATGAGAACCTATCAAACCCTTTGATAACATGGTGACATAAGGCAGCTAATCTCATCTCCATGGAATAGATAAGTCTGCGTATGTCAGTGATACTAGATTAATTTGAGATCACACCAGCAAAAGCAAGAACTTAAGCCTCCTTAGATCCCTCAAAGGACACTCTTTGAAATCATTGGCTTGAATTGGGGCCCACAGGCCAACATTAAAGAGGAAGGGATTACTGCAAGCAGAAAAATCTGCCTAGAGTTTCTTTCTGTATGGGAAAAACACTGTTTCTTATTATAAAAAGGACTGCTTAATATAGGAACAGGAAGAAAAAAAGCAAGAATGTAGAACTCAAATTCATGTCTTTCTGAATTTACAACAAATGCTCTCACCTTTGCCCAGCGATCTCTTCACCCTCAACCTTACCTTTGTCTTTCTTATTTAATATTATTTTGCAAACCAGGACACCTTGCCCACAATGGACAGGAATATAAGCATATGCTTGATAGACAGGTGGTTCTCCCTGGGCACAGGAAAGTTCCTCTATTGCAAGTAGGATGGATGTGGGTGGTTAAGGTTCAGAACTTAGTTATTGCTCAGCATTTTCTAAAATTGATGACTATGAGGCCTGTTGCAACAATAAAAATTTATGCATCTAAAAAGGAGATATAGAATTGAGAGGCTAGCAGAGGAGGATAATGGACAATGGTGGTTGAATAAATTATAACAGCATTCTAGGCTGTGGAGAAAGTGTAAAACAGGTCCAGTAAAATTTACATCACTAAAATGAAAAAAAAAATGTGACATATAATCCCACTGCATTGATGTAGAAAAATATCTGAAAAAAAAAGGCTACTTAAGAAAAGTATATTTTGTCTCCTAGTCTGAGGCTGTGTAGCCCATCAGGAAGAAAGCCATGGTAGCAGGATGGAGGGGTGGCTAACCACAGTTTCTGTAGTAGGAGGCAGCGAGGTGAACGCTGGTGCTCAATTCCATTTCTTCTTTTTATTCGGTCCAGGATCCTAACTCATGGACTGTCACTGTCCATATTCATAACAGGGCTTTCCTAGACACCGGAACCATGCTTATGGACAGAAGTGTGTCTCCAGCCAATTCTAAATCCCCCAAAGCAAGGAGTGAAGATTTACTCTCACATCCATGGAGTTATTTTTGTAATAGCAGTTTTTGAGACAGTGTTTTGTCATACTTCCCAACCTGGTTTCAAACCCCTGAACTCTACTGATCCTCTTCTTCAGCCACCATGTCTGGCACAGTCCTACTAATCTAACTGATAATGCACCTTTCTACAGAAACATTTCATATGCTGTGAAATTCCAGTGGGACATGACCAGCATATGGGGGCTTTAACCTTGTTTGTTAAGCCTGGGTATTGCTTAATAAACAGCAAGGAGGATGAAGAAATGGCTTAACTCTTTTTTGAATTATTTTTATTTTTTATATTAATTACAGTTTATTTACTTTGTATCTCCCTCCCTCATTCTCTCCCAATCCTACCCTCTCTCCCTAGTCTTCTCCCAGCCTCTCTCTAAGTCCACTGATAGGGGAGGACTCAGTGGCTAGCTTTTTGACCTCCCCTCCCCGTGGGAGGAACAACCTAGCTAGGCCACAGAGGAGGCCATTGCAGCCAGTCCTGGTGAGACCTGATGAGCTAGGGTCAGATGGCTTAACTCTTAAGAGCGAGCACTTGCTGCAATTGCAAAGGATTGGAGTTTGGTTCTACCATCTAGGCTGGGAAGCTCACAATTGTCCATAACTCTGTAACTTCAATACAATATTCTCTTCTACCTTCTATAGTCTCCTGCATGTGTGTCATGCCTGTGTGTAGCATGTATGTGCACACACACACACAAACAAACGTTTCTTTTTTCCATTCTTTTGTAAATGTATTTTTTATTTATTACAATTTATTTGCTTTGTATCCCAGGTGTAGCCCCCCTCTCTCTTCTCCTCCCATGCTCCTCCCCCAGTCCACTGATAGGGGAGGTCTTCCTCTCTTTCCATCTGACCCTAGTCTATCAGGTCTCATCAGGACTAGCTGCATTGTCTTCCTCTGTGGCCTGGTAAGGTTGCACCCATCCCCCCAGCCCCCTGCTCAGGGGTAAGTGATCAAAGAGCCAGCCACTGAGTTCATGTCAAAGACAGCCTCTGTCCCCCTTACTAGGAACTCATTTGGACACTGAGCTGCCACGGGCTACATTTGAGCAGGGGTTCTAGGTTATCTCCATGCATGGTCCTTGGTTGGAGTATCAGTCTCAGAAAAGACCCCTGGGCCTAGATCTTTTGGTTCTGTTGCTCTCCGTATGGAGCTCCTGTCCCCTCCAGGTCTTTCATGAGATTAAGGTAAGTTTGGTTGGCTTCTCAGAGTTTTCCTATACTGCAAAATATGGCTATGCTTTCATACCCCACCTTGTTCGTTTACACAGGAACCACAGTTAGTGAGAGCTGCCCCTGAGGAGTCCACAACCTCCACGAAGCTGACATATGGTGAACCAGGAGCTGAGACTTCTGACTCCCTTTCCTGAGCCTGACTTTACTTTACCATTTCTGAAGGTAAATAAATCTAGTCACAGTTATGTAAAGCAGTACCAGTCTTTATTAGTTTTGTACTAGATCAGTAACACATCCTTCCTGCAATAATTGAAGAAAGTTGCCTGAGTTAGAAATTCAGGCTCCTGACTTTAGTTTCTATATACAAGGAATTCTCAGTGTCCATCCAGCAGCTACAGCTAAGGACTCAGTGCTACCCGTGCCTGTTAGCCTCTAACTCTAGTGAGCTCAGAGTTGTAGGAATATGAAGTAAATTGTGTCTCATGGTGTCACGGAGAATCATGGTAAGCTTGTGGTGTGGCTCAGTTAATAGAGTGCTGGCCTAGCAAACAGAAAGCCCTGTGTTTGATCCCCAGTACTGCAAAGACCAAGTGTGGTGGCACATGCCTTGAAATCACACAACTTGAGAGAAGCAGGCAGGAGGATCGGGAACTCAGGGCCATCTCCAGCTACATAGCAAGTTCAAAGCCAGTTTGGGCTACTACATGAGCTTGCCTCCAAAACACAACAGTGGAGCGTGGGTTCCCTTCCATTTTTCTTTGAACTGCATCTATACTTTCTCCTGGGGATCCAGAGCTATATTACATAGAGACACTATTTTGCACATTTTACCCCTAAGATATAGAGACAATTCAGGCATTCTTGCAGCAAACCATATGCAAGAAAAGGACTGTATATGTGCTGCCCAGTCCCCACCCAATGATACTAGTTACACACTACTCCAAAGTGGTAGATCTAAAAGAACTGTGGATGGCTTGCTGAAGAGTGAGTGTCTTCATCTGACTGGGAATATGTACAGAATTCCAAGA
>NW_026593428.1:0-37605 GCF_907164565.1 Psammomys obesus | reverse complement strand
TATTCCCTGGAGCTTGTGTATGAGTGTGTGTGTGTGTGTGTGTGTGTGTACTTGTGTGTATAAATATATAGAGTTGTGTGAAGAGGTCAGAGGCACCATCTACCTTACTTTTATTGAGAGAGAGTCTCAAATTGGCTTGAAATTAATTGATTCAGCTGCACTGGCTAACCAGAGGGCCCCAGGCATTCACCTGTCTGCTTTCCTGGTAATGGGGTTATAGGCAATCACATCCATACTGAGAAGTGTGTGTGTACGTGTGTATGTGTGTTTGTGTATGTGACCAAACTCAGATTTTCATACTGTGTAGCCAGCATTTTACTGAGATCATCTCTCTTACCCTGTTTTTCAACTAACATTTCTCTCATGATGTTCTGAAATGACTGTTATTAGAAATCAAAACAAAACAAAACAGAAGGAGAGAAGGAAGGTTGTGTTTAAAGGGAGGATTGACAATCTCCTCACGGTAGCTGATCTTAAGATGCCTAAGTAAATGCTTCTTGTTTGCTGCATCCTGCCTAGGAGCTCTGTCTATAAAAGCAGAAAAAGGAAATGGCCTTGAGGCGGCAGTTTAGAACCACCCCAAATTGTCTCGTCTTCCCTCATTACCCAGCACACGGGGCATGCCAGCTTTGATGCCATCAGCCAGAGAGTTGTTCTCTCCAAAGGGAGATAAACCAGATATCTGTACAAGTCAGGAAGGTACCACACGACAAATAACTTACATTTTTGTCTTCTGAAGCCCAGGAACTGTAATTTGTAATATCCTTGGGCACCCATTTCTAGACCTTTCCTTAGTGTCCTTTGGCCCTGTCCAGGGGGGCAGAGATAATAACAAATCACAATGCCTGGACTTTTAGAATAGTCTAAATATGTGGTGTGTTCCCTTTATAGAAATTATCCATAGGATTTTCCTTGATGTAATCTACAAAGTACTTCTTAGTATAAATGCACAAAAATCAAAAATCATGTCTGGCATGCACAGTAGAGGGCACACAGAAGGAGTGGAGGGAGAAAGCCTTCTTCTCATTATGGTGTGAA
Organism: Psammomys obesus; assembly: GCF_907164565.1. Lineage (NCBI taxonomy): Eukaryota > Metazoa > Chordata > Mammalia > Rodentia > Muridae > Psammomys > Psammomys obesus. The sequence continues at coordinate 36,567 of NW_026593428.1, read as the reverse complement.
TGAAAACCCAAGGACTTGTGTTTGATCTTTGTGCAGCTCTGCTGGAGGTTTCCCTGGTATCATTCTCTTCTTTATGAGCATTCATAGAATACAAGCATCTAGGGGAAAATCATGTTAAAGCAGGTCAAATTCAACTAATGTGCAAGGTTCTAATGCTGGACCTTGAACAGGCTACATTCCTGTGACTTCAGTTATTATATGAGATGCCACATTCCCTTAAGCTCTTTCCTACCCCTGTTATCAATGTCTGGCTTCTGATTGGTACATGACTATAACTTCAGCTATACACATACTTAAACATACACAATAGCCACACATTATACATGCACACACACATACACATATTTTAAACACACACACACACACACACACACACACACACACACACAAGTGCTCACACAAACCAGAGGCTGGGCATGGCTTAGTTGGCAAAGTGCTTGCTTGGAAAGTGTAAGGACCTAAGTTTCACCCCAACATAAATCCAGGCATGGCAATACATCCCTATAATCCTGAAACTGGGAAGCAGAGGCAGCTAGATTTCTGGAGCCTGACGGGCAGCTAGCCTAACCAAATGGACAAGCTTCAGGCTCAGTGTGAGATCTGTCTAAAAAAAGAAGTGGTGAGAGTGACTAAACAAGACACTTAGTGTTGACTCTCTGCCTTCCACATGTCCTCACTCTTGCACCTGGGGACCAATACTCACATGTGCATTAAATGCTAACAAATATATACAACTGCATGTAAGCATGAGCACACAGAGACACAAAACCTGAGACAATAAAACCAAAAAAAAAAAAACCCCTCATTTCACCTCTTAAAAGCATATTTTAAATAATGAATGAAAATTTCTGTTTGAGTTAATTTGGCATTATGACTTCAGAGAAAGTAAAACAGTTGCAAGAACTTCAGTCTGTAGACCTGGCCCAGGAGTCTGGAGGTATGATTGAGGCTTAAATACTCTTTATGTTCACAGGCTTTACAATGTCTAGATGATTTTAGCGACACATAGTTCTTTGTGGTGCATGAAGGTCAATTATAGGAAGGCCTATAAATTTAGCTCATTTGTTATACAAGTTGAGCTAAGAGAGATGTACCTGGCCAAATTTAGTTTTCTTTTCTTTTTTTTTTTTTTGCCATAGTTTCATTTATGCTGCATTAATAAAACTCCCTAGAAGCAAGCAACGAAGGGGAGAAAGCATTTACTTGAGTTCACAGGTCTATTTGCTCCACAATGGGAGGAATATCACGGTGTTAGAGACTTGAAACCACCAGCCACACCCCATTCAACAGCAAGAACAGAGAGAAACCAACATGTTCATGATTACCCGGCTGCTTGCCTGAGCTCGGCTCTACTCTCTCGTACACAGTCTGCAAACCCTGCCTCGGGAAAGGTGGTACTCACTGGAGCCCGAGTCTTCCCACATGTAAGTTAATATTAGTAATCAAAACAGTCCCCCACATACATGCCCAGGGGCCACTCCCATGTAAACAGTGCTTCACGGAGAATCTTTGCCCATGTGAGTCTAGGCTGTGTGAAACTGACAGCTACAACTGACTCTCAGTTATGAGGATGAGGCAAAACTTCTCCGGCTTAGGCGGTAACCTGGGAAGTAAGAAAGGAGGGGAAGTCCTATTCTCTCAGGCATCGTGCTGCATACTGATTCCAGAGTCATCTGTAAGACCCTCTAGTAAGGGTTCCGAGGACTACGGTTTACAAACCACGGATCTTACTGCAGAGGCACCTGGGACACACACAAGCAATCTTTGCATTGTACTTCTAACCACTTTCTGTGCTGGATTCGGGATCGACACTAAAGTTTCTGTTCAGGCTGTGGAGACCCGTGGTGAGGAAATGGAGGAGCAGGTGTGAGAAGTTCACCTGGGCATCCTTACAGGTGTCAGATGGAATCACAGAGCTGTTTTGATTTGTATTTCTCTCGGTACTAAGGACGCTGAGCATTTCTTTAAGCTCTTCCCCAGCATTAGAAATTCCTTTGTTGAGAATTTTCTGTTCAGCTCTGTACCCCGTTTTGCTAGTTTTTTTGTTTGTTTTTTTCAAAACAAGCTTTCTTTGAGTAGCCTTGGCTGTTCTAGACTCGCTTTGTAGACCAGTCTGGCCTCAAACTCACAGAGATGCGCCTGCCTCTGCCTTCCCTAGTGCTGGGATTATAGATGTGTGCCACCGTGACCAGCTTTGTACCCCATTTAAAATTTTTCTTTATTATTATTATTTATTACAATTTATTCAATTTGTATCCAGGCTGTAGCCCCCTTCCTCATATCCCTGTCCCACCTTTCTCCTTCTTCCCCCTCCATGTCCTTCCCTCTGTCCACTGATAGGGGAGGTCCTCCTCCCCTACTACCTGCCCCTAGCCTATCAGGTATCATCAGGATTATCTGGATCCTGTTTCTCTGTGACCTCCTCACCAGGAGGAGTTGATCAAAGAGCAGGTAACCAAGTTCATGCCCATGACTGCCCCTGCTCCTTTTATTAGGGACCCCCTATGGAGTCTGAGCTGCCCATGTGCTGCATCTGATTCTCTGCACCCTGTCTAAAGTTTGGCTGTGAGTCTCAGCATTTGCTTTAATGCCCTGCTGGTAGTCTTTCAGAAGGCCTCTCTGGGAGGCTCTTGTCCTTCTCCTGTCTTCTTCTGCTTCTGATGTCTATCCTGTTTGCTCTTCTGAGTGAAGATTAAACATCTTTCCTAGGGTCCTCCTTGTTGTTTAGCTTCTTTAGGACTATAGATTTTAGTATGTTTATCCTATATTATATGGCTGATATCCACTAATGAGTATATACTATGTGTGTCTTTCTGCTTCTGGGCCTCACTCAGGATGATCTTTTCTAGTTCTATCATTTGCCTGAAAATTTCATGATTTCCTTGTTTTGTTTTTAATTTAACTTTATTTATATATTTATTTATCACAATTTATTCACTTTGTATACCTGCTGCAGCCTCTTCCCTTGTCTCTGTTCACAGCAGCTTTATTCGTAATACCGAGAATCTGGAAACAACCTAGATGTTCCTCAACAGACGAATGGCTAAGACAAATGTGGTACATCTACACAATGGAATACTACTCAGCAATTAAAAACAAGGAAATCATGAAATTTTTCAGGCAAATGGTAGGTCCCCTTACAATGGGAGGAGAGGCTGTCTCTGAAATGAACTCTTCCCTGCTTTTGGAACCCTTTCCCCTAGCTGGGCTGCCTTGTGTGGCCTCAGGAGGAGGAGATGTGCTTAGTCCTGCTGCAACTTGAGGTTCCAGGGTAGGCTGGTACTCCTTGGGGCTTCCTCTTCTCTGAGAAGGAGAGGGGGTAATGGGTGGAGGGGGTGGGAGGGTGAGAGTGGGAGAAGAGGAGTGAGGGACTGGGATCAGGCTGTAAGTGATTAAAAAATATATATAAATAGATAGATATACAAATAGATAATAAATAAATAAATAAATATTCACTTGGGGAACTTGAAGGAAGAAAAATCTGGAGTTCAGTGTTTTCCATGCGAAATAAAACCGTACATGATATAACAGAGTGGAGAATAGACTGAATGGCCTGGTTGGTCTATATTTAACAGGAGAAACCATTGTGGCACGACCTTTGAGTCATCCCAAAGGATCGGAATTCAAGAGACTGAAAATCTCCAGGAATAGGGTCCAAGTGGAAGAAGGAATGCTGATGAAGCCAGAGCTTGAACACAAGAGCCATTTCCATCCTGCTTATCCATACGAGTCAAGATGGAGGACCATTAACATGATAGAGATGGAACTGTGACAAACGTGCATGTGTGTGCATGCGTGTGGTGGTGGTGGTGGTGGTGTGTGTGTGTGTGGTGTGGTGTGGTGTGTGTGTGTTATGTGTTGTGTGGTGTGGTGTGTGTGTGTGTGTGTGTGTGTATTGTGTGTGTGGTGTTTGTGTGTGTGTGTGTCCGTGCTCAAGCATGTTTGGAGGTCAGGGGACAAGCTAAGGTGAGGGACTCAATTGTCCTCAACATTTTGTGGAAAGTAGGTCTCTCATTGGCCTGGAATTTGCGAAGTGTTTAGGTTCATGACCTTTGAGTTCCAGGTTTCTGCCTGTAGCTGCCTTCCCAGTGCAGGGATTACAGCAAGCACAGGCTGCCACATCTGGCTACATACGTGGGTTTTGGGGATGAAAATCAGGTCCTCACACTTGAAGATAAATGCATTAGTGACTGAACCACCCTCTCCTCAGTCCAGAGCTGGAATTTTTTTTTTTAACATTTTCCTGGAAGGTTGCAAAGTGGCATTAATTTGGAGACTACTATGGGATAATTTCATAAGCAATTATTTATAACAGGACCTGTAAAAGAATTGTAGCTGATCACACTTTCATCCTTTTGATTAGAGTCCATGGGTTCTGAAATCTTGCATCTCAGCCACCGTAGGTGCCTCAGTCATACCCTTTGGATCCTTTCTGTCTCCCTCACTTTGTTCAATCAGTCTTTTGAGCATTCTTCAGATACTGCCACATATTACACACTGTTTGTGCTAGGGGTCTTGTTTGGGCTGTGTAACACCCCAGTGGCAGGCATCTCTTTTATGAATAAGAAGTCCCACAGGGAAGATTTTGGAGTGGTGACTGCTGTGTTTCCATGATGGATCACAGTGGACACGGAGTGGATTTGGCTGTGGTGTTTCCATTAAACAGTGGGAGATAAAGCACATATACTTCATCTTCTCCAAACCATCAGAAACTCGGTGTTGAATGACACAGATGAATTCTGGGAACAGAAAGAACAGCAGCAATGCAACTGCAGCAAGGACTGTTTGCTATGAGCCATTTGCTTTTTAAGCAATGAAGTCATTTGTCTTCATCCACTGATGCATCTATTGATCTATTATTCCCCTCGAGAGAAGGAGATAAGCACTAACCCATGTCCAATAGGAAAGGGACAACAGGAGTCCAGGAGTGCTCGCTTGCTCTGGTAGGTGTGCTGACCCAAGGGCTTCTCCGAGGGTTTGAGAAGAGAAATGACTAACAAATCCAGGCACCCCTCTGTAGTTTATGTCATTTGCTATGCTGTAGATTGTCACTGCTCAAACACAGTGATACAGACAGCCCTTACTCAAGCCGGAGCCTGCAATGTGCCCATTAGTGGAGAAACAATCACGCTTGAAATTTATTAGTGCATATTTTTCCTTCACAGCACAGCTGCATTTGACTTTTCGCAATAACGGCATTCAGAAATATTTGGGGGTGATGTGAGAAGCATGGCTGTAAAAAAACAAGCCTTCCTGATAGTGTATAGTTACGATCCCAGCACACGGTGAGGAACCAGCATCCAGTGTAGAGCCCAGCATGCCTGTCTTGTCAGATGTAAATATACGTGGTGCTGAGACCAGTTTTGGTGGTGTTTTTGAGTGTCTCTGTCTACATCTTCTGCCATGCCGCTTCAGTGAGTTCCACCTGCAGGTGCTTTATTTCTTTCTTTGCATCGCTCTCTAAATATTCTGATTTTTTTTTTTTTACATATTCTCTGTAACTGTAAGTTTAGTGTATGTTTTCTTGTGCTTCCCTCCTCCAGTTTCCACTTAAATCCTCCCTCTGCCAAGCCACTGTGTGCTTCATGGCTTGAAGTGGTCTTTTCTCTCCTCTTTCCAAATCACCATCTTCCTTCTTTTCCTGCTTTCTATTCCTCCTTCTCTCCATTCCCCTCCTCCTCTTTCTTCTCCTTCTTTACTTCTCCTCATTTTCTTCTTCCTTTTCCTCTTCTTTTTCAGACCTACCTGTCTAACACTAACACCCCAGTGCCTTTACAGCGTGACATACTCAAAAGGATACATTCTCTTGGCTTCTGCAGCCCTCTCTCCTACAAGATGCTGGATGTTGGTGGTCACCCCCAGTCCACCATATTTTTTAAATTCTTCATCAGGCATTCTATCTTTTTGTTTCTTTAGAGTCTGCAAGGAGAGAGTCTAGACCTTGTGGCAGTTTTATGTTACCTCATGTCTATTCTGTGCCTTATACATCTGGTGAAATGGATTCTTGCCACTCTTATGAATGAGTCTTCTTAGCAAAGGACTTTCTCTTAAAGACGCATCTCAAAGTACTGATTTAAAATGTAATATTGGCTCTATTTGTACCTGGCCAACATAGTGTTTGTTTGTTTTCTACGAATTGCTTCTTAGGCTGTGGCTAGTGAGTTTGGATATGTTCATAAAGTGTTGGAGAGAGAGAGACCTTTCCTTTTTTTTTTTTTTTTCTTTGAGAGAGACCTTTCATCTGTGCAGGTTGTATGAGGTTAAGAACATTTTAGTGTTTCAGGTATATGTGATGTGGGCAGCAAGAGGATGAGTATGGAAGAGCATGTGTATACTTACTCTTTGAAAGTTCTTGCCTCCACTGGCTGATAGAGTGTCTTGGCTCTTATTTCTGTGAGTCTCTGATATTGGCTATTTCAGTACTGGTGAGGAATTTGAAACAGATATCTTCCTATTAGATTGTGATTCTAGCCAAGGTGTGTCCTAAGCAGATGTGATGGAAAGAGATACAGTATTACCCCTGGGGCTGTCATGACCAGTCTTGCCAACAGCATAAGACTATCCTGATTGGGATGATATTGGAGGCAAAACCTACACAGCAACTGTGTAGGTTGGGAGGGGTCAGTAATTGGGGCATTTTTCTTTGATGCTACTACAGGCATGGCCACCCCATGTGAAACTTATGGCCACGCTATTGACCTGAAGGGTGGAGTGGAATGGTGTTTTTCTCTCCTTACCTGCTCAGTTAGAGCTTCCACCAGGGATCCACTGTGTCATGGTTAAATCCGGATGTTTCTCTTGGGGTGTCCTTTGGTTGTGTGTGCTGAGGGTGGGGGTGGGGCAATAGTTGAGGGCTCTTTTTCCTGGTGTCCTTCTGCTTCAATGACAGTGGACGCAATGAATAGTGGAATACGATTTGGATAGTTTCCGGATCTTCTATTGCTACGTGTGCCAGGGCCCAGCAACAGATGGAAATGTAGCACTGCTCACCTCCCACCCCACAGAAGCTGTGTTGGCAGGATAACATTGGAATTCTGAGGTTCTCTTCTGCTCTGTAAATGGTAGGTACCTGTGAGTGGGATAGGTAATAGCGGAGGAGCCATATAACTGGCTATCTCTGTCTTGTAAATCTATGGTTTTGGTGACCTGCTGGTCAAAAACAGCAGAGGACTGAGATTTGGTTCTTGAGGGTATCCTTACACATTCTCATTTTAGGCTACTTAGTGGGTTTTTTTCAGGCACCTTTCTGAGCCACTTTGATGTGTCTGGCAGTGACCTGCTGACGTTGAGCTGTGGCATGTTCATGGGGTCCCAGAGACAAGCCCCAGAGCAGTGCAACTTTGGGCAATGAGTTCCTTCTTGCTGTGGCTTCCACTGAAGAGGTTACATGGATTTCTTTTTTTTTTTTATTTTATTTATTTATGTGTACAATATCTGCATGTGTGCCTTCACATCAGAGGAGGGCACCAGATCTCATTATAGATGGTTGTGAGCCACCATGTGGTTGCTGGGATTTGAACTCAGGACTTCTGGAAGAACAGACAGTGCTCTTAACCTCTGAGCCATCTCTCCAGCCCCCTACATGGATTTCTTTTTCTAAGCCCGGCAACTGCTGTGAGACTTCAGGTTGCCTGTCTAGTTGGGCTTCAAGCCTTCAAGGGTTATGAATCTATACAGTGGCTGAGATTGTCAGAACCTGTGCTGAGAATGTTTAACATAATTTCTGTAGAGGGGGGGAATGTCACCCTAGTACGGGAGCTGGGCCAGCAGTTGCAGCGACACTTCTTTCTCTTTCAACACTTTGCCAAAAGTCTCTGGATCTTGCAAGGTTTCCTTTTTCTTTCTGCTGACTTCCAAATTTGTCCACAATCACTTGTGTAAAATAAACAGCTGTGAACCCATTTCAGTGCTATAAATAAAAACATATCTGCAGTCGAACAGTTCAGAATTGAGCAGCAACAAAAGCACAGGCAGACAAGTGTTAGGAGAGTGGAAACATCGGGGAGAGACCGCAGACCTGAGAATGGAAATATCAGACCTGACCGTGGAGCAGGACAGGTTTATACTACTAGCAAGCATGAAAGAACGTGAGGTTGCAATATTTATGGTCATTTATTGCAGGATTTACCTTTGCAAAAGCAGAAGCTCTGGGACCTACATTAGTTGGCATTGACAGAAACAGAAGCTTTCTGAAATCATTGTAAATTTGAGACAGGTCAAGTAAAACAGTAAGACAGGAATCTAGGAGCCTCCCAAGGAGGTACAGTAACAGTAGTTACTTTTCCCGTTGCCGTGACAACATACCTGACAATGGCATGTATAGGGAGGAAGGGTTTGTCTTGGCTCATGGTTTGAAGGAACCCTGTGTCGTGGTGGGGAAGGCCCAGCAGCAGGAGAACGGGGCAGTTGCTCACAGGGCACCTGTAGTCAGGAAGCAGAGCTATGAATGCTGTGCTCAGGTCATCTTCTTATTATCCAGTTTTCAGGACCCCAACCTCTGGAACAGAGCCACCCACATTTAGGGAGGGGCTTCTTACCGCAATTAAACTATTCCAAAAAGCCTCTCACAGACACTGCAGTTTGAAAGATGAATCCTATCAGCTGTGCCGACCTGGCTCATACAATGTGGTGAGAAAGGACCAGTTCTGTCTCTTCCCACCTCCATGATCAGCAATCACACAAATGAGCTTGAAGCTGGCCTCAGTAGTGACATTTATAACATGAAAATTGGCAAGCGGTATGAAGAATTTTTATTTCTTTTTTCACAAGAGCCAGTTTACCAGCATACCAAATGTCTCTATATAAAATCTATGTTCTGTAATGGGAAAAACCTTTTCTTCTAGAGTACACATGGTGCCTTAGCAAAGAAGAGCTTTATATTAGACATAGAATAAGGCACAGAGTAAGGTGAACACAAAACTATAGGAATAAATGAAAGTGTCCTTCTGTGAAACCACCCTTCTATACTTTATCTTTTTAATTCTTTGTGACTCTCCATGTAAGTGTCCATGTGTATACAGGTGGTCTTCTTCTCCTTCTTCTCCCTCTTCTCCTTCCTCTCTTTCTCTCTCTGTGTGTGTATGGAGTACAAGCCTTATTTTTCAGAAGGCATTTGCATTGTTTCTGAGGCAGGGTTTCTCACTGATCTGAACCCGGTAAGCAGACCACTGAACACCAGGGACCCTCCTGTCTTTGGCCTCCCAGGGGTGGGATTACACACACATGCCACTTGGGCTAGACAGCTGGCTTGGCAGTTAAGGGCTGATACTGCCCATTGCAGAGGACCCAAATTCCTTTGCAAACACTGATATCTGGCGGTTCACAACTATTGGGGTAAAAGTCATGCCTCCGGCCTCCATGATAACCCACATTTACGTGCACACTCCTCTGCCCACACACATAATTAAAGATAGAATAACTTATCTTAGCCAGATTTTGTGTCACACCCCTTTAACTCCAGCACTTAAGAGCCAGAGGCAGCAGGACCTCTGTGAGCCTGAGGTAAGACAGCCCTATATAAGGAGTACCAAGCCAGTCAGGGCTACACAATGAGACCCTCTCCCAATGAAATAAGACACATCTTGTAAAACAAAACAAATACAAGTTACCACATCTGGCTTTTAAAAGTGGTTTCTGATAATTGAACTCAGGTCTTTTCACTTGTGCAGCAATCACTTATGTGACTGACCCTTCTTCCAAGACCATCATTTATTTCTTGAGCAATGAAGAAAGTTTAAAAACAGTTATAATTTAAATATGTTAAAATGTAAGAGATGTGCTTAAATTAGTGATCCAAACCCCAGGGCAGTTGGAAATCTCAAATATAGAAATTTCCACAGACAGAAAGAATGTTATTAATCAAGTTAATCAGTTTTTTTTTTTTTCCTCAAAGTGGCTATGGTCACTACTGATGGTCCTTTGGGATAGAGCTTGCCTACAGGATGGGCATAGGAGCTTCTGGGTATGATTTAGAACTTCAAACTAACTAGCAAACTAGCTAGCTAGCTAACTAACTAACTAACTGCTAATGAACTAAGCAACTAAACTAGCCTGCGACAGGCCCAGGGGACTTCCCTGGGGAATTTTGATAAAATGTTAAATTAGGAAATCTCAATACCACAAAGAAAGTAAAATATTGTCATTAAAACTCAACAAACAAATACACGAAAGAAAAGTCATTCAATTTTAGCCTACAATGAAAAAATTAGGAATACTTCTTTTAATAATGCAAAACAACAAAACATTCAATTTATGTTTCTTTTTTCAAAATTGTATTTACTTAGAAACGTTCAAAATGTGACCAAAACAGTTGTAATTTTATTTGTAACTACAGAGTGCTATTCATTTACCAGAACAACAATCAGTTTCAGGCAAATACAGTCCCCCGAACCATGAATTAAAACTTTTTTTTCTTTATAATTTTGCAAAGAAGGATTTTTATTTGTTTGTTTGTTTTTTCTTTGTTTTTTATGAGACAGGGTTTCTCTGTATGTATTCCTGGCTGTCCTGTAGCTCAGGATAGCCTCGAATTGACAAAGATTGTCCTGCCTCTGCCTCCCATGAGGTGAGACTCAAGGCCTGTGCTGCCATACCCCACTCAATAATTTTCATGTAAGCTGCATCAAAGCTACCTGAAGATGAAAAAACAAAATAAAACAGAACAACCTCCCATTCTACACATAACTAATTGGTGCCGTGCTCCAAGAACCTGTTGTAAATGTTCATGCCAATTTACAGCCCCCAGGCTTTACCAGACAAGGTTAGAGGATATCAAAAATACTGACAAGACAGGGCTATCTCAAGACATATCCGGTAGTTATACAAAATAGATCCCGTACAGTTTAAAAACAAATGTTACAGACATACATTTCAGGTTCTTTCCAAGCTGATTGTGGTCTTAAAAGAGCTTCCGTGCACTGAGGGTGAGAGTTTGGCTGAATAAGGTCTCCATCTGCTCACTCTCCCAGGTCTCACCTATAATGGGGTGTGACTCTTTTGATGATGCAGGTACTCTGAGGTCAGTCATTCTCCTGTGGGTGAACCCTCACTGTATTCATAGCTTTCTCCAGCTAGGCTTGGGTGGTTGATGTCACTGGCGCTCTGTATGGGGAGCTGATATTTATCCATGTGTTTCTGAGAGTCAGTTTAGTTTTAAAAAATTAAAAAGATAAAAATTGCTGGAGACGCTGGTGTCCCGATGCAGCTTCAGCACTTGGGAGGCAGAGGTAGAAGGAGTGAAGCAGTTTTGGTGCCAGCCTGGTCTATACAGTGAGCACAAGGCTAGCTAGAGGTACATCATGAGACCTTGTCTGCCCCTTCCCAAACAAAACAAAACAAGCAAAAAGGAAAATAAATGTGACCTGCGCTGTGTACGTACCATACCATAGAATTCTGTGGTTTTAAATTTCTTCCCTACATCTAATTTCCTACCTGGTGCCACCTTCCTGTTGTCTGAATAAGCAATATTCTTGGTACCTTTATAATGGTGTAATAGCAACAATCTTATTAGTGCTGTTTTATTTGAAACACACATATGAATAAAAATTTCTGTTTGGCAGAAAATTTTCACTTTCTGTCATCAGTGGTCTCAAAACATGGAAGGTTTGCCCTCCTTGTTTCCAGTGCGAATTTCTAGTAGTAATTTCCTTGTAGGCATTGTATTTTCCATGTTTCTCGGGCATCTTCTGAGAATTGTTTTCTTTTTATCCCCTTTTAGTTTATACTCTGGGATCTAAAGGAACAGAACTGATAAACTGAATTTATATTAAGAGGGGACTTATTGGTTTGGTTTACAGATACAATTGGATTAGTCCAATAATGGCTGCCTCATTCTATAAAAGCCAAAAACTTGATAGTCAATCCACACTGCTGGCGGCTTCCGCACTCCTAACCTGGTGCCAAAGGCTGAAAGGATTCCTGAACAGTTGCTGGTGGTCCTCAGACCACACTGGAGGCCCAAAGAGGCTATTTCTGTTAGTGCCAGCAAGAGAGAGGGCCATGGAAGGTTTTCATCTTCCACCACCTCAAGATGCAGCCCACGCTTAGGGTGGGTCTTCATGCCTCAATTAAAAAAAATCGAGACAATTGCCACAAACATGCTGTAGACAGTCCCTGAAGACTGTTCTTTCTAGCCGATTCTAGACTGCGCCAAGCTGACTAAGCTGACCACCACAGCATCTAGTTTGGATTCTTCTTAAATATGAAGCAGGCTGCTAACCTGCGTATATGCGGAATTCCGTGACATTCGTGAGAGCCCATAGAAACGTGAGGCTTTTACACGTCTCTCTAACACAGAACTTCCATGCAGTCTCTGGCTTTCTTCGGGCGTCTGCTTGGTTTCTGTGGTCATTTCCAATATGTCCAAGGAATCAAAGAGAGTTTGTTCACAGACTGAGGAAGAAGAAGTCTTTGAAGAATCTTTCTTTATAGAATTTATTCCCTCCACAGCTTTGCACACAAAACTCTGGCAGTCCCAAATTTCCTTCCTGCACACTAAGACGTAGACTGTGGCTCTCTGATTGGATTGTAGCTGTTGAATGCTCTGCAGATGTGAATCTGGACAGGAAGTTGTGGAGAAAATATGGGTCTCTCTGGTATTCTTGCTTTTGGGAGATCAGATGCCCTACAATTTCTACCTGAGGGAATGCCAGTTTATTCTGTCATATTTATCATTGTGGAAGGATTAATTCAAAATGACTTTTCCTTTGCTGAAATCAGAGGGTACAGTGTTACATTGAATGAATATAACTAAATTCAATAAAATAACTTTATGAACCATATTGATAATGAGGATATAAATGCATGCACCTATTCCATATATTTATATATATATACATACATATGGATGTGGAGAAACACGTATGTGAGATAAAGGGAGAAGTAAACAATGTCTTCATACAATTTTTAACAGAATAAACAGACCATTTAGAAAAATGTCACTTTGTAGTTTCTCCAAATATGTAAATTGCCTCAGGTTTAAGCCAGCATGTTAAAATGCTGTTAAAGAACTGAAATGCCTGTGATGTAGAGTCCTGGCCTACAGCTTATTTGCTGATGGTAATTTTCAAAAATTAAGTAGGTAAGTGCAAAGAAAAAAAAAGAATTTAACTTTGTTTTATTTCTAATTAAGCAATCATATAAATTTTGACTACTCATAATTTCAAAAAGTGAAGTATACAGAAAAAAATGGCAAAGAATCAAGAATCACGTTGATAGTAGATTGGATATCAGAATGCAATATCCCAATATTCTGAAATTTAAGAAAACATTATCACTCAGAATTTTATTGCTAGGAAAGTTCTCAAATGAGATTAAAAGCAAATACCCAAGATATTTGGATATATAAGAAAACAGACAATTTTTCTCCTCCATATCCTGTTTGAAAACACATACTTTAGCTCTTGCTTCAGGAAAAAAAAAGGAAAAACTAATATTCTGAAAGAATGACATTAGATACTAGAAACAGTGGTAGTTAACTATGTCCCAAAGGAAGTAAAAGAAATGAGAAAAGAAATATGATACACTCTGGATACACACTTAGAAAAATATCCTTAAACCAATAAACTGTTATGACACAAAATTGCAAAGTTGTAATAATGGAAGTGTTGATTTATTTGGTTTATTTATGAGCTTTAGCTATACCCTAAATACATAGAATAAGAGATTAAATTATGGTCTCACAGGAAAATATAAATGTTATAAACTTTGAAAAATGTAAATATAATAATGTTGAGACGAGGAGGGCACTGAGCATGAATTAGAACCAGAAGCAAAAGCAAGAGTACCCAGGCTAGGCTTATGATTTCACATGTGCGGTGTGCTGTACGTGTGTGTGTGCCAGTTTTTCTGTGTAGAGTGGAATTCCTGTGGAATTTCCCAGGATCTCTCTCTCTTCCCTCTCTCTCAAATTCCCATTTTTGCTAGGCTGGCTGGCAGAAGGCTCCAGGGATCCACCCATCTCTATGTCCTCAGTGCTAGGATTAGAAGAGTGTGCCGGTGTCTGACTGTTCTTACATGGGTGCAGGGGACCCAACTCTTATCCTCATGCTTGTGCAGCAAGTGTCTTACATACTGAGCTATCTCCACAGACCGTAAGCTACTGTTTCAAAAGGCTCCCATGGCTCAGTAAGCAGACTCCTGTGAGCCTCACTTTCCTCTTCTGACACACAGGATGTTTGGGCAAAGAGAGTTTTTCAGGTCTCTGTCAGCTCCTTTATTCCACAGCTTGAGGTTCTGTTTTGTATAGTGAAATACATAGGACGTGAAGGCAGAAAGGGAAACTGTTTGGGGGAAAAGAAAGAGACAGTCAGTACAAGATCATCAGGTAAGGGGAGGCCAACTGGGAAGGGAGAGGGCTAAGAATGAACTATGACATGTATGTACCAAAATGCCATGATGAAACCTAAAACTTTACAAACCAACTTACTCCCAACTGGTCAAAGTACAGAGAAAGGGTCTGTGTCATGCTTGGCCATAAATAGGAGATCTATAGCACATTTTCCCATTAAGACTCAGAGAACATCTAGGGAGAGGGGGAAGAAAGATTGTAAAAGCCAGAGATCAGGGAGAAACAGTGTCTTCTGGACATGAAAGGCGAGTTGCACTCATGACCTCACAGCAGCTGTGATTAACATTTGCATCAGCTCAAGCCAATCAACACACAACATGGAGGGTGGAGGACAGAGCCCCTACTCATAGCTGAAGAGTTAAGAAAAAAAATGCTAGGAGAGGGAGATTGAGTTTTCTTTAGACATATAGTCCTTGGTAGGTTGGTCCAGTTCCAGTTAATGGCCTCACACTGATGTATAAATAGGCAATGCCAATTAGACACAGTGGGTTATCAAATTAAAAAAAAAGGAAGTGGAGTATCAATTTCTGAGGGGTACTTAGGGAGATCTGAGAGGAGCTGGAGGTAGGAAATGAGGGGTGGGTATAAAAAAGTACATTGCATACATGTATGAACTTCTCAAGTAGTAAATTAAAAATTACATTAATTTAAGAAAAAAAGATTAATAATAGAAAATGGTCTTGGAGTCTTAGAGGTAAAGTTGAAAAAATGATTGGAGGACTCTCTGAGAAAAACTTTAACTAGTGCTAAGAAATTCTCTGGTGAGTTTTGCAATGTCCTTCAGGTAAAATTAAAAAGACGAGGACACAGCATATTACACCCACATTAGAATACTGCCACCAAGAGAGGCAATACTTGGCTTTCAGCACTTGTTCAAGCCACATTAATTTGACAGCAGGCATGAGCTGTTGACTGCCTGCCAGAGTCTTCCACTGTCTGTGGCTCGTTGAGTGCACAATGCTCTGATCGAGAGTAATTCCCTGCCAGGCAGCTGTGGAATGAATAAGTTATACCCAGCAGTGGAACCCAGGGCCTCATCAACTCATCAGTGAGCTCCATGGGGGACAAATTAAAGTGGAGCAAGGTGCATATAGGAAGAGGAAGGTGATGAAGGAAAGAAATAAGCCCACATTAAGAGGTGACAAAAGCCATGGGGAAAGGCATGCATTTTAGTAAGAAACAAATGAAACACATTTGGTTCCAATTTCAGAGTCCAGGGCACAGATATGAAAATGAGTTTGGTAGGAGAAAGTAATGAGAAGCTTCTGGAAGGTGAGAGAGAGTTAATGAAGTTGTTTGAGAACACTTAATGAGTATGCTGATCATAAAATACATGAGACACCAAAGAATTGAAATTTAGGCTTGGAGGGCTATAATTTAGTATCCCTTTGCTGGCTGCTAGTTAGGACAAGAAGAAACAGCAGAGCCTAGGGTTTGGTTTGCATATCTGTGAGATGCTATATTTATAGCAAAGTCTATTAAATAGTGTTAGAACCAAGACCAGTATTTCAAACTGTAAGCAGATTCATATGAAGTTTCTGGTACCCAATGATGTTATCTTTGTGAAAGACAATGTGTCTTCCTGTACATTCCAGGGGAACCAACATGTTCTCTTGTTTGTCAAACACATTGCTCCTAGCCTCTCTAGGAGCAGCTGCTAGCTGTAGACACCTGCCATTCCTTCCTTCTTACCTGCATTACGAAGTCCCTCTTGACAGCAAGAGAAGACATCTAAACCTAGGCATATAAGACCCCTGTACCCAGATATATTTGGTCCTTGTAGAGCTCCTATCCTCTCCATGTCTTACTAACTCCCCCTTCTTTCATATGAATCCCTGCACTCTGCCAAAGGTTTGGTTATGAGTCTTAGTATCTGCTTTGATACACTGCTAGGTAGAGTCTTTCAGAGCCCTCTGTGGTAGGCTCCTGTCCTGTTACTTGTTTTCTCCTATGTCCAATGCCCATCCCATTTGTCTTTCTAAATGAGGATTGATCATCTCACCCCAGGTCTTCTTTCTTGTTTATCTTCTTTAGGTATATAGACTGTTTCTCCAACCAAGGACCATGCATAGATATAACCTAAGAACCCCTGTTCAGATGTAGCCCGTGGTAGCTCAGTAACCAAGTGGGTTTACCTAGTAAGGGGAACAGGGACTATTTCTGACATGAACTCAATGGCAGGCTTTTTGACCTCCCTACCTCCCAAGGGAGGAGCAGCCCTGCTAGGCCACAGAGGAGGACTTTGTAGCCAGTCCTGAAGATACCTGATAAAACAGGGTCAGATGAAAGAGGAGGAGGTCCTCCCCTATCAGTGGACTTGGAAAGGGGCAGGGGGAGATGAGGGAGGGAGGGTGGGATTAGAAGGGAATGAGGGAACTGGATACAGCTGGGATACAGTGTTAATAAAATGTAACTAATAATAAAAATAAAAAATAAAAAAAATGAACCTAGGCATGATGGCACATTTACTTAATCAGGCAAAAGGAAGACCAAAGGCAGGAAATCTTTGTGAGTTTGAGCCTAGTCCAGTCTACATAGAGAATTCCAGGACAGCTAGGGCAACAGAGTGGAACCATGTCAGGAGTTGGGTAGGGTCGGGGATTAGGAGGAATTTTCTCAGTGTGCTTAGCTAATTAGCAGTCTGACTGGAACTCATCAGAGCTTCTTTCTAGTCTAAGGATGCTCCTATTTACTGTGATCTTCTTCTTTGGTTTGAGTTCATCCCCACAGACTCCTGGGTTGGCGACTTGACACTGAAGTGACCATGTTGGCTCGTGGGAGCTTTAAAAGTTGGTTAGGTCACCGGGGCTCTAGGCTTGTGAACAGACTGGTGCCTTTATCGCAGGTTCCAGGAAAATGCGTGACCTCACCTCCTCTGTTTCTTGACTCATGGACTTGCCACCAAACATGCTGCTGCTTTGTCTTGCATTGTGGGAAAATGCAGGAAGACCAGTGTCACTGAACTGCCATTGGCTACATCTGTGCAGGGGTTCTAGGTTATCTCCACGAATGGTCCTTGGTTGGAGTATGAGTCTCAGGAAAGACCCCTGTGCTCAAATGTTTTAGTTCTGTTGCTCTCCTTGTGGACCTCCTGTCCTTTCCAACTCTTACTATTATTTCCCACTTCTTTCATAAGATTCCCTGCCTTCTGCCCAAAGTTTGGCCGTAAGTCTCAACATCTGCTTTGATAGTCTGCAGGGCAGAGCCTTTCAGAGGCCCTCTGTGGAAGGCTCCTAACTTGTTTCCTGTTTTCTTCTTCTTTTGGTGTCTATCCTTTTTGCCTAATTGGAACAGGGACTGCTTCTGACATGAACTGATTGGCCTGCTCTTTGATCACCTTCCCCTGAGGGGGGAGCAGCCTTACCAGGCCACAGAAGAAGACAATGCAGCCACTCCTGATGAAACCTAACAGACTAAGATCAGAAGGAGAAAAAGAAACCCTCCTACCAGTGGAATTGAGGAGGGGAGTGTGTGGAGAAGGGGGAGGAAGGAAGGGATTGGGAGGAGAGGAGGGAGGGAACTAGAGGGGGATACAAAGTAAATAAAGTATAATTTAAAAAAATGGAAAAAAAAAGAAGACCAGTGTCAGATGAGTAGCTACAACCTCTGAGTTGTCAGCCACCATAATTGCAAGAAATAAGTGTTTATTCTTTTAAATTACTCAGATTTGGGCATTCCCTCACAGCCACAGAAATATGCAATGAGCGACCCTCTTTAAAACTTGGAGATATATTCCAAATATTATTTGAATTACTTCCGTAACACTTTTCAGTTCTTTGGAGTTCATTTTCTGTCCTACCAATTTTAATGACTCAGGTTACAAAGAATTTAATGCTGACTATGTCTCCCATGAAGTTTGTATTATGGAGTGGTAGGTAAATGATGATAAAGCTAAGTAAGCAGTGGTGGCATCCAGAACCCAGAGGATAATGTATAGTTTAGAGAATGGTCTTGTATTAGCAAGCTTTTAGTTTTGAATGAACGGGTTTATTAAGTATATAGCAAGCCAACATAGAAGAACAAATCTTAAGAGATAGATGGAGAGAGCAAATGATTCAAACTGGGCACTCAGAACGTTCAGTAGAAATCAACTATGGAAGCTGATTCCTCAGATGCCATTCCCAATTGAGTTCAGTATGGCTTAATTTCCCGTGAGTGACCTGGCTTTTCTTCCCCATCGTCGGTGTTTGTATATTATGGAATTAACAGTAGTAAACGTTGTTGGGAATAGTTTACCGTCTGGAAAGACAAGGGGGGCTTGGGCATCACATCACTTTGCAACAAACATTTGGGTGTGAAATGAGAAACAGCAGCCTTGCTTCCACAGGCATATCCTTAGTGAGCCCAAACAGCATAGACAGTTTACACATAAAATGTACATTTCACAGATGTGAGTATCAGAAGTTTAAGGGCATTTGGACTACATAGCGGGTTCCAGGCAAACCTGAGACCCTTCAACAAACAAACAAACAAACAAACAAACAAAGGTATGTAGAACATGATATCAGAGAGACAGGGACGGTGAAAAGAATGAATGTGAGCTTAGAAGACAGAAGTACACTATTTTAGTTCCACAAGTGAGAAGCTGAGGAAAGAAAGTTGATCATAAAACTAAAAGATGCAACAGAAGAGATCTTATGGCTACCTTTAAGAATCGAGTTTGGCCATGCGTCAGTGAGAATATGGGCAACATATACTCACTTCTCCTCCTCCTACTTCTCCTCTTCCTCCTTCTTCTCTTTCTTCTTCTTTTTCTTTGCATTCTTCTATGGGGGGGAGGGGCACAAAGGTCAGGGAGGGACCTGGAAAAACTGTTAAGTGACTGAGATGATCAGTGTGCATGATGTGAAATTCCCAAATAATTATTACAAATATTATGTTGAAAACAAGAATAGATATTTCCAGGTCCATAAAGTACTGATGGTGCAAGAATGAAGACTTAATCTTAAATCCCTAGCATGAACTAAAAAAAGATATGGGGCTACATGTATAAAATCCCAGTGCCAGGGAGACAGAGATAAGCAGATCTCTGGGGCTCATTGGACAGACAGTCTACAGAAATTAGTGCTCTGCAGGTTTAGTGACGGAGTTTTCTGAAACAGGGAACAGGACAGGAGTCTACCACAGAGGGACTCTGAAATACTCTACCTTTCAGGGTATCAAAGCAGATGCTGACACTTATAGCCAAACTTTGGGCAGAGTGCACGGAATCTTATGAAAGATGTGGGAAATAGTAAGACCTGGAGAGGACAGGAACTCCACAAGGAGAGCAACAGAACCAAAAAATCAGGGCACAGGGATCTTTTCTGAGACTGATACTCCAACCAAGGACCATTCATGGAGATAACCTAGAACCCCTGCACAGATGTAGCCCATGGCAGTTCAGGGTCCAAGTGGGTTCCATAGTAGTTGAAACAGGGACTGTCTCTGATATGAACTGATTGGCCTGCTCTTTAATTACCTCCTCCTGAGGGGGGAGCAGCCTTACCAGGCCACAGAGGAAGACAATGCAGCCACTCCTCATGAGACCTGGTAGACTAGGATCAGAAGGAAGGAGAGGAGGATCTTCCCTATAAGTGGACTGGGGGAGGGGCATGGTGGAGAAGAGAGAGGGAGGGTAAAATTGGGTGGGGAGGAGGGAGGTACGGGGGGGGATACAAAGTGAATAAACTGTAATTAATAAAAATATAAAGAAAAAAAGACAAAAGCATAATGGAGAACAACACCAACATCAACCTCTGGTCTCTTTTTGCACAAATGTAGGTATGTGTACACACACACACACACACACACACACACACACACACACACAGTTAGAGAAGCTTTCCTATGTGTTCTTACACTCATTTGTCCTAAACAAGCTGCTTTAAGGACATAAAGTGGTTTGTAGGCACATGCACAGTGTACTGCAGTATGATGGACAGATGCCTGTGGTTTTACATTCATAAGTCCCATCATGTAATCGACAATTGCCATATTTATTTTATAGCAATGCCTATGTAGAGTTCATTATTTTAATTTTTATACCTTTTCTTTAAAAATATCTATCTATGTATCACCTATCTATCTATCTATCTATCTATCTATCTATCTATCTATCTATCTATCTATCTATGAATGTTTGAGGATATGCATGTGTACCATGTATGTAGAGGTATATTTGGAGGATAGAGAAAAGTGTCAGAGCCCCTAGAACTAAAGTTACAGGTTGTTGGAAGCCAAGCAATGTGGATGTTGGTGCCCATACTCTGGTCCTCTGCTAGAGTAGCAGGTACTTTAACTCTAAGCAAACTCTCCAGCCCCAGTAATTTATTATGTTATTAACTAATTCATTACACATTCTGTTCTTCTCAGTATCCTTGGGAATGGTGATAGCCACACTACAAATGCAAATCCAGACAGCAAGAGCTTCTAACCCCAACTAGAAGCTGAATGACTTCACAATCAGCTAGTGGCAGAACCAAGGGGAGACCCAGTTCTGCTGAGAACCAGAGCCTCGATCCCCTTGTCTTTTAGGTACCCATCAAGCCTTCTGGAGTGATGTGTACATACCCTACTTGAGTCACTGGTTTCTCTTCTAGGTTCTCCTGGCCATTTGTGTTTTTACTCCCTTGTTTTGAATGATTAAAGAAAAACTGAACTAATTAGTTTGTTTCCCACTGTGGGAAAGTACATATTTTCAATGCACTGGAAAGAAAAATATCACTCATCCATTATTTTATTCATGCAACAACATGCATGAAATGTGACTTGAACTTTGTCTAATAGAAATAATTTCTCCTTCCTTATTTTCTCTCTAATTTTATATACATTTTTGTTATGGCTTGTAGATACACCTCAAACTGAGATATAAGCAGTACAAAAGTAATTAACTGTTGTCATTATCCATTTCTTCTCTTGTGGTTCCCACTGTTTAAACAGCTCTTCCTTGTTTGCTTTGGGGACCACCTAGCTAGTGTCTTCCCAGGTAGTATTGCTAAGCCAACCTGAGTTCATTTTGTTCTGCTTTTTGGATAGGGGGGTTAAGAGAAATACTCTTCCCTGATGAAATGGCCAGGGAACTCCACCTTTTGGAGTTGGATGTAGATCTACTTCTAAATCCTGCAAGCAATTATCTTGACTATTTTAAACTTTGTAATTAGCACACATTCCTTCTGCATGAGGACGGATTTCATCATGACATTCTCATTCATGTATATAGTGTATTTTTATCTTTTCCACCCCTGTTAGCCTCTTTCACTTCCTCTCACTTCTGTTGATCTCTTTCCTAATTAGTCCCCTTCAACTTTCATGTCATTTTTTTTTTTCTGGTTCCATGAGTTTCATTATGAGCTCTCACAGGGCCATGAATAACAGATGATTGACAGTTGCATGAACATCTTCAAAGGGTACACAACTAAGAAAATGTCTCCCCTTCTCCTTACAGCCATTAACTATCAGGAGTTACTTAGGCAAGGGTAGGCCTTCCTGAACCTTCAGCAAACTGCCAAATTTGTTTACCCACATATCTCTCCTTGAAGATTCATACTAATAATTTAAAAAGCACCACTTTTGGGACTACTCAGGAGCAATTCTCAAACGTAAGCTGCCTCAAATGCTGAGAACACTTTGTGGTAAGCACACTGTAGGAAAGTTTGAGGTTGAGCGGAAGTCATTGGGTCACTGGGCCCCTCCAAAAACAAACAAACAAACAAATCCACATGAGTGTAGAAGGAGAATTGTTTGGAAGAAGGATAAGCAGAAGTGGGAGGGGAGGAAGAGAGGGTAAGGGGAGTGACCATGTTCATAACACATATACACACACATTCACGATTGGCAATGTAATAATGAAGCCCATTATTAAGTATAATTAAGATATGCTAATACAAATATTTTTTAAAAATTTGTGAGAGTTTAGATCTTGTTTTAGATCCAACTCTAAAGGACATTTTTAAAAACAGTTGTGAGGGCTGATGATTCAGTGGTTAAAATCATTTGCTGCCAAGACCTGAGTTCAATCCCACAATCCACACAGTAGAATGAAACTATCTAAAGTTGACCTACACACACACACACACACACACACACACACACACACACACACACTGTATTATGTGCATGCCTTCTCACAAACAAATGAATAAATGTAATGAAAACAAAACAAGAAAGTATTTTATGGTCTGATGATAATATTCATTTCTTTGTACTGAATGGGAGTCTTTTCATTATTTATTATTTATTCATTAATTCATCTATTTATTTATCTATCAATTTATGATTGGCAGAGTTTTTCTGTGTAGCTGTTCTGGAACTCACTCTTAGCTCAAGATGACCTCAAACTTAGCGATCTGACTGCCTCTGCTTCCCAAGAGCTGGGAATAAAGGCGTGTACCATCACCACCCTGAATGGGAATCTTTAGTGTGTGTGTATGAATACTTTTTGAAGTGAAGGAAAATGACTGTTTCATATAATTATCTCATATTCTTATCTTTTCCTTAATAAAGTAATGCTTAGAAAGGAGACTTGGCCTCAGTTATATTCTGTAATCTCCTGCACAAAAAGTATTATGAGTTATAGTGGCTTCCAGCTAGGTCAAATCTAAGGATAAGGACTGCACAGTAGAGCTACAGAAATGTCTACATAGAGTATGACTGAATAGATGTGCTTGGTGGCACATAGATGTAAACTCAGCACCTGGGAGGTGGTAGAGCAATTCATGTTCATGTTCATCAGCTGTACAGTGAATTTGAGGACAGCCTGAGAAACATGAAACCCTTTCTCAAAAAAGAACGTGTGTGCATATACATTAACTCACACACACGCACACACACACACACAATATCTGTGCGAATATAGAACATAAATGAAGAACCAGCGTAGGATTTCTATTTGACTAGACCAAATAGAAATTGATTTCATGGATTTCATGCAGCATACAAGGGAAACAAGCTTATGAGCATAACATTGAAAGTTGTTCCTTCTTGTAAGGGCATGGGGGACTTTGATCTGTTTAAAGATAAAATTTAACCTTTTGCTATATGTCTATTGATTTCTACATGAGTTCTATTTGTCATAAAACAGCACATAACTTAAAGATTTATTTTTAGTTGTGTTTATATGTGTGAATCTGAGCATGTGAGTGCAGGTGTCCCCTTCAGTGTGTGTGAATGTGTATGTGTGTGTATTTGAACACACATGTGCAGGGGCATGTAAAAATGTGTGACTGCTTCTGAGGTCAGAGGACACCCTCTGGTGTGGCATCTTAGGAAACTTTCATCTGTTTTTTGAGCCCCTTCTTTTATTAGCCTAGGACTTCACCAAGTAGGTCCTTCAGGCGCCACCTTGTCTGCCTTTTATCTCACCATTGCTGTGCTTTGAGTGTGCATTACCACCTGGGCTGAATTTAAACTATCACCTCCTCACACTTACAAAGGTAATCACACTACCTACTGAGCCATCCCTGTAACTCCTTTAAAGTAGAAAATGACCCTCTAATAGAGGCAGGTGTGGGCATGGGATTGCGTGATAAGCTTTCTGGTAGGCATGTGGGGGTGGGCATGAGGAGCTCTGCTCATTTGTTTTCTGGAGTCATCCCAGGATTTGGAAGGAGGATATGCTAAGCATGCCCTCCCCTCATAGGGAGAGATAGGTGTGGAAATATTTTACTCTTATTTTGTTTCAGTTTTGGCAAGCACATCCTCTCCTGGCAATAGAACCTGCTTGTCATTTCCAAAGATAGCCTCTAGAAAAATCATAAAGTCACGGACATCCAACTCATCCATATGCTGCTTTTGAAATTCTGCCTGTTAATCTTTACCTGCAGGGTGAAGGCAGGATTCTGCTTGGCTCTGTGACACAGTGCTTTGTTCTTGTCTTCTTGTGAGTTGGCCCTTTTATCTCCTAACTTTCCCACTTTAGGGAGAAGCAACTTTGCGGGAGAGTCTCTGAAAAGTATACTTATGAATCTGGAGAGTGGAGGAGACCCAGAATGGAACTGAAGGATGGGTGGTTTGGAACTGCCAAGTTGGTGTTTTCAGCATAGGGAAATTATTTAGGCTTCTATGTTGTGAGAAAGGCATGGCTGTGTATTTTGCATGCAAAGTGACCTTCTAACAGTTGCTGTACCCAACTAAGAGAAACTGGCTTAGACTCTCTAAGAACATGGTGGGTATGTGCTGGAGAGATAGCTCATTGAATAATGGTGTTTATTACAGTGTGCAGGTCTGGGGTGTGGCTCAGTAGTAGAGACCTTGCTGAGCATGTGCAAAGCCTCTGGTTCAAGTACTATTGCTGCAAAAATAAAAGTTAAGTAAGTGAGTATGAATTCCTGGAAAGAGAAAGAAGCCGTCTGCTCAAACTGGCTTGGTTGGTAATAACTGTAGTGATCTGGAGATGTCAGAATGTTGCAGGTCCAGAGCCCGATTATACCTTATCTTGGGTTAGTTTTAGCCCTACAAATAGCCATTCCTTGCTCACCTCTGTGCTGAACCAAACATCCTATGACTAATAGGAAAAGAAAAAAAAAAAAGAAAAACCTTCTGGTGTCTATGAACTTAGCAGACCCCTAGCTTCCACAAACTAAGAGTAAAGAATGACATGAGATGTCTAAGACAGGTGGGAGAGACTTCCCTATGTACTCATGTTAGTGTGGAAGTCTATGGGTATGGAGTCTATGGAGTCTATGGGTAATCCCCCATAGACTCATATAACTGAATGCTTAGTCACCAAGGAATGAAAGGATCTTGACTAGAACGTGTAGCCTTGTTGGAGGAAGTGTGTCATTCAAAAGCCCTTGCCAGGCCCACTTCATTCTCTGTCTCTCTCTTCCTCTCACTCCCTCTGCTTGAAGGTCAGGATGTAGCTCTCAGCCACTCCTTCAGTACGGCCTGTGCTGCCATGTTCCTTGCCATGAGAAAAATGGACTAAACCTCTGACACTAACCATGTCCCCAATTAAATGCTTCCTTTTATAAGTGTTGCTTTGGTCATGATGTCAATGGAACAGAGACTAAGACACTCACCTACCTAATGTTTCCACCAATGTGTTTTTAAAATGCTTTTATTTATGACTTTCTTCTTTCTGCTACTCTAAAACTCTATGAAGCATGCTTCCATGTTCGCAAAATGGACCTGGGGTAACCTTGCCATATTTCCTGGGTCATGGTCACTCAGATTTGGCTCCTATAATAATTCTTATTTCTTTGAATTTCTTTGTTTTGTGTTGACAAATGTTAGAATGTACATTAATAACCACATTCTATGATGGTCATCAGGAAGGTTATTATGTCAAGAAGGAGAATATAAATACACATCACACTCATTACATTTAGAAAGAGTGGCCATACCCACTCTTTAGGGTGATTGTCTTTCTCCACTTGACAGTAGCCTGGGTGCTAGTTCTTCATTGGATAGTGGTCTGGTGGTGGTGGGGGAGGGCTGAATAGTCCTTGAGACTCAGCTGTCATTTGATGTTCGCCCACTCCGATGCTGCTGGGCGTGGCACAAGAGCTGTTAGGTTCTGCTGAGGCTGAATGCCACACAAGAGCTCCAGGCTTCCAGATGGGAAGAGATCAAAGGTCCTGGGTCTCTCATGAATGGCTAGAGCACTTTAGGATGAGGCCTGTGCACTAGGCAAGGCTTCCAGTCTCACTGGGGGAGGTGGAAATGAGTTTTCCACTGGATGTTCCAGTTAGCTCTTTTAAATGACACTGTCAGTATCAGACAGCACTGCCTGTGATGATACTGAAGTGTTAAAGGCCTTTGGCTAAGCCACTGTATTAATGGCAGAGGTGCAGACGAAAGCCTGTGCCTGGTCGCCTTGCAGCCAAAATACAGGCAAGACTCAGGGAGCATAGGCCAGAAGGTGGGTTCAGGCCTGGATGGTGCTTCGCTGGAGGTCAACGCCCAGCTCATGGAGGTCAGGCAGGCTACAGCCACCTTGTTCAACAGCCAAGCACCAGGAGTTCAGCATCAAATCTCCATAAAGGAGGTGAGCCCTTCCTTCCCCAGAATAAATGACAAATCTCAGGTGGCTATGGTGGAAAGCTGATGGTGTCATGCAGCACCTTTATTTCATGTGAACTTGGGGATTTATAAACCTTGGGTAGTGGGTTTTGAGGATGAAAGTGTTTGATTTGCTGGGACTAGAATTTCTAAGGATGCTTGATTTACATGTAGTGGTTCAGTATCTCATTTACATATAATAACATGGTCCTATCACAAGAAGGAGAACATAATACTTAATTATCCTATGGGTGAGGGAAAATCTCCAAGTACAGTTAAAGGTCATTGATTGAAAAACAAGACACCAAGACATCTTATTAGCAAAGGGGTGGGTATCTCCAGAAATCCCCAGGTGCTTGCTAAACAGGTTTTCTTATCAGGAGAGAGTCCAACCTGTAATCTTCCCTGAGGGCTATATGAGGCTCCATAGAGGTTTTTAGGGTTCAGAGAGGGCACCCCACTGAGAAAGGTAGTCTGTTGCCTTTGACCTAGCTCAGAGCTAACCAGAAAAGCCAGATCTTTTAATGTCGACCTTTTAATTTCACCCACAGGTGGTGAGATTCTGCCACATTTTCACTTTATAAATGTTCTTTAATATTGCTAACCCCAGATTTTGGCTGGGATGTCTTAGACTCTAGAAGGAACTCACTGTAGTAGTTTTGCCAAGTGGACATGATATCAAACTGCCCTCTAAACATCAATGTTTATAATCACAGATAAAGAAGATTCAGTCACAGAATTCACTATCCTTTGGTTTGTTCACCTCCTCCTCATGCACATATATAGCTCCCTCTCCATGTAGGCTTTTCTTGAAATAGTCATCCTTATGTCCACTATTCCGTTAGTAATACACCATCATGACTAATTATAAAGCATTTACATTTTATTGGGAATAATAGGTATCTAAAGATGATTTAAAGTATAGAAGAGCATGTACAGTTTCTATGACAATGTTATGCTACACAAGGTCGTGTAAGAGACTTGAACATACGTGGGTTTTGGGTTCTATGAAAGGTCTAGGATTCAGTTTTGCTAAGGCACTGTAATGGATGACACTGATTGCCAACTTGATGGTATCTAGAATCACCTAGGACACAAACCTCGGGACATGCCTGTGAGGAAGTTTCTAGACTGAACTAACTGAAGTGAAAAGATTAAATGTGATTGCACTGTCCAGTGAGCTAGGATCCTGGACTGAATAAGAAGGAAAAGGATAGCTAAGCTTCAGTGTTCATCTGTCTCTCTGTTTCTGACTGTGGATGCAGTCTACCGTAATGGACTGCATCTCAAACTGTGTTACAACATAAACTCTCTCATCAAGTTGCTTTTGTTGGGCATTTTGTTACAGCAATGAGTGTTAACTAATACAGATGCTGAAGGAAAATCCTATGTACACAGGCAGCTCACTTCGTGTTTGTTTAGTTATTGAAATATGCCATTCTGTTCTCATTTCCTATCCTTTTTGTACGCTCTTAAATATGTGTGCATCCTTGTGAACACCATCTAGTTTCTGTATGTCATTTCAGAATGTCATTTCAAATGACATTTTGCATATGTCATTAACTTTCTTCAGTTTAATTGCAGCACCATTATTTCCAGAACTCTATGTGTGTGTATACATCTAATTTATCTTCCATAAGTGGTGTTTATTTCCTGGTACTCATTTACTTCCTTTGTTTAATTCTAGTTATTAATTTATTACATTTGTTTATACATTTGTTTACTTGTTTGTGAGCACATGTTTTCCGTGGCACATGTGTTGAGGTGAGAAGATGGCTTTAGGTATTAGTTTTCTCCTTCTACCATGTAGATACTGGGGATTGGACTCAGGTTGTCACATTTGGTGCTGGGTATTTTTTTCATAAACTTATCTTGCTAGCCCCAAGAGGTCCTATTAAAAAATAGTACTTTTTAATTGCCGACTTTTGCTTCTAGCTGGTGAGGGATAGAGTGTCTTGGTGGTGAAACAGGATTCCTATAATGTTACAGATAACCTTACTCTTATGGGCCAGCACAGAAAGGAGTATCTGTACAGCCACTCTGTCTCCTGTGTTTGTCTGTGTTGCCTTGGCCAAACAATTTTAGGAAGGAGAGACTGCAGACCCACATGTAGGCCCCTAGACTGCAAAAATTTTCTCATAGACAAGTTCCTCACTTTGCCCCTTTGAAGGGTCACAATCAGCTTTCCTCCCAATCCCTGACAGACCCCTCAGTTTCCCACAGCTGTTCCTTGCTGTGTGTACTAGTAAACACAGTTCCATCTGTTGAAGGTCAGGCTCCTGTCTCTTTGGTGGCTTTTATCTCTTGCCCCTGCCTCAGAAATATAACAGTGATAACCTAGAACCCCTGCACAGATGTAGCGTAGCCCTTGGCGGCTCAGTCTCCAAATGGGTTCTCTAGTAAGGGGAACAGGGACTGTCTCTGACATGAACTCAGTGGCTGGCTCTTTGATCACCTCCCCTTGATGGGGGAGCAGCCTAGCCAGGCCACAGAGGAGGACATTGCAGTCAGTCCTGATGAGACCTGATAGCCTAGGGTCAGATGGAAGGGGAGGAAGACCTTCCCTTATCACTGGACTTGGAGAGGGGCATGGGAGGAGAAGAGGGAGGGAGAGTGGGATTGGGAAGGAATGAGGGAGGGGCTGGGATACAAAGTGAATAAACTGTAATTAGTATAAAAATTAAAATTAAAATAAAAACATAATCAATCAATACAACCTGGGTTAAAAAAAATCTAATGGTGAGCACGCCTGCTCTGTTATGCTCTTCACTGCCTTAAGAATCAAGCTTCTTTGGGCCTTCCACTGAGGACAGAAAACCAGTGGTTCTCCAGGAAGCCTCCAGACCTCAGTGGCAGATGGGGACTGCTGAGGCTCCTACATTGGGCACAGACTTAGTTACATCTGCACTGAGTGGCTATGGGGTTCTTAGCCTTTCCAGAGAGCAGGCAGCCGTTGATGAACTACCTAGGACCTGCCATGTAAGCCAACCTAATAACCCTTAAATATGTATTCATTCTTTGGTGACTGTTCCCACATGCAACACTGACAAACACACTCCTTGTCAGTTTTAGACGGTAAAAGATCCCCCCCCTCTTTTTTTTTTTTTTTTGGCCTTCATGTCATAGGTTACTTGTGTCTAAACTGTCTCCAGTCTATCTTATTCTAATCATGAAAATGTAACCCACAGGGCATAATTTTCTACCTTTAGGAAACCAAAGAATTTAACTTTTTTAAACTAGGTTGTGAGTTGTATCTTTCCAACTTGAATTCTCAGTTTGTGTACTTTCAATTCTGATGTATATTAGAGATCTGGGTGTATATTCGTATAGAAAATGGACCAGTTTTCCTTCGAGGCAAACTTTATATTTTATAATATTTCCAAGTATATGTTTATTTGCTTCTGGGACCTTTCCTCTTTTCTTTTAAAAATTATCTCTGTGTGTGTGTGTGTGTGTGTGTGTGTGTGTGCGCGTGCGCGTGCGCGCGTGTGTGTGCGTGCACACGCACGAGTGCGTGCATATATGCTACAGCGGGTTCATGGAAAGATTTCCACTCACCTTGAACCTTGCCTGGACAGGGTCTCTTCTTGTTTGTCCTTTGTGTCCCAGCTGCTGGCCCTGGAGCAGTCAGAAATTCATTCTTCCTTTGCCTCCATCTTGCTGTGGAAATGCTGGGCTTACAAACCTGTGCTGCCACCTCTGCTTTTTATGCGAGTTCTGGGGATTCAAACTCAGGCCCCAAACCCTGTGCAGAAAATCCTTTATTTATTATCCCAGGTTTCCCTTCTCTTTCTACTGAATCATATTGTCCTTTCTTGCTTTTGTAGCATGTGGATATCTTATAATGTTTGATTTGATGCCAGGTGAGAAAATTTCCCTCTCAGATTTTATTTTATTTTTTCCCTGAGCCAGGGCTTTTCTGTGTAGCTCTGGATGTCCTGGAGCTTTCTCTCTAGACCAGACTGGCCTCATACTCAGAGACCTGCCTGCCTTTGCCACCCATGTTCTGGGATTAAAGGCATGTGCCACTACTGCCCAGCCCATATGACTTTTAAAATAAATTTGTCATGTTAATAAAAGGCAGCAGAGATTACTCTCAAAGACATATATACTTTATAAATGAGCTTATTTTCTTTGGAATCCTTTCCATTTTTGTTATTTTACTTGACATAGTTTGAGACGATATTGCTCAAAACATAAAATGTTCACAATAACTTGCTCTATAAGTAATGTTCCTTTATCTGTATGAAACTCACAGGAAATACACACACACACACACACACACATATATATATACATACATACATACATACATACATATTGCTTCAAATGCCTTTTATCAGATGGATTACTTTGGTTTTAATCAAAATTTCCAAAAACGTTTTTTTTTTTTTTTCATTGAAGAGAATCAAGGAGACTTGAAGTACAAAGGTGTTCATATATTTGAGTACATACAAATTTGTACTTATAAAGCATGTGGTTGTTTTATTAAAAGAATTTCTATACAATTTGCATGTCACATAAATGGTGAACTACATCAGTTTTTGAGTTGGTTGAAACTAGTAGTTTTCATATTTTCTCGTTCATTGGAACACAGTGCCCTACTCCCCCATGGGTTCTATCTAACATTGATTAGTCTGTGCAGATAATCATGCTCCTGCACAATGAATGTTTTGTCTATTCTCATCTTATTGTGACTTGTAATGTCCTTTTTTTTCTTGTCTAAGTGCAGTGATTATGCTTATAGAACCATCTGGATCATTAGCTAGATAATGAATGTCTAGGTTTGATTTGATGTGAGTCGTAGCTCAGCTGAGGCTCACTCTAAGTGTGATATTCCATGTAAGATTTTTGTTAGGCGACCTTTTAAAGTTAAGCAATGCCAAGGGCACTCCTGATTTGCTCTGAACTTTTAATGTATTTGAACTCTATCAGATGCTGTCATTGTGTCATTTGGCTTGACAGACTTTCTAACGTAGAGCTACTGTTGCTACTGTTGTTACTGTTACTGATCCAGCAAATGCCACTGGATCTTTTAATTTTAATACTATTTTTTAGTATTATTTTAAACTACTTTTGAATTTAATTAGCTAATAAATTAGTATTACTTTGATGAATTTTGGCTCCATCTATATAAGTGAAATGGAGTTATAATTAGTTTTAAGTTTATTAATGTGTCGTTGCACCCTACACTGATTCAGTTTTGAAACTATCATGCTTTAGAAGAAATTATTATCGCTCTTTGTAACTTTTTGTCATTTTTGTTTTGGTTGGCTTGAATCTCTCCCTCCTCTCCTCTTTTCTCCTCCTCTCCCATAACCCCTCCTTTACCTCTGAGTTTTAAGGTATTTCTGACATCATTAAACATTAATTCCTCAAACGATGTGAAAATTCTGATCACATCTATTATTTGTTCTTTTTGTAATTGGCTGCTGTGCTCTCTTCTACTCAGTTCTTTCTATTCAAGTGTGTGAGAGAAATAAAGCAGGAACTGGACACGACAAAACTAGGAAAGGACTGAAAAGTCCAGGTCTGTAATCTGGAAAGGAATGTACAAGACGAGCCTGGGCAAGCTTGGCATACCCACACCCCTCCACCTGCTGGTCGCAAGAGGCCCTCAACCCACTTCCGTGTGCATGTGCATTCTCAGTGAAGAATAGATGCTTCCAAGTATTTTCACTGAAGAACTTCAGTGTTTTCAAATTTACAAAGTTTGAAAGCAATTAAGTAAATCTATGGCATTATGATAGTAAACAGTTTTAAATTTTTATGACATTTATGTGTGTGTGCACACAGGTTATCTGCATGTGTGTGCATGCTATGACATGCCTGTGAAGGCCAGCGAGCACTTTATAGGAGTTAGTTCTGTTGTGTCGGTACTGGGGCTATAACTAGGGTTTTCAGGCTTGTGAACATACCCCTTTAGCCCCTGAGCCATCTTGCTGGCTCAGTATAGGTATTTTAGTCAAAATTCCTTAAAATATGTCCTCTGGGAACTTTCTCATGTTTTTAAAACCTCTAAAACTCAGAACCGCCAATGGTTTTCTAAAATTTTGTGACATTTTTTGAAGGATAGAGTTTCTTGGACTTGTTGCCAACTTTTTTAAAATTTATATTTTCATTTGATACAATTTATTCACTTTCTATGCCACTCCCTCTTCTCTTCCCAACCCTGCCCTCACTCCCTCTTCTTCACCTATGCCCCTCCCCTAGTCCACTGATAGGGGAGGTCCTCCTCTCCTTCCATCTGACCCTAGCCTATCAGGTCTCAGGTCTCATCAGGATTGTGTTGCCAAGTTTTTAAGAGTTTCAAATTTATATATATATATATATATATCCTTAGGTTCAGTACCTAGCACTACACATCAAACTGTGTACATATGTGTAATCTGAGGATTTGGGAGGTTGTGGTTTGATGAGCAATTTCCTTCACAGGCTCTGGCATCTGGACACTTGGTCCACAGTTGATGTGTGCTTTTGGTAGGTCTAGAGTTGTGGCCGTGATGGAGAAAGTACATAACTGAGGGCTTGCACCGAGTTTTCAAAGCTTCACCCTTTCCCCAGTGATAGCTTTCTGCTATAAACATGTGCGTGTTTCTCTCTCTGTTCCTTCCCCCAGGCCTGCTGCCTCTGACCTGCTATTATAGACTCTCAGCATTCTGGAACTATAAGCTAAACTAAACTGCTTCTTTTATAAGTTAGTTGTCTTTTTCATGGTATTTTACTACTGCAATAGTAAAATAACTAATATAGAGGTTAGGGAAGGAGTGTCAGAAGTTCAAAGTTTTCCTTATTCAATACAGAGTTCATGAGGCCCTGTCACAAAACAAAAACATCAACTCAAAACGATCATGGAAGAACATTTCTTCATAGCTAAATGTAAAGTGTTTTCTTCTTTGAAAATAATGACTTCCTAATGTGTGACTTCTTTTTCTGTCAAATGCATATTTGCTTTATGTTAATGCTGGATATGTTTAACACTGCATAGTGTCTTCCAAACAATTTAATGGACTCTTCCTCTGACTAGTCTGTCCTGATTAGCATTATGCTAGCTTTTATCAGATTTGATGTTGGTCCTATCATAGCATTTGCGATTGTTATGAGATTACTCTTCATGAGAAAAAAAAAATTAGTTTACAAATCTCTCTCTCTCTCTCTCTTTTTCTCTCTTTTTTTATATGATTTCATTTGGGGCTTTAATAACAGCCTTGGCATCCTGAAAGTTGGATTTGTCAGTGTCTAGTGGGTGGCCGCAGGCAAACTGCTTTGAAATCTCAGGATTGCTTCTTCACCAGTCGAGGAGTGTGGGCGTGCTTACCTTGAAGGGCTTTTGCAATGACTAGGATATGACTGCAAAGTGCCTCGTGCCATGATTGGCATACAGTAGGGAATGGACCCTTGTTTGTGGTTATTATCACTCCATTATTCTTTCACAGAGGGAAATGGCTCCTACAGCTTGAGTATACTGAAATAAGTAATAACATTTCGGTACTCAGACTCTGCTTCCTTGGCCAGGATTTGAGTGTCTTACCATGAGGAATATTCAGTTACAAACTCAACCATGTAGTAAAATAAGATAATAAATTGTAGAGAATAATTTGGTTATTAATAAAGACCTACTTAGCTCCTAATGCAACAGTTAGCATTTCTTGGTAGCCTGTGATCCTCCTTCCTGACTCCAGGCACTGTTTTAGTAATTGGGGAGATTTGCTCCGAAAGAAATTCACTTGGACCCTTGTCTATGCAAGACTCATGTGTTTATAAAACAGCAGCAAATATATAATGTTCCATCTCAGGCAAGGCTGGCTTCGTACAGAGCACCACACTTAAAACATTCTCAGGCATGGGGCAGATATCTGAGTGGTTAAATCACTTGCCAGGCAAGCCTGAACACCTGTCTCTGGATCTCCAGAAGCCATGTAAAGCTGGATGTGGTAGCACACCCCTTTAATTGCAGAGCGCCTACAGTGAGAGGGAACTGAAGGCTGAAGGCCGGCTAGCCTGTGGTGTGCGTCAGGAAACAACAGATCCTGTCTCATACAAGACGTAAGACAAAGACCAACACCTGAGCTTGTGTCACCAACTCTCCATGTGCACTGGGGGATGTGTGTGGCTGTACTCCCACACAAGTGTGCGTACAACGTACACACACAGAGACGGAACATAGAATTGTCAAGGTACCATTTAACACACACGTGTGTGCACACACAGACACATCCACAGTGATGATAAAAACATTCTCAAGTAATAGTTACCATTTCTACAGCATATTTCCCCAAGTCTTTTAGAATTTATATTCCAATATTACATTGCTCCTTAATATCCCTAGACAACAGGCCAAGTAATTTAAGGGTACTTTTCAGAAAGTGGAGTAGAGAATAATGAGACAATTTACTCATGACGTGATTATAATTATAGGTAGAATTGGAACAAAAATCTATATCACTTTTCTGCAGTGATTGCTTCTTGCTTCTTGCTTATTTAAGGAACAATGGGTGCTTATTTGCTGCCAATGTATCTTCTTCTAGGATATGTCTATTCAGAGGTTTGGCCATTAACAAGATTTGGTTGTTCTCTCATGTAGACACATATTCAGGCTGTTAATAGGCTAAATCAACATTGCACTTCTAAAATAAATCCCATTGGGGTATTATTTTATTTACTCCATGTGCATACAGAGTTATATTGGGGCTGCTAATATTTTATTTAAAAACTGCATCTGTATTCATGGCAGCTACTACTCTTTAAATATTTCTTTTCCTTTTTTTTTTTTTTTTAGATTTTTCAGGCATTCTATTGGCTCTTAGTCAGGGTTCTCTAAAGGAACAGAAATTATAGATACAAAATTGGGGTACTAGAATGGATTACAGGCTATGCTTTGAATCATCCAACAATGGCTGTCTCATGATGGAAAGGCCAAGAACTAGATAGCTGTACAGTCTCAGTAGTCCCAGTTTGATGGTCTTCAGTTTACATTGGCATCCTGAAGAAACAGGTTTTGATATCAGTGAAGGCATGCGGCAGCTGCAGGACATATGAACTTGCCTGTGAGAGTGAAGGCAAGCAGGCAAAAAGCAAAAGCTTCCTTCTTTCATGTCATTTTTTGCATAGTATCACCGAAAGGTGTGGCCCAAATTTAGGTGTGTCTTTCACAAACTAATTTGATATAGAAAACCCCTTACAGGTGTGCCCATATGCTTGGGTTTAGTTGATTGCAGGTACGATCTAATTGGAAAGATTAGCCTTCGTATCAACTTTATGTAATGGCTTTGGTCTTGCTTTTTCTTTGACACAGTGTGTCGTTTGTAGCTCTGGTGAACTATCACCCCTTATGTAGGACAGGCTGGGTTTAAATTCGTCACTATAGATGTAACTCAGACACACCACTGCTATGATTAAGAGTGTAAGCCACCATACTAGCCTTACAGAATAACTTTACTATTGGAAACATCCATTCTTTTCAAAATTTCTGAAAAAGTTCTGTGTAGAATTGTTATGATTTCTTCCTCATATATAACCAGTAAGCTACTCTAGCCTGGGTTTTCCCTGAGTGAATATTTTAAACTGTGAATTATGGAGCCTGTAAATAGAGATAGAATTGAACAGATTATTTATTCTTCTCCTGGGAGGCTGGCAGTTTGTGTCTCTGAATGCATTTTTCCACTTAAACTTGGAATCTATTAACATAAGCCCTTCATAATTTCTCATTTTATCAGCTTAACAACATCTACAGAATCAGAACTAATGCCACCCTTTTCTTTCTAATAGCAGTATTTCATGATCCATTTTTTCTGTGGTCAGTATGGATAGATATATGTACACCTACTTATATGATACATATTGAACACATATCTATATTTTAATCAACAATGTTGTGGTCTTATTGATTTTTTACATTATTTTCATATGTCCTATACAATTTCTCTCTGCTCCAGTTTTCTAATTTTATCATTCAATAGTTTTAGAAGTTCTAAAAAAAATTATCCTTATGCATTTGAATGTTTTTATGCATCAATGTATGAGTGCTATGTGTGTGCCTGGTGCCCTTGAAGGTCAGAAGAGGACACCAGATTCCCTGAAAGGGGAGTTATAGATGGTATCAGTCCTATATGTGGGACCTGGGAAGGAAACCTGTTTCCTCTGCGTGAACAGCAAATGTTCTTAACTGCTGAGCCATCCAACCATCACCAGGTGTGTGTGTGTGTGTGTGTGTGTGTGTGTGTGTGTGTGTGTGTGTG
>NW_026593427.1:0-5707 GCF_907164565.1 Psammomys obesus | reverse complement strand
ACCAAGCCTACACAATGCCCCCTAATCCCAATAGCATGGCCATTTCCTTGTCTTTTTAGGACAACTGTGTTTGCTTACATTGTTCAGCTCTTACTACTCAGTAGCACATGCCTGTCACAAAGAAGGTGCTCAATAAATGTTTTCAGAATTGACTCGACCTCTCGGTGGCATCTGAGACTTTCTTTTAGAAAAGGAGTGGGTGACGGTACTCCAAAATACAATGGTCTGGCACAGGGATCATTTTCGGCTATATAAGAAATGGATCCTAGGACTTCCGGGTACAGTGATAGGTTAGATGCTGCGTGGGAGCGAGCGGATGAAGCTGGACTGCTCCAGCACGATGCAGTGACTCCCAGACTCACTAACCTTGGCTGTCTTAGTTACTCACAGTGTAGGCTGTTCCTACCGCTGAGCTGTTCATAGCGGCAGCACCAGGAAGTTCTAAGAAAGGAGGTGCAGGCTGTGGAGAAGCAAATGCAGTGTTCACCGGAGCAGGATAAGCGTCACAGTGTGTAGCGGAAGTGTGCCCCCGAACCTGAACCCAGATAACAATGGAGAGGAGATGATGTGCCCTGCCCCCCCCCCCCCCCATCACTGGAAATGCCATGGGACCCAGTGCAGTTTACTGCTGGCCCATGACAATGCTCAGGTGGGTTGGGCCTTCTAATCCTTCAAAACCAATCCCAGAAAGCCCCAGTCACAGAAAGGTCAATCTTGAAGTCACCAGGGGCAACATGGTCATTTGCTGGAGAGGGAGTCTAGACAGGGAGTCCTGATAGAAGTAGTTTACGTTTGCAGAACCCTTCTCAGCTAGAAGTGTACAGTGGCTTAGTATGTCTGAGTTACTGAGACTATGTGTCCACATCCCTACTGTGGGCACAGACACAAATTACAATCCTGGGTGAGAGAGAAAACATTATCCCAATGAGGAAAAACATTCGTGCTAAACATAATACCCACCATTTTATATTACTGGCTTTTAAGTAATTAAAACAACTTCTTATTCAGTTTTTTCTTCCAAATTTGTTTTTCATTACTATTCATAATTTTGTACACTGTTAAGCTGTGTGTTTTAGCTTCTAGATGCTGTAGAAGGCATAAATGACTGTCCTTTACTTTTCTTCACCAACCAAAGTCTCAATCTAGTGGTGTTTCTGTATCTAGGGGTGTTTCTGCTACTTCTGGTGCCTCCCATCCACTTCCTCACAGATGTCTGCCCCTCTTTCTCCTTTTCTCCATGCCTTCTCTGTTTTACAACTTAAATAGCAATTCTTTTAGCTCTAAAGCATCTACCAAGTATACTTTCCTCACCACTACCCCAATGCCACTGTCTCTCAACCTTAATGGGCACACAAATGGAGCACACAAGTGCCTCCTATGGTAAGGCTAAGTCAGCAATGCTGGTACCTGGTGGACAGGAATTGTTGGGATTGGTGATTGGTGATTTTCTTTTCTTTTTTCTTTTTTAATAATTTATTTAATTTTTTATTTTATGCATGAAGGTGTCAGATCCCTTGGAATTGGTGTTACAGACAGCTGTGAGCTGCCATGTGGGTGCTGGGAATTGAACCCGGATCCTTTGGAAGAGCCGACAGTGCTCTTTAACCTCAGAGCCATCTCTCCAGCACCGGTGATTTTCTTTTTTGCCAACAGAAATAGTTGGCTTTACTCACAGCACAAACTTTTTGGCTAACATATAGGAGACAGCTCTCTAACAAGTCTGATTGGCTGCTCACAATATTCGTTCTCCTTCAAATCATTGTTCAACACATTCTAGTCATCAAGGCTCCATAGGCTACCAGTGACTTTTACGTACTGAGGTTTTGTCTCTTTCTTTAAGGGCGTTTTGTCTTTCTTTCAGCTGTGGAAAGCTGGGTGCTCTTGCACCTGCTGCACAATGCAGGAAAGGCCCACAAAGCCAGCACCTTTCTTTTTGGTAAGCCAAAGTTAAAAATCAGCATTTGGCTGGAAGTTCAGAAATGGATGCACAGCTCTTGCACCCTATCATTCGGAGGCTTTCATGTTGTAGTTTTGTGAATGGCACGGTTTGGCTCTATCATGCATTAAACAATTGCAGGCTCTCTTAAAAAGCACATAACCCTCATAACACTGTTTGAAGGAGGAAAGATACCCAGAGTGCCAGCCTGGAAACTCATGGAGAAATGTAAAACGTAAATTAATTCACCACAAAACGAGAATAAACATCATGAACTTAATTCCTGGAAAGAATCAGAAAGCTTTTGGAGTTTTAGGGGTAACAACTAATGGTTACCTTTTCTTTTTTTTTAAATTTCTTTGGCTAAAATAAGAGACATATACTTTTGACTAACATAGAAGAAAGGAGACACATTACGGGGAACATGGCATGACCATAAGGTAAAAGGCCTGTTGCAGTAGAGGCAAGGGCACTCTGCAGGGAACGTCCTGCCCACGCCCACGAGGTTTTGTTGATCACCTCACCCCAGCCTAAAAAGGATTGTACCAAATCAGCAACTTAACACCCGGGACTGACACTGTTACTGTCTTTCAAGGCTCAGTGGTGATTTTTCTCTTTGGAGGAGTCTTGCTGGGCACTGTAACAGGTAACCAGAGACTGCATTGTGGGCAGACGTTGAATCTTCAAATGGTCATTTGAAACCCCGCCTGGGATCACCTTTTCCTTCCTGTCTACATTCTTCCATTGAAGCTGGTAGAGGATGGATGGTGCCACCTTATATTAGCTGCTGCTTCTTTTCCTCCTCCTCCTTCGAGACAAAGCTTCTCTGTATAGCCATGGACTTGTTTTGTACACCAGGCTGGCCTCAAACTCACAGAGATCCCCCTGCTTCTGCCTCCCTGAGTTCTGAGGTTAAAGGCATGTACCACCATGCCAGGCTTATACTACCTTCTTTTAAGCACTTCTTCTAGATAAGCTATGGCCACTAGGAGAACCTATCAGGTTATAACTTTAAAATAATTAAAAACCATATTAATAATTCATGTTTTATTGTACTTTATAATTTACTAAGTAGCAACTTAGTAAGTGAAAATTTCATTGTAGTCTAATATGTATAACTTAATATCAACTACTTTAAGCATACTGTTCAGTATAATGTATGTTCATATTTTTCACCACTGTCACCATCCAGCTTCAGAATTCCTTTCATCTTGCAAAACTGAAACTTTGTATCCATCAAACTACAATCTACTATTTGTTTTCTTAGACATTATTTCATGAAAAATTTCTCAAGAGTCTTGAAAGTAGGATACATAATGTATCCTACAGAAAGCAGGATGCATAACTCAACAGAATACATAATTTAGGCTTTGCTACAGGGCTACCTGGTCTAAAACTCAGACTTCAGCTATTAATTTTTGATATTAACTATGGTGGGTTGTTGTGAAGATTCATGAGCTCATTCACAAAGTGTTTAGACTATGTTAATCATCGGCTCTGTTTTGCAGGCAGAAACTTAAGACTCAGAAACTTTAAGTTGGAGCTAAAATCTACAAGGTTAGTACAGGGGTAGTGGAACCTGAATTGTTAATTTAGCATTCTTCCCTGTATGCCACAATCAATCAGCTCCAAGCTCAACGTCACTCCGGGCAGAATGTAGTAATCCAGACTTGAGGCGAGTTTGAAAAGGCAATGATTTCATTTAAACTTGTCTTAGGTTTTCACTTAGGTGATAAGACCTTGTAAATCTCCATTTCAGCTCTGGTGACTCATTGGAGGTGAACTCAGTTGAGCTAGAGGCCTTTATTAGGGAGACAGAACAAGGGAAAGAAATGGTTTTAAACTGCAGACCAGCCCTACTGAAGGAACCTGAAAAACAGCTTAATTTTTTTTTAATAGTAGGTCATGCTTTTAAAAATAAGGTGAAGAATAAGATAGAATCTTGGCCCAGCGTATGGGATTGCAGGAGTGCGAGGTTTTTCTGGGGGGAGGCTCTGGCCATCTCCTACTTAAAAGAAGGACGGGTTTAACATTTTATTTATGATTTGACAATTTCATCCTATATATAGTGTACGTTGATCATATCCGCCCACAGTTTTTTTCCTCTTGCCACTCCCCTGAGGCTCACCCCTCCACAACACACGAATCTTCCATCTTCATGTCTTCTTCTTGTAAAAACAACTCACGAATAGTCTAGTGAGCGCTGCTGTGTGTGCATAGGTGTGGGCTCATCCGGTCTAGCATGGGCTATTTATCAGTGGCAGCTTGTTTCTGCAGTAACAGCCATGCTACTAGTATGGCAATGGGTCAGTCTCATAGCAGGAAGTGTTCATATTTGGGTAGGACCGTGGATTTTTCTCTTCCGGGGGTCTGCACAGTACATTTTAGCACTAGCTGGCAGGGAGGAAGCTTTCCTGTGAGTTCCAGTTTTATTTCTCTGTGTGCTGCAACCAAAATGTGTTGTGTCAAAAAGTGGGGTGCTGTTGCCCTTATTCTGAGGCATAAGAGGTCTACTAAGCGTTGTAAAGAAACCAGGAACTCTAAAAGTGAAAAGGGGAAAGGCTTTCTATTATCTCTGAGAAGAGATGAAGCTAGGACAGGAAAAATGCTAGCACAGGTAACATTTGCAACAGGGTAGTTCTGTGCTTCCCATCCGAGTCCTGCTATTTTCCTCACGGAGACCATGCCTGTCAAGCAACGCGTTCTTCTTCATATTGTTGACTTTGTTTTCTCACTGGCCCATCCTTTTTGTTGCATGAGCATGTTCAAGGATCTCATACCAATGAAAAACAAAACCAGCCAGAGAGCTCACTCTCCCCTGGTACCCACCTCTTCTAGTTTGTTACTGAGTCTTGCTTTTCTTCATTGCCACATTTTGTTTTTCTTTTTGCAGAGCTGAGAATCTAGCACAAGGCCATATCTATGCTAGGTAAGGGTACTATCACTGAGCTACACACACAGCCAATTTTTAGCTTTTAATTTGAGAAAGTGTCTCACAAGGTTGCTTACATTGGCTTTGCGTTTCCTATGTAGTCCACGCAGACCCTGGATTTGTGATAACTGCTCCTTAGCATTCTGATCACTTACCTGGCTACATTGTACTTTTGGAAGTGTTGTCTTCATTTTCAAGTT
Source organism: Psammomys obesus (assembly GCF_907164565.1). Classification (NCBI taxonomy): domain Eukaryota; kingdom Metazoa; phylum Chordata; class Mammalia; order Rodentia; family Muridae; genus Psammomys; species Psammomys obesus. The sequence continues at coordinate 639 of NW_026593427.1, read as the reverse complement.
ATACTTGCTCAGCTCTTAATGTACCTATAACCCCTAAAATGTGACTTCTTCCTTCTCCCCTTCACCAAGCCTACACAATGCCCCCTAATCCCAATAGCATGGCCATTTCCTTGTCTTTTTAGGACAACTGTGTTTGCTTACATTGTTCAGCTCTTACTACTCAGTAGCACATGCCTGTCACAAAGAAGGTGCTCAATAAATGTTTTCAGAATTGACTCGACCTCTCGGTGGCATCTGAGACTTTCTTTTAGAAAAGGAGTGGGTGACGGTACTCCAAAATACAATGGTCTGGCACAGGGATCATTTTCGGCTATATAAGAAATGGATCCTAGGACTTCCGGGTACAGTGATAGGTTAGATGCTGCGTGGGAGCGAGCGGATGAAGCTGGACTGCTCCAGCACGATGCAGTGACTCCCAGACTCACTAACCTTGGCTGTCTTAGTTACTCACAGTGTAGGCTGTTCCTACCGCTGAGCTGTTCATAGCGGCAGCACCAGGAAGTTCTAAGAAAGGAGGTGCAGGCTGTGGAGAAGCAAATGCAGTGTTCACCGGAGCAGGATAAGCGTCACAGTGTGTAGCGGAAGTGTGCCCCCGAACCTGAACCCAGATAACAATGGAGAGGAGATGATGTGCCCTGC
>NW_026593426.1:0-4680 GCF_907164565.1 Psammomys obesus | reverse complement strand
GTTCTGTTCAGGAAGTTGTCTCCTGTGCCAATGAGTTCTAGGCTGTTCCCCACTTTTTTTTCCAACTGATTTACAGTATCTGGTTTTATGTTGAGGTCCTTGATCCACTTGGACTTTAGTTTTGTGCAGGGTGATAAATATGGATCTATTTTCATTTTTCTGCATGTAGACATCCAGTTGGTCCAGCACCATTTGTTGAAGATGCTGTCTTTTTTTCCATTGAATGGATTTGGCTTCTTTGTCAAATATTGAGTATTCATAGGTGTGTGGGTTTATTTCTGGGTCTTCTGTGCAATTCCATTGATTCTCCTTTCTGTTTCTATGCCAATACCATGCAGTTTTTATTACTGTTGCCCTGTAGTACAGCTTGAGATCGGGAATGGAGATACCTCCAGATGATCTGTTGTTGTACAGGATCGTTTTGGAGATTCTGGGTGTTTTGTTTCTCCATATGAAGCTGAGAATCTTTTTTTCAAGGTCTGTAAAGAATTGAGTTGGTATTTTGATGGGAATTGCATTGAATCTGTAGATTGCTTTTGGCAGGATGGCCATTTTCACAATGTTAATCCTACCAATCCATGAGCACGGGAGATCTTTCCATCTTCTGAGATCTTCTTCAATTTCTTTCTTCAAAGACTTGAAGTTTTCCTCAAACAGGTGTTTCCCTTGCTTGGTTAGAGTCACACCAAGGTACTTTATGTTATTAGTGGCTATTGTGAAGGGTGTTGTTTCCCTAATTTCTTTCTCAGCCTTTTTGTCTTTGGTATACAAGAGGGCTTCTGATTTTTTTGAGTTGTTTTTGCATCCTGCCACTTTGCTGAAGGTGTTTATCAGCTGAAGAAGTTCTCTGGTTGAATCTTTGGGGTCGCTCATGTATACTATCATATCATCTGCAAATAGTGACACTTTGACCTCTTCCTTTCCTATTTGTATCCCCTTGATCTCCTTTAGTTGTCTTATTGCTCTGGCTAGGACTTCAAGTACAATGTTAAAGAGATATGGAGAGAGTGGGCATCCTTGTCTTGTCCCTGATTTCAGTGGGATTGATTGAAGTTTCTCTCCATTGAGTTTGATGTTGGCTATAGGCTTGCTGTATATTGCCTTTACTATCTTTAGGTATGTGCCTTTTATCCCTGATCTCTCCAAGACTTTAAACATAAATGGGTGTTGGACTTTGTCAAATGCTTTTTCAGCATCAAAGGAGATGATCATGTGGTTTTTCTCCTTCAGTTTGTTTATGTGGTGGATTACATTGATGGATTTCCGTATGTTGAACCACCCTTGCATTCTTGGGATGAAGCCTACTTGGTCATGGTGGATGATATCTTTGATGTGTTCTTGGATTTGGTTTGCAAGTATTTTATTGAGTATTTTTGCATCAATGTTCATAAGAGAGATATGTATGAAGTTCTCTTTTTTTGTTGGATCTTTGTGTGGTTTAGGTAACAAAGTGACTATGGCTTCATAGAATGAGTTTGGTAGTGTTCCTTCTATTTCTATTTTGTGGAATAGTTTGAGGAGAATTGGTGTTAGTACTTCTTTGAAGGTCTTGTAGAATTCTGCGCTGAAGCCATCTGGTCCAGGGCCTTTTTTGGAGGGGAGACTGTTAATGACTGCTTCAATTTCCTTGGGAGATATAGGGCTATTCAGTCTTTCTGCCTGATCTTGACTTAATTTTGGTAGATGGAATCTGTCAAGAAAGTTATCCATTTCATTTAGATTTTCAAATTTTGTGCCATATAGGCTTTTGTAGTATGACCTAATAATCGTTTGGATTTCCTCAGTGTCTGTAGTTATGTCCCCATTTTCCTTTCTGATTTTGCTGATTTGTATGGTTTCTCTCTGCTTTTTTAGTTAGTTTGGCTAGGGGTTTGTCTATCTTGTTGATTTTCTCAAAGAACCAGCTTTTTGTTTCATTGATTCTTTGGATAATTTTATTTGTTTCTAATTGATTGATTTCTGCCCTTACTTTGATTATTTCCAGCCTTCTGCTCCTCTTGGGTGTATCTGCTTCTTTTTTTTCTAGGTTTTTCAGTTGGGCCATTAAGTTGTTTGTATGTGATGTTACGGATTTCTTCTTGTAGGCACTTAGTGCTATAAATTTTCCTCTGAGCACTGCTTTCAATGTGTCCCATAAATTTGGGTATGTTGTGCCTTCATTTTCATTGAATTCTAGAAAGTCTTTAATTTCTTTATTTCTTCCTTGACCCAGCTGTCATTGAGTAGTAAATTGTTCAGTTTCCATGTGCGTGTCGGCTTTTTGTTGTTTCTGTTGTTGTTGATGTCCAGCTTTAGTCCATGGTGATCAGATAGTATACAAGGGATCATTTCAATCCTTTTGTATCTGTTGAGGCTTGCTTTGTGACCAGCTATATGGTCTATTTTGGAGAATGTTCCATGTGGTGCTGAAAAGAAGGTGTACTCTTTTGAGTTTGGGTGAAAAGATCTGTAGACGTCTATTAGGTCCATTTGATTTAGGGATTCTGTGAGTGCTTTTATTTCCCTATTTGGTGTCCTTCTGGTTGATCTGTCCCTTGATGCGAGTGGGGTGTTGAAGTCTCCCACTATTAAGGTATTAAGATCAATGTATGATTTAAGCTTTAATATTGTTTCATTTACGAATGTAGGTGCTCTTGTATTTGGGGCATAGATATTCAAAATTGTGATGTCCTCTTGTTGGATTTTTCCTTTGATGAGAATATAGTGGCCCTCCTTATCTTTTTTGATTAAGTTCGGATGAAAGTCTATTTTATTAGATATTAGGATGGCTACTCCAGCTTGTTTTCTGGAACCATTTGCTTGAAAAACATTTTTCCAGCCCTTTACTCTGAGGTAGTGTTTATCTTTGTTGCATAGGTGTGTTTCTTGGATGCAACAGAGTGTTGGGTCCTGTTTCCGTAACCATTCTGTTAGCCTGTGTCTTTTTATTGGTGAGTTGAGTCCATTAATATTGATAGATAATATTGACCAATGCATGTTAGTTCCTTTTGTAATGGAGTCGATGATCTTACCTTGTTTCATTGCTTGTTTTCTTTTCATGTTTGTTGGGATATTATCTGTATGCCCTGTTTTCTTGGGTGAATTCGTTTTCGTTGGATTGGAGTTTTCCTTCTAGTATCTTCTGTAGGGTTGGTTTGCTGTATAGATATTGCGTAAATTTAGTTTTGTCATGGAATATTTTGTTTTCTCCATCTATGTTGATTGAAAGCTTTGCAGGGTATAGTAGTCTGGGTTGACATTTGTGATCTCTTAGAGTCTCCATGATGCTTGCCCAGGCCCTTCTGGCTTTCATAGTTTCTGATGAGAAGATAGGTCTACCTTCATATGTTACTTGGCCTTTTTCCCTTGCTGCTTTTAATATCTTTTCTTTGTTCTGTAAATTTAGTGTTTTGACTATGATGTGACGTGATGTGTTTCTTTTCTGGTCTAGTCTATTTGGTGTTCTGTAGGCCTCTTGTATATTTATGGACATCTCTTTCTTTAAATTGGGAAAATTTTCTTCTATGATTTTCTTGAAAATATTTTCTGGACCTTGGACCCTGGAGTCTTCTTTTTCATCAATTCCTCTTATTCTTAGATTTTGTCTTTTCATAGCATCCTTGATTTCGTGGATATTTTGTGATTGGAATTTTTCTGATTTTACTTTTTCTTTGAGAGAAGTATCAATTTCTGCAAGTGTGTCTTCAGCTCCAGAGATTCTCTCTTCCATCTCTTGTATTCTGTTGGTGATGCTTACTTTTGTGGTTCCTGATCTTTTCTCCAAGTTCTCCAGCTCAAGAGTTTTCTCATTTTGTGTTTTCTTTATTGATTCTAATTCTGTTTTCATGCCTTGCACCATTTCTTCCATGTGTTTGAATTTGGATTCATGTCTCTCTACGATGGACTCTATTTCTTTGTTCATTTCCTTTTTGTATGCCACTAATTTTTTCTCTACTTGTGCCTCTATTTGTTTGGCTATGTTTGCCTGTGTTTCTTTAAGGGTTTTGTCTATTTCTTTTTTCTTTATCTCCAATTGACTGGCCAACTCTTTGAAAGATTTGTTCATTTCCTCCTTATGAGCCTCAAATAATTGAGCAAGCATGGCTTTAAGGTGCTTCTGATGAATTGGAGTATCCATCGATTTTGGGGTTTGCTGGTGAAGTCATGATGTCCTGATTTATGTTGGAAGTGTCCTTTTGCCTACCCCTGGCCATTGGCTTATCTGAGACCTTCCCTGTTTGTTTTTGGATTCTGCCGATCAGACTGGTACTGTCTCTCTCTCGAGTCTGGAGAATTCTTCAGGAAGTTGAGAGAGGTCCCGTGTCCTTAGCGTGTGCTGAGGACTAGCTGTACCTGTGGGAGGAAAGTACGCAGGCGCAAACAGAGGCAAATGCAAGCGTGCGTGCGTGTGTATATGTGTGTGTGTGTGTGTGTGTGTGTGTGTGTGTGTGTAAGTGGGCGTGGGCATGTGTCTCAAGGGACAGAGTGATGGCTAATGTTGAACCCTTGAGTGTGTGGGAGGGGCTCTGCAATGTATATGTCGCAGGCGCTAGTGATGATCGCAGCGCAATTTCTGGCATTAACTGCCTTAACTTCTCAATTAGACCCACAGAGCAGGAACTTCAATGTTCCAAGTGCCCCTCTGTTTCCCAAAGTGGGTATATGGGTGGGAGGGGGTTCGATGCCTGGCTTCTGTTTTAG